>NC_041011.1:25738927-26062015 GCF_004193775.1 Glycine soja
TCACAAGGTTGTCAGCGGTCTTAGCTTTAGTCAACTTGAAGGCACGATTTGGCTGGAGTGACAAGAGCTTTACTGAATTGCTAGTGTTATTGAAAAAGTTGCTTCCTGAAGATAACACGTTGCCAAAGAGTCAATACGAGGCGAAGAAGATCTTATGTCCAATGGGAATGGAGTACCAGAAAATCCATGCATGCCCAAATGATTGCATATTGTATAGAAATGAGTATGCAAAAATGCGCACATGCCCAACATGTGGTGTATCCCGCTACAAGGTCAAAAACCATGAAGAGAGTGATGTTGCAACCGCAGAGAACAGTCATCCAGCAAAGGTTTGCTGGTATCTTCCAATAATACCAAGGTTTAGGCGATTGTTTGCTAATAGATATGATGCAAAACAGTTGATGTGGCATGTTGAAGGTAGAAAAATTGATGGATTGCTCCGACATCCGGCTGATAGTCCGCAATGGAAGGCATTCGATGCTTTGTATCCTGATTTTGGGAATGAGACCAGAAATCTAAGGCTTGGTCTTGCCTCCGATGGAATGAACCCTTTTGGTAACTTAAGCACCAGTCACAGTTCATGGCCTGTTTTGTTGATGATTTATAACCTTCCTCCTTGGTTGTGCATGAAACGGAAGTACATAATGCTTTGCATGATGATAGCAGGACCAAGACAGCCCGGTAATGATATTGACGTGTATCTAGCTCCGTTGATTGAAGACCTACGAACAATGTGGGAACACGGGGTAGATGTTTGGGATGGGAATTTGCAGGAGACCTTTAGGTTGCGTGCAATGGTTTTTTGTACCATAAATGACTTTCCAGCATATGGAAATTTAAGTGGTTACAGTGTGAAAGGCCATCACGCATGTCCTATATGTGAGAAAAATACAAGTTTCGTCCAACTAAAACATGGAAAGAAAACAGTATACACAAGGCATCGAAGATTTCTGAACCAGTTCCATCCATATCGACGATTGAAGAAAGCTTTCAATGGATCTCAAGAAAATGAAAGTGCGCCAAAACCGTTAAATGGTAAAGAAGTACATGATCGTGTCAACGACATCATAACTATGGGAAGACGCAAAAGAAAACCAGTAGTGAGACAAACATCTGGAAGAAAAGGTCTATTTTCTTTGAGCTTCCTTATTGGTCTGATCTTGATGTTAGACATTGTATAGATGTCATGCATGTGGAGAAAATTTTTTGTGATAGTTTAATTGGCACCCTTCTTAACATTAAAGGCAAGACAAAGGATGGTTTGAAGTGTCGTCAAGACTTGGTTGACATGGGTATACGGGAGCAGTTACATCCAATAGCAAAAGGTTCGCGAACGTATCTACCCCCAGCATGTCACACAATGTCAACAAAGGAAAAAAGGAGTTTTTGTCATTGTTTGCGGAATGTCAAAGTCCCTGAAGGATATTCTTCAAATATCAACAGCCTTGTATCCATTAAAGATCTTAAATTGGTTGGCTTGAAATCTCATGATTGTCATGTATTAATGCAACAACTACTGCCTGTAGCAATTCGGGGAATCTTGCCTGACAAAGTTCGGGTTGCCATAACTCGTCTATGCTTTGTTTTTAATGCTATATGTAGCAAAGTCATTGACCCTGCAAGATTGGATGAATTGGAGAATGAGGCTGCCATTGTCCTTTGTCAAATGGAGATGTATTTTCCTCCATCATTTTTCGACATAATGGTTCACTTAATTGTTCATCTAGTTAGGGAGATCCGGTTGTGTGGTCCTGTATTTTTGCGGTGGATGTATCCAATTGAATGGTACATGAAGGTGTTAAAGGGGTATACCAAGAATCAACATCGACCAGAAGCTTCAATTGTTGAAAGGTATGTTGCTGAAGAATGTATTGAGTATTGCTCGCAGTACATTGAAGCTGCTAAATCTGTCGGGGTACCTGAACCTCGTCATGTGACGACACCAGTTGGCAAGGGTACACGAGGCTACAATGTTGTGACAATGACTCGCCACGAGATCTCACAAGCACATCTATATATATTGAATAATACAGCAGAGGTAATTCCATACATAGATGCCCACAAAAAAGAAGTCGCCGCACTTAACCCAAGATTCAACATGATGAGGGTTTTGCAAGAGCACAACAGAACTTTCATGAAGTGGTTTAGACACACAATATTTGCTGATGAGGCTACTTCCAAAACATTACGATTGTTAGCTCTTGGGCCAAATCTAAATGTTCCGACATGGCAAGGGTATCACATCAACAATTATTCGTTCTATACTAAGTCCCAAGATGAGAAAAGCTCGATGCAAAATAGTGGGGTGACGGTTGATGCTGATTCGGATCACTTTTGCAGTGCATTAGACAACAATCCTATTCGAGCATCCATGCATTACTTTGGAGTCATTGAACAAATCTGGGAGCTTGACTATACTGATTTTAGAGTGCCCGTGTTTAAGTGTAAGTGGATCAATGCCCGTACCGGTGTCCGGCAAGATGAAATGGGATTTACCTTAGTGGACTTCAACAAGGTGGGTTACATGGACGAGCCTTTCATTATGGCACAACAAGCAAGACAAATATTTTATGTCGAAGACCCTTGCAATTCAACATATTCAGTGGTTCTACAGGGAAGACCTAGTGGTTTAAATGACGCACATGATCCAACGATGCTTGATATTTGTGAGACACCACCTTTTTCGACAGCTATGCCTAATATGAATGATTCACACTATGTTGACGATGTACACGCAAATCGTAATGATCATGATGAAGGACTATGGGAGAACATTGTTACGTAACTAATTCTTATCAATGACATGTAATAACCTTATGCCTTTTGTGTTTTGTAGATATTAATGTTGATATATTTCCTTTTAAGTTAGTTTATAAAATTAGTACGTTGTTGTTTATAACATACTTCTTTTTCTTTGACAGGTTCATGGCAACCCCACCAGCGTCCCCTCTGCAGTCAAATATTCAGTCACCAACGAAGTGTAGGAATACTAGAAAATCAACACGGCTACGGAGGTTGACTGTACAAGCATTGGATCAGCCAAAACCAACTGTTTACGTGGATGCCGCAACTGGCCGAGGATCGGGTCCATTCAAAGAGAAATTCCACAGTTATCTTGGGGTCGTGGCCAGAGAGAAAATTCCCATTGTACATAATAGCTGGAAAGATGTTCCAGACACGCTAAAGGACCTAGTATGGAATGACATTTTGGTAAGTGATTTTAATATTGAGTACATGTTGGTTTATTTGCTCTTAAAATTGAATGGTATGCAATTTGTCAAACATTTACAAAACCCTTTGTAATGTAGGCAAAATTTGATATCCCAGAAACATTAAATGCAAAGAAAAAGGTCATGTCCACCGTGGCCAGTAGATGGAGGCAATTTAAATGTAACCTGACGACTAGATTTGTGTATGGTAACTCCGAAGGTCAACATGAACATAATCCTCCGGTCAAATATGACGTAGATAAAGAAACTTGGGAGCAATTTGCTGCAAGCCGCAAAACTCCTAACTGGCAGGTTAGAGGTCAATATCATTCAATGTTTCAAAAAAAAATTGGTGAATATAAAGCCAACTTAATCTTTGATGATTATTAAATAAATTGCTACATCACAGGGAATCAGGAAGAAGATGCAAGAGATCCAAAAATACAATGACTGCCCCCATGTACTTTCTCGTGGGGGGTATGATTTGCTTGAAAAGAAGATGATGGAGGAGAAGATGAACAAAAGACAACATGACGGAATGACAACTGAGAATACACCAAACTCTGCGGATCCCCCATCTCCCATTCAAAGACATGTCAAGTGGGTGTTGGCACGCACTAAGCAATATGGACAGATGACATCAAAGTCGGCACAAGAAATATCTGATAAAATTGTGAGTTGCTTGTTCCATTTGTAATACAATTTACTAAAATTTGAAATAATTGTTTTTTTTTTATAATTTTAAGACTTGGTTGTTCAAATTGTAAGTTAATTGTACATTTATAATGTGTTTGATGTAGGCCTCATTGGAAGAACAAACGAGACAGGGTACCTTTGTCCCCCATGGTCGTGAAGACATACTGAACACTGCCATCGGGCGACCGGATCATGGAGGCCGTGTTCGGGCAGCGGGGTTTGGGGTCACAATAAGTCAATACTTTGGAAGGGCAGCACGTGGCTCCAGTTGTTCATCAGGGTCGATCAGCCAAGTACAAATGGCTGAAATAATTGGAGGCCTACAGGAACAGTGGAAAAATGAAATACAGGTATTGAAAGATGAGTTGAAGGAACAAATCATACTTGAGATGTCGCAGAGGGGATCGTTGATCCCAACACATATTCAGCCAGATATACATGGGTTAAGAGCACGAGTGAGCACAAAAGGGAGCAATGCGGAGAGTGTTCTCAACCCATGTCTGCCTAATGATGTTGCTCCTGTCGAACCCCTTATGGGGTTGTATGTGCAACACCAAGATTCAATTGAGTTGGTGGCCTTGGGAAAAACATATGATGGAGGCTCGACCATACACAATGTGGCTTATGCAGACGATGTCGTAAGGGTTAGTGTTGAGCAAGTTATTGACGGTGACGCTGAGGTCCCATTCCCAGCATCAGAGATTAAGTGTGTCAGGCAGGCCCTTCACACATTCATTGCATGGCCAACACCACTTGTTAAAAAAATCTTTATTGAGGTATTTTACTTTTTATGTTTCCCAATTCTATACATACGTACCTATATCATAACATACTTCCTAACATTACTTTAATTGTTGGTCTCCTTAAATATTTAGCATGAGGGCAGTAGTCCAACTAAAGACATTGAAGCTGTTGAAGCGGTCAACGATGTTGTTGTAGATGACCCCTTGCGCGAGTTGATTAAGAGCCTAGTTGACATTTATGAGAAGCCTGTAGAGTTAGTGTGGGATGTTACTAAATTTGGAATTCCAAATGCAACTGCATCATTGTTCATAACGTGTGCTGATGTGAATGAAATAATATCAAGCGTACAGTGTTTGAACATAGCTATACTACAATTGTGGACCATGTAAATATATTTGATGTCATTCACTAATAATGTATGTCTATTGCGTTACATACATGATGTTAACTGAATTTTTCAACTGTTGAAAATAGGTATATGGACCAATTGAGTCAAAGCTATGGTCTAGGATCGGTGTATGGATTCCTTGAGCCGCAGGCTATACTGAATGCAAACGATAAACGTGGACAATGTCAAGAATACATTGCAAAATGGCTTAAGGAATCGAACCGAGATGTCTATCTAGGCGCTTATTTGAATCAGTAAGTTGACTATGTTGTGTTATATGTTAAATGATGTTTGTGTTATTGATACATCACTGTTGTACATGCAAATGTAAGGGACATTGGCAGCTCATTGTTTTGTGTCCTAAAAAAAATACTGTCGTCTGGTTTTGTTCTTTGCGTAGAAGGGTAGATGTTCATATAAAAGCTGCAATTAACAAGTTAAGTAACTCATTTTAAGTTGTGGAATTTTGGTTATAGAACCCACGGTACTGTAGTAGTGTTGCACACATTAGCTAACAATTTTAATGTTTATTTTCAGTGCATTTAACACTTTGGAAACCAAGAGTGAGGGGAAATTTGGTCACAGTACACCGCGGTGGATTGAAGTGAAGGTTAGTCGTACATTTTGATTTTGGATACAATTGATTTCCATTTGGAAAACATGTTAATTGTAACGTTGAATGATTTTTTCCATTCAATGTAGAGTCACGTTCAAAGCGGAACCTATGAGTGTGGCTATTATGTCATGCATTGGATGTGGAACATAATCGTCGGGCAGTTGAAGACTAATTGGACGCTGGTAAATTTTGTCTTCATTTTTTAGCACTACGTAACTAATTACTTGTATTTTATATTGTGTAGTGGTTCAATGATGGCACGCCGCTAGACATCAACATCATGACAACATTACGAAAAAAATGGGCAGAATATTTTGTAAAACTTAGAAGCATCCAATGTACAAAGCTGTAGTTAACATGCAAACAACCGCTTTCGTGTTTGTGATGTATTTGATTAAGTGTTAGAAACAATTTACCTGCTGTAAGGACTTTTATGTGTCAATAACAATAGATATTTGTTAAAAACATGTTGATTTCCACCTCTAGTCTGCACATGTATTCTGTTTTATACTATTTCCATGAAATTTTATTGTTCTGTATTTCTTTTCTCTCTTCAATTTTACTTGGGGCCACTGCTAAAGTGAATGAAACTGCTAAGAATTTTGGTGATGAAAAGCAAAACCCTTCAGGTGAGGATGATGTTGCTGCAGATGGAAACAAGGAAAATCCTACTAATGAAGCTGAACAAAAAGAGCCTGAGAATAAGGTGATTGTTCTTTGTTTATTTCTAGTGTTCTGATTTTGTCTGGTTCTGAAAATTTTAACATTATCAGTAGTCAAGCAGAAGATTTTTTATTTGTCACTTATAACTGGCTCATTATGAAATTGTAATTGTGCATATGATCATAGATGTAAAGTCACTTACATTTACAGGAATATTCTGGAGTCTGTTGAATCAATGATAATCCGATAAAGTTTACCTTGACCTTTCTGGTATGAGTTCTCACTCATTGCTTTGGATCTTTATTTTTTATTGTTTTTGTACTAATTTTATGTTGTGCACTTTAGAAATTTAACCTTGAATTTGAGAACTCCTGTGATTATTCCATCGTTAGTCACAGAAGAAATTCTCAATTGGCTTAATTTCCATTTCCATCATTAAAATTTGACAATTTTCCTTCTCAATATTGGGTGTATTTATACTTCTTGCATTTCTTAACATGCCTTTTATTTCTATTGTTGTATGTAGAATTTCTTAGTTAATGCTTTTAGTTTGTTTAAATTTGATAGCTTAATTAATACCATTTTGGATAAGTTGTTTTATGTTTTTTTTTATCAAAATTTTAACTGACAAAAACAATATAGTGGTGCTTGGTCTGCGTTAAGATGTTGGAGTTGAAAGTGGCAGGCGGAGAGAGAAAGAGAGGTCAGTGAGTGTATTTTCCCAAGAAGACATAAAAAAAGTGTCATTGTTGTGCCTTTTGTTGCTGTTGCTGCTCCCTTCTTGTGTCCTTTCTAAACTCAACTTTGACCCGACCAAAGGGTGCAGGAACAACCAACCAAGAACCCTCCCTCATAGCTTTCGGCGCTTTTAATTCATTCATTAATCTCAGGTAAGAACTCTTTCTTCTGTTGCATTCCCAATCTCTCTCTCTCTCTCCCTCCCTCAAGATCCTTCTCTTTTTTTTTGTTGTTGATTATTTATGGAGGGTGGATTTTGGCTTAGGAGATCTCTGAGTTTGGTGTTGCATATGTAGATCGAGATGCGAAGATATTCTCCTTTTTTTCTTCCCTTTTTGTATAGTTTTTTAACAGTAGATTTTTTTGGGTACCATTTTCGACTATATTCTCTTTCTGCTGTAAACTTTGATGATAAGGTGGTTGTACCCTGCATGTATTTTAATTTCATGGTACTTCAACTGCTAAGCTTTCATGCTTCGTGTAGAGAGAATCAGCATTCAAAGCATCAAATAATTACCCTCAAAAGTAAAATAGAAAAAATAGGACCATTCTTGCCCCTATAAATGAATTGATAACTTGATGATTCATTGATTCTGCTCCATGCCCAAAATTGTAATTCTTTTTTAACACTCATGGGCATCTTAATTATCCTTAACTTCACTCTTTGTATCTGATAATGGGGTTTATCCATTTGATAAAATTCAAGTATTTGTAGGTTTGTAACAAAAAAAAAAATTAATAAATAAATCCAAGTTGTAGGTGATCATCACATTGTTTCCCATATGCAGGGAGTAGAATATTGCAATGTCTGTTAAATGTAGCATTTTGGTTGAATAACTTGCTCAGAATAATCATAAATTCAGATCTGAGGTGTGGGCCGGGAACTGTTCTGGCTAAAACGTCAATTCATAGTTTGTTTCAAGATACTCTTGCTATCCAGCTGTGCCCTTGAGTCTTTCTTATTTATTTATTTATTCAGATGTCTTATTCTGTGGATTGATAATCTATTATTTGCATATATTATTGCAAGTTGCATGAAGTATTAGCTTGTGGTTGACTTGAGATATTCCTTTGAGGTGGGAGAGCCTGCTTGTGTTTGTTTGCTCTGCTCATGTCTTCTTGTTAGGTGAACTCAAGTCCATAGAGGGTGTGTTTTTGAGTAAACACCTTAATTAAGCAATGGATTCAATAAGCTCTTGTCAAATGAGCATTTGTTTATAAGCTTGATTGTGAAGACTAGTATAATTAATTAAAAATAACTTATGTCGTTAATTAGTTAAAACTAATTTAAAAAGAACTTAATTGGTTAAGTTTTACCAGGAAGTTTATTGAACTAATAAATAGAGTTTTTATAGAAATGTCATAATAAGCTACTTCCACAAGTCTAAATAAGCTACGATAAATGCTGCATAATGCAAGTATGCAATAAAGGAGAGTATTGAAAATTGAAACAGCGGTTTCTGGTGGAGCTTGATCAATGCATCTTCTTTGTAACAGATAACATGGGCTTAGTCTGCAGCTGAAGTCGTCGTTTTCGTGAAGCTGATGCTGAAGAAAATGCTCAGGTCTTTTGTCCTTTATAAATTTGGCACTTATTAAATTAGAAATAATACTGTTAAATAAGCTTTAATTTGATGAATGTGGCGTGCATTTGCAGGATGCAGAAATTGAAACAAGAATCAAGTTAGAAACAAAGGTTGAAAAGCATATTCAGAAACTTTTATTACTAGGTGTGTTTTACTAGGTGTGACTTTCCTTATTTTATATAGCAATCTGTAGAATTATTTGGAGTTTAGCAATTAGCATTAATACGTAATGTGGTTGTACTCCCCAGAGTTTGAAGGAATTATATGTGTGTGCCACAATCTCTTAATATACCGTGCAAATACTAGCTTTTGTTATTTATTTTCTGAACTTATTTGTGTGTTAATATCTCTGTTGTTTAGGTGCTGGAGAGTCTGGGAAGTCTACAATCTTTAAGCAGGCAAGAAATTGCATCTTCTCAACTGCTTGTGAATTATGATAGTATATGATTGCTATTGGGTGTATTTATACTTCTTGCATTTCTTAACATGCCTTTTTTGGTTAGCTTTTTTTGGATCATCAATACCGGTAAAACTTGTGCAATTTCACAGTTCATAAAGGTCACATGGTAGAATTCAAAATCAGCAGTTAGAATTTAAGAAATGATTCAAGCAATGTTTTACAAATGTTTGGATATAAAGGAAAGTTGTAAAACAATAAGCATGAAGATAATGCAAGGAAAATATATTTCAGATGCAATGCAAGCCCTGAATTCTGTCAACAATTAGCAACATTGGTTGTAGGAGCAAATCTCTGACCAAGGAGACTGATTTTCAAATTTCATTGTTATAACCCATAGCCAAACTACAAGTCATCTTACGTCTGGTGTTCCAGAAAGTACCCATCAAAACCAATTAACTACTGCCTTATTTTTTTTAGATAATTTTTATTATGAAAACAAGAATTTCCACACTCCTTCAAAATAAGTCCATAGACAAACTACCCTTACTGAATTATACCATGGCCAACAGCCAAATATGCTCAACCTAAAACACTTAACCACAAGGATCTGTGAACCAAACTAGTTATTAACTCTTAACATCATGTACAGGCTCAAGAAAAAGAGTATAGGGTTAAATGCTTCCTTGAAATATGCATTCTTCCCATTGTAGTTAACAATGCAGAACAAACTTAATTTTGGGCTTCCTTCATTTTATATTCTTTCTAGCTGTGTGTCAATTACAATTTACTTAGAAGGGTGGGACAAAGCCTTCGCAAGTGAAACACATTACAATAACACACCTTTGATTTTCCCCGCACGAGCAAGCTTATAGAGGCCTTTTGGATCTCATGCCTCACACAATTTTAGAGGCATGTTCATGAAAACCTGTAAATACAGTTCCACTATCAAATATCATATAAACCAACTAATACAAATGATAAGAAATGCCTAATGGTGCCTTGCCTCAATAAAATTTGCATCAGGTAACATGGCACGGCAAGTGTCTCGGTCTCTTCTGTAAGGAGATATCAGACTAGCAACACATATTAAGCCAGCATCAACAAACAGTTTTGCCACTTCTCCTAGATTAAATAATTTTTTTATCAGTAAAACCAAGTTGATATGCATCAGATTTTTTAATACACTACAGCTATATACAATAACTTTGAAGGATTAATAGATTATTTTTCATCATGGAACTAATCCAAATACACTAATATTGATTAGAAGTTTTTTTCATGTAATAAGTTGGCCAAGAGTAGATTGCAATATTGTGTAGACTGCAAACCAACCATTTTGAGAAGGGTGAAGTGTGTCCCAAAAGAAAGAAAGTTTCGGGTTCTCACATAAACTGTATTTCTTTGATCCTTCGTCATCCACACTTCCACATGAATCTTCCAACTTGTTTCCCTCACAGCATGGTTGCAACGGATTCATCAGTGTAGACTTTTCTGCATAATGTAGAAAGAAAAAAAAAACTGTCATCATCTAGAGGTTTTCTTATAATTACGCAATTAGATACTCAGTGCTTAACTTTGAAACTATCTATAGTCATAGTTTCTGATATTTCCATTATTCTATTATAATTTTTTTTTAAGAAAAAGAAAGTAATTGCTTGCACAAAATCAACTAATGCTATCTATGATGACTAGCTAGAGTAACGAGAAGAAGAAGAAGAAAAAAAAATATTGCATATATAATAACTAGAAAAGTTCAAAATAACAAATTATTGTATGCATATATTGTTGAAAGTTAGCATCATTGAGATTTTATTATTATTTGACGCATTCATTTCAACACACTGTTAGTCTTATTAATTAATTAGGTAGGTCTAATCTTTGTTAGCATTTCCCACATAACCCAATAATATAGATTCTGTTTTAAAGCATATGTCATATAATAATGTCTTGTTAGCATTTCTCTTGCTGACATGATTTAGATATATAAAAAAAGATATTGCTAACAAATGTGTCATAACAGTATTGATTAAGAAACCAAATCAAAAAAATATTTAATGTGAAAATATTAAGAGAAGACAAAAAAGATTATAAATAATATATATTTTTATTTTTCAATAAAAATATTTCTACTTCAATTTTCTTAATTAATGTTCTAAGAATCCTGATTAGCATTTTCCATAAAAATAATTCTTCAAAAAATAAATATCAAATGCTATCCTCTACAATTTTATCCATAGCGTGTTGAAATTCTATTTAAAGCACAATGAGAACTAACCTGCACGCTTTTTCTGCATAGTTTCAATTGCAGAGAGGAAGGAGTTGTAGAGGTCCAATGTTATGAAAACTGATTTGACTGCTGCTTCCTTGTTGGGTTCTTGCACAGCTTTGAGCAACATTTTGTTGTGATCTTTGGAGATCACGTTCAAAAGGCCAATGCAGTTCGTACGGCAAAATATCACATTTAACACAGGGAAACACCCAATTGGCTGTAATAACCCAACTGCTACCTTTTTTATCCCTAAGCTGTGAATGCGTTTAAGATTTACAGACATTTGCTTCACAAGGGATTCCATGAAGCCTGGTAAATCCTGCAAAAGAAAAACTAAAATACTATTCACATCTGTATTACTATGTTATGTTATATTCGTAATAATGAGCATAGCTACATTTGGAAATGGACTACTCTAGTTTTAGAAATGGACTATGTTATGTTATATTCGTTTAAGATTTATCAGTTTTGGACGTGGCATGGTAATATGCTTCCACTTTTTATGAACAATTTGCCTATACTTCCTTTTGCAAACACCACCTACATTACTGAAATATCTACTCAAATTAACGGATATATATTACCATATTTCAAGTTCAGAAAAACAGCAAACCAAAAAAGTCATGATAAAGCAATCATATACTTCTTGCATTTCTCCAATGATGACAGCTTTATTAAGTCTAGTTTAGTTTTACATATTAAATTTGTTGTACTAATACTTGATGTGAGCCTCACTTGGATTTTTTCTTTGTAGGGAGGTGATAACGACAAGCGCAGAGAGACACTTGACAAGGAAGATAAATTAAAAAAGGTGTGACTGCAATTTTTGGTTAATAATTCCATTACTTCTGATCATGTAATCAACAATTCCATCACTGAAATTGTTATTTCTGGACAAGGCTCGCATTTAAGTGTTAACTCGTTATTTAATTTATTTTACCATTTTCATTGAATTACAATGGGATTAGAATGGATACTGCACCACTGTGGCTGCTGTATTGTTTGTTCTTTTGCTTGAAATGCAGGGAAAATTGAATGAGAAAAGAGATGTCAATTGGTTGTGCTTGTGCGTGAGCTGATGAAAGTTGTGTTCATTAACAGATATATGTAAGTTGGAAGTGAACAAGAACAATTTCAATACAATTGCTGATGTTGGTTCTTAAAATTAAGTAACTTGAGAATATTATTTGAACAAATTAAGTAACTAAATATTATTTGTTCTCCCACACTTTATGATCACTTGGTGTGTCATTGCCTTCTGGTGCCACTGCTTGACATTGGTGACAGGATTTTACTAGAGATTGGATGGCTGATAGTAGCACACAAATGGTGGAAGTGGCACCTGAGATGACATATAGAATCCATAAACTTCTCAGCTTCAAACTGTCTGTATCATCGGAGGTCACGTTGGAGCATGATGCCGGTGAGGTAATCAACCACTTCTCTTCCAATCTCTTCAGCTCTGCTTTTTCTGAGAGATGTAATATAGCTTTTGACACGTCTCTGGCCACTGGCGAGCCTTTCTGGAACATCTGCATTAGATTATTTGAAAATTCTGTCATAACTTAATGAGTAATACTAAACTCCATAAACATTTTGTATTCATCCATCCGAGTAAGTATGTAAAACTGTGTCAACAAAATCTATAGCAAAATTGTCTGATTCCCTAACATTGTATTTGTTGAGATTGAAAATCATAGCCCAAACATAAAAGAAAAATTGCACAAACACACAACTGCATATGCACGCACGCGCACATACTATGGATTTAAATTTGTTTAACGTATTACCAAAGCTTCTAGATATATCTAATGATGGGTGAAATAGAATGATATGTTATGATTCACCAAAATAAAAAGAATGATATTTTATGATGGAACTTCCATACCATATGTTATGATATTTTCTCTTTTCTCAACCGATTGAGACCTCTTGATCAAGTAAAATGTTGTTTTATATATTTTATCAATTATTTATAGACAGTAACTTTTTTTAATATCTTATATCAATTATTTATAGTCATATTTATCACTATAAACAGTATGTTTTATTTATAGATAATTTATTCATTATAAATTATTTATTTTAATTAACCTTAAATTATTATGTAGGTTAAATATGTTTTTACATCGGTGCCTATGTCACCACCGATGTAGAAGTTCTCATATTCAACATCGTTGCTTTCTGTAAAACGGTGTAGAAAGCGTAACATACTACATCAGTGCATACGTCACCACTGATGTAGAAGTTCCCATATTCAACATCATTGCTTTCTGTAAAACGATGTAAAAAGCGCAACTTACTACATCAGTGCCTACGTCATCACTGATGTAGAAGTTCCCATATTCAACATCATTGCTTTCTATAAAACGATGTAAAAAGCGCAACTTACTACATCGTTGCTTAATTTAAAAACGATGTAGAAAATAAAAGATCAACATCGTTGCTTAATTTAAAAACGATGTAGAAAATCCGCCCTCAAAAAGCAGAACCAAGGTTTCTACATCAGTCATTAGTATAGCACCGATTTAGAAAAAAAAACAGCTTACTACAACGTTCGCTTATGGACTGATGTTGAAATTTTTAAGTTTCAACATCATTATAATCAAAAACGGTCATGCACCGTTGTAGAACATTGATTGTGACCGATGTAGATCATGCATCTTCTAGTAGTGAATCTGGCATTGAAATGCCAGAGAGAATCTTGCTCAAAGCCTCCCTCTTCAGAGGAAGTTCCATCGAACCTCCATAAATTGTCACACTCGTTCTCATCATTGAAAGAATCACTATAGCAATCCTTTGTGTGATAGTCACCTGACTCAGCCTCTTCCCTGAAATACTTTAAAAAATTCCATGCATTCTTACCCATTTCTCTGAAATACTACCTAATCATCAAACTGACAATGATGCACACAGTAACTCACTAAACAGGAATAAAAAGCTTAACAACCCATTTTCCAAAAGCAACATCATAGATTGATAGACCCTGCACGAAAGTTTGACCATAACAAACATTATTGCTCAACTGGTGTACACTTTCACTAAAGGATAAACATATATGGACACCCTTCAAGTGTAGACACCTTGAGAGATAAAAATTAGAAAGAGTAGATAGATAGATAAATGATTGATATAATTGATATCATGATGTTACAATAAGTGATGGCATTTTGTTATAGTCCTCATGTTTTAATTGTTAGTTTTTCTGTCTTTGATTCACATTCAAGTTCTCTTTTGAATATCCAACTTTATTGGTGCTTTTTTCACGTTGACATGCAAATTATGCATATGTGCACCTTGCATAATTGTAAAAACTCAGTTTTTAAACTATTTTTGTCACTTTTGTGGCAATGGTTGAATATTTTAAACGAGGTATTAAGAAATGATGTCACTTTAGTTAAATTTTTGAATTTGGAGCAGTAAGGAAATGATGTCATCCCTTTTAAAAGGAAATACATAGTAAGATAATGGTGAAAAGGAGAAAGGATCATATTAAATTAAATAAGCACACTAAAGCACATATTAGTAATAGGACAAGATAAAATAATTTTAAACGAGGTATTAAGATTTCATATTTTGTTTTAATTTTCAAACACTTTTAGATTGTAGATATATTTCTTACCATTGTCGTGTACACTTATCATGATTTTTTAAATCTACTATTAAAACTTCTATGTTGAGTTATCATCTTTTAATTGGTTTATTCGTAGAAAAGGTAAACTTTAAACATTACTAAATTAATAAAAATAATTTTTATTTTCAATATACTTATAAAATGAGAAAAAAAGACTATAAAGTGATAGTGTAAAATATGATTTAATCAAAATCAATCATAAGATTTTTTTTATGAAAGGCATATAATTATGACATTTCATTAAGCATTAACTTTGTCTACTAAGATTTTACAATTGGACTCAAATAAGACTTTAGTTAAGCAAATATTATTGGCAAATTGCAAAGCTGACCATAAAGCCCATGCCTCTCCTTCCAGCACCGAAAAGCATGGATGTTTCCATTCAGTCGCTGCCATGAAAATCTCTCCAAAATTGTCAATAATACAATAACTTATACCGGTGCAGTTTTGAAGGTCAAAAAAGGAGGCATCTATGTTGTACTTGAATGTACCTGTTAGGGGACACACCAAACCTTGATTTCTCAAGTTAGCACAAGTAGAGAGAACATTCATGCAAGCTCTCCCTACCATCATTCTAACTCTTGGTGGAATCTTTTGCTTCCAAATAAGATAAATCATTCAAAATCCACAAACATATAAATAATCCAAAATTGGAAAAAATGACGTAATGATAAACAACTAAAACCATTATCAAGTAATTAGGTTTCAAAATGACATAATAACTTCAAACCTAAAATACCGTACCATCTACAAATTCAACATGACCTAAACCTTTAAAAACCATCAAATCTTATACCATATTAAAAGATTAAGCAAAATAAATACTAAAAGACTATTAATCTTGAAATATCAAATTTGGACAAGATTTTTTCTTTTTCCATCAATTGACTCCTAATTCTTAAATGGTTTTTGAATAACTTCATTTTTTTATTTGATCATTGTAAGAATCCAGGACCAAATCAATGGCGAAATGCATCCTCATGTTAGCCTTGACCTACAATATCAACATAAGTAATAAATTTGGGTAAACTTCTAAAACATTTATTTTTAGCAATAATAACAGTGATCCTTATAACATTGGTATAGTCATAAGTGCATTTATAGTCAAACATCCATTTTGCTACCCACACACAACCGTCATTCCTAGCATGATATATGTAATTATAAAGTACAAGCTGTGACATCCTGGAAATTCTACCCGGAATTTTGTAAGCGATATATTTTAAATAATTATATATATAAGTATTATTCAGTGTATGTGTGTATATATATATATATATATATATATATATATATATATATATATATATATATATTCCTGGTAGAAGTATGTACATTGGGGAAAAGATACGCGGGTTAGGCTAATTAACGAAGAGTAATCCATAATTGGACAGTTATAGATTAATTCTCAATTAATTAGTCTAAAAATTATCGTTTTGCGTGTAACTTAAAATTTAACAAAACCAACCTCTGAACCACGCTCTGGGTTTCATTCTGAGCGTTTTGATATATATATTGCCTACTTTCGAAAACGGGTCCCGACGGGTGCAGAGAAATGCGAGGAACTGGAACCAAAGAAATGACACGCAAACCGAGGTAAAATTTTAGCATTCAAAAAGTTAAATTTTTCTCTCTTTGTGGCTGAGTATGAAGTCACATCAAGGGGAAGAGGTGGGCCCCTTTTGCTCCACTCAAAATGAGACATGTGGCATGGCCTTTAGAAAAAGGAAAAAATAAAATCTTTTTAAAATAAAAGCCACATTCTCTCTCTTCATTCAGCAGATTTTCAAAAAGCTTTTCCCCTTTCCCACGTTGCTTTTCTCTTCTTCTTCCTTTCCATTGAAGCCTCCATTAAAGCTCCAAAATTTGCTTATCACTTCTACTCCAAATTGCAAAATGAAGCCATTTTCGGAGTCGTGAAGCGCACCTCTACGTTGTGGGACTTCGAATTTCTGGTATGGGTGAACTTCTTTTCACATGAAATTCGTGGGTATTGGGTTTTTGGGAGATATGATGGGTAGTTCTACTAGGTTTATGCCTTATGGTAGTTATTTGTGAAGGAATTTATTGAAAACATGCTATACTTGACATGCTTGATGTGAGTAAAGCTACCCATTCTATTTTAGGGTTTTATGATGATGCTTTGTGATGTTTGAGTGCTGAAATTGTT
This sequence comes from Glycine soja, assembly GCF_004193775.1. NCBI lineage: Eukaryota > Viridiplantae > Streptophyta > Magnoliopsida > Fabales > Fabaceae > Glycine > Glycine soja. The sequence continues at coordinate 25,756,041 of NC_041011.1, forward strand.
GATAGAAAACTGGTAAAGATGATGGGGAGAGTTAACCTAGGGTTAAATGTGAGAATGGTAGTGATGTGAGTGGAAAAGTGTGAGATTTTGAGGACTTGAAAAGCTAAATTTGGGGTTAGTGATAATTGGAGTCTAAAGTGAGTTGATCCTAGTTTAAAATGTCAATTAGGACTTGTAGGAAAGCTTGGGCAGAGCAAATGAGAAAAATGAGTGACAAATGTGAAAACAAGAGCCATTTCTAGGGTAAATTGGGTGTTGAGGGGTCAATTTTTGAATCGGTGGAGTTTTCGCCTTAAAATCAGTTTGAGCAAGTCTAAATTAATGTTATAGACTTGTTTGAAATGAGAGTTTACTCCAAAATTACCCCATTCTCATTTTCACTTCTCAAACCTTGAAAATTCACTCAATTGATGGGCTTTGGATACCTAGATTTGGATTTACCTTGACCTGAAGCTTGTTTTTGGTTTAAATACGATTTATTCATAATTTAGGACTTGTAGGATCCAATTTGAGCAAAATTGGATGTGGGCAAGATGGATTTCAAAATCTGTCCTATTATGCAGAAAATTGTTGTTGAATTGTGCAGCAAAATTTTTCAACATGTGCAGAAAATGCTTGTGCATTGCTGGTTATGGGAAAGGTAGTACATATTGGGTTCTGGACATTTTCTAGCAGATCCCAACAGTAAAAATGTATATTTCTGTACTAGGAACCTCCAGTAAAATTTTCAAGTCGATCCAACGGTTAACGAATCGGAACGAAGAAAATGTTACTGGGGTATTTGAGTGAGGAAAGCTGTAATATGTGAATGTGTTTTGGGTAGAGTTTTCTGCCTTTGCCCTGTTTTCTTGGTTTAGGGTAGTTCATGATAGTTGGAATTGAATTGATTGGATATTGTGGAAGCTTGGAGGGGTTGATGGGGACCCGGTGCTGAGAGGAACGAGGATAAGGGCTACGTAGGAGTACGTGAGCTCAGTTGAAGGTGGGCAACTGGGGATGGTGGGTTCATGTTTGATTTGTGGATGTGGGAGAGTTGATTTGCACCATCACCTAATTGCCACCTAGTACCACATATGACGGGTACCCCATAATCCAACAAGCTTGATGTGAGAAAGCGTGGAAGAGTCAGTCTTCCTACTTTTGTTTGTTGACCACAGAGTGGTACCTGGAGATATGTCGCGGGGGTCAGGAGACCTTGGGGACGTCAGGTGGAGTGCTATTTCCCAAAACCAAGCTTGACCAATCCCGACCCAACCCAGGCATAGTCAGTCAGTGAGAACATGTGATGTACCTAAACAGGCGAGCTCCTAGCAGTCAACCAATAAAAGAACAAAGTCCACAAAGCAAGGAGGCTTGTGTGGCGGCTGGCCAGCTATGAATCTTGAGTGGTATCTGAAATTTGGCCTCTGGTAATCGATTACTAATGATGTGTAATCGATTACAAGGCTTAAAAATGGAGACAGGATGTTAAGATGGCCTCTGGTAATCGATTACCAAGGGTGTGTAATCGATTACAGGGCTAAAAAATGGAGAAAGGATGTTAAGATGGCCTTTGGTAATCGATTACCAATTGTGTGTAATCGATTACACAGAGTAACAGGGCACTGGTAATCGATTATCATTTAGGTGTAATCGATTGCACAGTGTAATTTGTTGGTTTCCATGTGCAGAAGCTGTGTAATTCGAGTTTGGGCACTGGTAATCGATTACATACTTTGGTAATCGATTACCAGAGAAGAAATCCCTTGAGACATACCTTTTGACTATACGTAGCGGTTATGGGACGTATTGTATTGTTACCTGTAGTTAGATTTCTTGTGAAAGAGTCTACCCTCTTTCTTTTATTTCTTGTAGATCACGATGGCAGCGCAGTTAATCCATGATCGCGTGGTGATGGAGTGCCTAGAGGGAGTTTGGGAGACCCTCGAAGGCAATGAGAGGTGCCAATTTTGTGGCACAATTCGACTCACTGCTACTTCATTGGTACATCCGGAGGAACCCGCACGCACGCTTCAGCAGCCTGTGGAGTGGATACTACCTGCACCTATTCCATATTGACTAGTGGAGCCAGTCCAAGTGATAAAGGTGTCATCCTCTGAAGAAGATCCTGAGGAGGACCCAGAGGAGTTACCTCCTGATCCTGCTATGGACGCCCTTGACTTACCTGAGGATGATGAAGACCTACTCCCTGAGGTGGATTCTCCAGAGGATATCATGTCAGCATCTGAGGCAGACTCTATAGAAGAGAGTGGCCCTGGAGGGACAGCGAATAGTGAAGACTCTTCATCATAGCATACGACTCCTTAGACTAGGTTTACATACTTTTTGTGGGTGGGTGTATCCAGTATAGACTGCTAGGTTTACTCTTTTGATTTTTGGGTGGGTAGACCTATTGTATAAAAATTTTGATGATTGTATATATGTGGCTGAAACCACCATAGTTGATACCTTTGCTCTGGATGTCACTATGTATTTTGTAAACTCCCATATTTTGGACAGTTTTAGATGTTGAATGAAATTATGTTTAATCTTGTTATTTGAAAAGGAAGTGTTAACAAACTTTATTGAAAAGAGTTTATTGACCGCATTTTATTATTTTTCATGTGACGACCTAAAATGATGGCTGGTATATTTTTCTTTTTGAAAGAGCAAAATAGTTTAGAGGTTATGAGTGATCAGAAAGAAATGACTCTGAATAGAGTTGTGAACTGGTCATTCAGGACTCTATAGTGATAATTTTCCTTATGAATTTAAATTTTTAGTCTTAGGATTCAATTGTTGACCAAGTCATTCATGTTCAATCAATGGAAAGTCAGAAAGAATAGGCTTAACACCATAGAAAAGGTCATAAAATGAAGGATGCTATAAAATTTCTTCTAATAACATAGCCTACACCTAATAAACATAGTCAAGTGAAATCCATTAAGCAAAATAAGATAACATTTGTTTATTTATAAATTTAAGTTACTTATAACTTGATGAAGCTCCATGTGAAGCTTGTAGGCCTTGGATCTTCTTCATCAATGGAGTCTTTTGCTTCTTGAAGATCAATGGCAGCAAAATGGAGAAGGAAGAAAGATGATTGGAGACGCCACTTCAAGGAGAAGATGAGTCAAGAACAAGCTTACCACCATAGGAAGCAATGGATAAGAGCTTGAAGGTAGGAGAAGATAAGTGGAGGGAGAAGAAGAAAAAGAGCACAGAATTTTATGCCTCAAATGAGGTCTAAACTTTGAAGTGTAATTCTCAAATGATCAAAGTTGAAAAAATGCATACACAAGGCCTCTATTTATAGCCTAAGTGTAATACAAAATTAGAGGAAAATTTGAATTTCTATTCAAATTTCACTTGAATTTGAATTTGTGGAGCCAAATTTGAGGTCAAAATTTCACTAATTATGATTAGTGAATTTTAGCTATGGTTCAACCACTAATCCAAGCTCAAGTCCAAGATTCTCCTTTAAGTGTGCTTAGGTGTCATGAAGTATGTAAAGCATGAAGGACATGCACAAAGTGTGACTATATGATGTGGCAATAGGGTGTAGCAAGCAAATGCTCACCTCCCCCTTATGCTAAACCAAAATTTAATTGGATTGAGCTTCTCCCGGTTCAATTAAATTTTTCTCCCAACACACACATCAAATAGTGCACTTAATGCATGTGAAATTACAAAACTACCCCTAATACAAAAACTAGTCTAGGTGCCATAAAATACTAAGGCTGAAAAATCCTACATTACTATGATACTCTCCCTACACTATGGAGCCCTAAATACAAGGTCAAAAAATAATGAAATTCTAATATAATATGTACAAAGATAAGTGGGCTCATACTTAGCCCATGAGCTCAAAATCTACCTTAGGGCCTCCTCGTGCATCTCTGACTCAATCTTCTTGGAGTCTTTTATCCAATACCCTTGAAGGGTAGGATTGCATCATAACTTTTTTAGCCTTTCTCCTCCAAAATTCATTTCTTGTCTCACTTGGTAAATCTAGCATGATAAGTCTTTTCCCAATGATTTCAACAACAAGAAGGTACCAATATTTTTCATCATTAATTGGAATAAAGATCTATAATACACAACAATAAATGTAATTATTTATCATTTAAATATAAATGACTTCAACTTTAAAGTAATTTTTTTGGGGAAAAAATACCTTATTCAACATATTAGCATTATCCATGAAATCCTTCTTATAGTATCTAATCACAGTTTCAATCATTGTCTTCTTGTCCAATGCATATTGTTGCATTATGTATATTAACAAGAAAATTTTAGTTTATCTTTTACATATATTTGAATGCTAATATGGCATGTATACCAAATAAAGGATGAAATCTATTATACCACAAAAGTTGTAGGTAAGAACCAAGCCATCAAATACATTGAATCACTTTTTCCTTACAACTCAATTTGCTAGCAAGTTAAGGACCTAAAAAAAATTAAATTTAACATTTTATAAATTCCAATAAAACATAAGATTTGTATGGCTTCATAGTTAAATATTCTTACTTCTTTGGTCAACCTCTTCTTGAGGCATAAAAGTCAACAACCTTTTTCCTTTCTCCATGACCCTAGGATGAGTACTTCATCAAAACCTCCTCTCTACAAATAGAAACAAATAAATTTCAACTATATAAATGAGAACCAAAAAAGAATAATGAATTCAATTACAAACCTAAGTGAATTTCGAGGCTTGTTTTGAAATATGTATGAAGCAACTGCAGCTTCCACTCAATAAGTATCAAATCCTCTGAGGGTCTAATTGCAACGGGCATCCATGAAAAATGCAAAAAAAAAAAAATGCAGTAATGATTAGTTTATATAATTACTATCAATAGTTGAATTTTTAAACAAAATTATTAAACTTACCTCCGATATCACAATTCCAAATGTCTTTCCTTCATATTTCCCAATAGCAATTTTATGGAAAAGCTTGTTCGGCTTAATTGTAGTTTCGAATCGTGGAGTAGTTGAAATCATTATGTTTTATGCATCTTTAGTAGTTGGGGTTTGAGACGGGCTCGAAGATGGAATGTTATTTATAACAACTTTTACTAAGTTATTCACAACCTCTTTAAGATCTTCAAGAGTTGATTTCATATTTGAGATTTCTTGACATACCTGTGTTATAGATATGTTTTGTGTCTCATGCATAACTTTTCCCTCTCCAACAGTTGAACACTACTGCAAAAATAACATACTACGACAGTTCTTGAGTACATTTAAAGACCATTTTGAATCATCTTTGAAACCAACATCGTTGAAAGTCTTGACTTTTGACGACGGTTTTCAAAAAATCGTCTTAGAAAAAAGTATCATTTTAAGACGGTTCTTGATTAAGAACTATCTTAGAATGTTCCTTTTTAAGACGGTTGTTGGCTAAAAATCGTCTTAGAAGAGTATCATTCTAAGACGGTTCTTTGAACAACCGTCTTATAATGGTTTTAAAAAAAATAAAAAAATAGTGAATTCTAAGACGGTTTTTGTAAAAATTGTTTTAAAATGTCTCTACATTCTAAGACGGTTTTTTAAATAATCGTCTTAAAATGTCTTTGTTTTTTTTAAAAAAAAATTGAAGATTCTAAAACTATTTTTTTTGGAGAAATCGTCTTAGAAAGTAGACGATTTTTTAACAAACCGTATTAGAATATATTTTTTAACAAAAAAATAAATTGTATAGATATTATTAAAAAATATTATTTTTCTTTATATAAGATTCGTACATATCTAAATATCTTTTTGTCCACTTTTTTTTTTATGTTTTAACATATATAACTTATTGTATATCAAATGCCTCCAAAATACTAATAATTACAATCAGTACAAAACAAAATTAAAAAAACACATCTACAAATCCTAAAATAAACTACTTTAAGAAATGTTAGATGAAAAAGAAATCAGAGAATAAAAAAATAAATTTAAATTAAGAAATTATAAGATTAAATGTACCAGAAATCGTCTACTACTATTCCCTCCATTAAATGCTCCCATTAAATTAAATGTCACCATTTTCTTGAATTCTCTTCCCAAGTACCACTTAATGCAAACCCCACCATCTGTACATTCACATGTGTATACAACATAGTCAAATAATTGTGTATTAATAATATTATTATTCTTTATTTAGAATATCTAATTGAGGGTCGGAGACTAATTTCTCCATATATGAATTAGACAAAGTAACTAAGGGAAAAATATGAGTAAGTGGGTTTTAACCTGTGGTATCACAATTGCAAGATTGAGAACTCCCAAAGATAAACCTGAAGCAAGAAAGAAATTAAGGTTAGTAAAAGTGTAAAACCCAATTGGCTACTTGAAATTGCCATGAGAACAATTTATTTAATTGAGTGTATTTAGCAAAAATCAATTTGTGAAAAATAAATTTTTTAAAGTTACTTTTATGAATTACTTTTTTAAGTATAAATCATTGTAACTAAAATAATCTATTTCAAACAAGTTGTGAATTGGTAATTTGTTTACCTTGTCCTGTTCCTCAAGTGTTGCAGTATATTGATGCTAGAGCAAAAGGAACACTAAAAGTAATCTGAACACAAGAACAACAAAAGGTATATATTAGTTTAAAGCAACTGGATCATTATTCAAGGTTTTCAATTTTTTTCCATGCTTCAGTGTTTATAATTGTCCTATAAACCTCATTTTTTATGTGACTTCCTCTTCACATCAAGAATAAAGGTCATATGTCTATATTTCATTTAAAAAAAGTCATATATCTTTGATCATTTTTTAAATCTCTATTTGAATTATGCAAATATTAGACATAAATTAGGTAACATCTGCCAAAATATTAAGACTGAAATTCCACCAGTCAAACCAGCCAACCTTTTAAGACTTTTCAAGATTCTTTATACAAAACTAGTAATCAAGGATATATAAATTTGTATTAAAACTTTTCTTGTCGCATCCATTCCTTGTATGTTTTCTATTTGCATTTTTGTCAACAAAATTTATTTTCTTATAAAAAAATATGCTTTAATATATTTGTAGGTCCTTAAATTATTTTTAAAAAATTTAATTAAATCCTTCAACCAACTAATTTTTTTTAATCGATTATCTAGTTTTTCATAAATTTTATAATTGAGTCATTCAAATTAATAAAACTATCACAAATGGTTACTTTTCTGATAGTTTCGAGATTTTATAAACTAACTTCAGTAACTCATTATAATGATTCCATTCACAAAGCACACCTGGGTTAATTGTCTAGTTTCATGATTTCCACATAACAGGGTAATATTAGCTGGGTATCTATGAAATTACAGAAAAATAAAAGGATATCTAACTTTTCAAAGGAAAAAAAACCTATAAGAATCACATATCAGGGTAATATTAGCTGGGTACCTATAATATTTGTATCAAGACTCAAGATTAGATTAAAAAAAGGGAGCCAGCCTGGATAAAGTGATAATTTAATTCAATGAAGCATTAAAGTTTAGAAATCATGGGACTTTTAAAGAAGTAAAGAACCAAATAGAGCAAGAGAGGAAACTAACAATAACTTCATCATGTAATTCGTACACAAGCACAAAGTTTTCCGTAATGAGTCTTCATTGAGAATCCCAAGGTAATCCTTAATAACTCGAGCAATTCTTTGTAAAAGCTCCAAGACAAAAGAAAGTGATGTATTAACCCTTGTAGCTGCAACAAACAATAAGCCAACAACTTTCACATGAAAGTAATTTACACCATCCACATTCTGTCAATGAACAAGAACACAAATATTAAAGCACATTTTTTGTGCTCTGCCTGGATATTAGTTTTTATACAAATATTATAATCTTAACCACAGGAAGTTATATGCATTGTACAAGGATAAAGATTACCCAAAAAAGAATATGAGATAAAACTACTACATCCCAATTAGGATTTTTTGTATCCAAGAGAACAAGGACAATATCAAACCTGCTTAATAAAGGACCAGAGATAGAGGAAGTATATATCAATTATTAATCCCTCACTTCATTATTCAATTTTTAATAACCCGTTAGAACAAGAATCCCCCCTTTTCATAAAGAGAACAAGAAATAACCGCCTCGGGCAAAAATTTAAGCCAACTATTTGTGGCTTTTGAAAATAGAGCTCAACAAGTTATTCAACAAAAGAAAGAGAACATTAGTTGTATGTTATTTATTACAACATTTGATTTAATAAAAAAGCTATGTAGTAGATGAGAAGAATAAAGAGATTAACATGTGGTGTGATAAACAAATAATATTATAAAAATTATGTATAAAATAATACTCTAACTTAAGGAAAGTTCGAAACAAGCAACTTAACTTCCTTCTTTTGTTGTTTCTTGTCAAGTACCATGTATTTGAATTCTGAAGAGACAGCCTAGCCTATGATAAGAAATTAAGATTTTGTATTCTATGAATGAAAAAATTAATAAAATGAGAAAACACTCTAATATTATCCGACAAAAAGTTGATAATGTTGGAACTATAAATAGACAAACTCATCATTTTCTCATATCACTTAGAAAATTACTGAACGTGTTGAAACTGCAAACAATTTTTTGATAAAAATTGAGATGAGAAACGATTGTGGTACCAGGTGAGAGTGTTGGAGAATCCATCGGCGACAAAAGCAGAGAGAACCTTGATGTTAGAGAAAGAGTGAGCCATTGGTGATTCAAATTGGTGGAAGCTAGCTAGCTAGGGTGTTCAACTGCGGAAAGCTTGTTCCTTAATTAGAAGTGAGATGAACGAACAAGATGAAAAAACAAGATCTCTAACGTCAAAGTAAAGAAAAAAAGAAAAAATAAAATTTGAAATGGAAAAAAGGATAAGAAAGAAAGGAGTAGTAGTAAGAACCGGTGATGAGGGCTTTAATCAAAGTAGCTATGCGACCCTTGAAATCCCTTAAGACCTCTTCGACGGGGAGGGAAAGAAGCAAAGTTTTAAGTATTTGACCCTTAACTTGTACACTCTGCACTGCGCATGCCTTTTTATTAACCAAACTTGAATTAGGAAGAACTCAGTTGTATTAACTAGATTTGATAAAAGTCCATCAAGTCTGTTACAAACTCAACACTTAAACAAAAATAATTGCAGAAAACACAATCTAAAATCACATTTTCAATAGTTTATTTTTATTTTATTTTTTAGGAAAATAAAATCACATTAAGAAAGCATTACAAATTAAAAAGAAAAACAGAATCATTGAACTATGAAACAAACCTTAAGAGCTCCACTAACAGGAACCAAACCTCCATTTGCAAGCTCAATGTAGCAACTTGGAAAAACACAATCCAAAAAATAAAATTCAAAAACCACAAAGTCAGATCTCCAATCTCATTTCAAAAATAGAGAAAGCAATACAACAAAAACTACAATAGAAAAAAAATCAAAATCGAAGAGGAAAAAAAATCAAAAACAAGGTTCTAACATTTCTCAGCTTCTCGGTGTTCCTCACCGTCATTTTCAGGTTCAATAGAGGATAAAGGTCATCTGGATGTTTCGGAAGAGGATAGGCTCTTTCTGAAAGCTTCTAGAAGTTAGTGAAGGCGCTCTACACTCGCCATCCTCTCCTTCGTGTCCTTCGCACATGACATTTCCAGCGCTTCGTCCATTTCTTTCTTCGATTAGATCTGAAGAAGAGTGAACCACCTTCTTCAAAGTTCGTTGCTCGGGTCGAGTTCGACGTCCTCGAGGTCAAGGTCTTCGTCGTCGTCAATGCATGTTCATCGCGGCGATGGAATTTTAGGGTTCTTTCTCTACTGCGAGTGTGAGTGTGAGTGAGTGTGTGAATGAATGAAACGCGAGTTGTTTTGTTGGAAGAGAAATGAAACTACGACGGTCTTACGAAAAACCACCTCAAGGATGGGAGGCAAGCCTCATTTTGTGCTTGATCTTAGCTTAACTGGTGGATCATGTGAGCAAGGTGGAAGTGGATAGTTTTATTTATCTCTAAACAGTTTGAGAATCTATTTTTTTTTAAATAAAATAAATGAAAGATATATTTGTTTCTTATTTTAAAAATCAGTTTTAACTTCAGTGCCGACAAGAATTAATTTGTTAACGAAAACAATGTGGTGTTATAGTATTTTTAAATTGTTTTTATTATATACAAGTTTTATGCTGTAATTTGACTTGTATTACTCTACTACTACATTAAACTTTCACTAATATTTAAATAATTTATTTATCTTTGTATACTTTATCCATACTACTTAACTTTTAGAATATTATTTGTATATCTATTTAATTTATTTCAATTAAGGATGGAATTCGAATGATACGATTTCACTTAGTTGTAAACTTGTAATAAACAATTTGGTAGATTTTAAAAAAATAAAAAATGGAAAGTTGTAATTATTAAATTGGTAGATTTATTAATTTTAAATAAATAATTAGATTTAATTAACAAAGCCATAGGTTTTTAAAATTAAAAAATAAAACAGTTCTAGTTAGCACGTTTGTAGAATTTTAAATAAAAAAATGAGCAGTTTTACTTAATAACTAGCGAAAGCATTGCCTATTTCCTTTTTTCTATTTTGCTATTGAGTTTTTTATATATATATTAAGATTTATTTTTTTATTTTCTTTATCGGAATATGGAAATTTTTAAAATCATAATTTTTACTTTCAAAAAATAAAGGATTTAAAAATTATTTTTTTACTGTTGATTTTAAAATTATAAAAAAAACCATTTTTAAAAATAGGTTTATAATTAGGAGGCGTGTTTGGAGTTTTTTTCTGCTTTTATTTTTCTAAAAATTATTAATTTTTGAAAAACAAATCAAAAAAATTTAAAAAAGAATTCTGCTTTTATTTTTCTGAAATTTATCATAATTTTAAAAAGAATTCAATACTTTAAATTTATTTTTTCTTTTAAAAATATTTTTATTTAACCGAAATGGTGGGGTTATTCACGTCCACAATTATGGGCATGCAGTTTTAAAATTTATTTAATTTTAATAAAAGAAAGAAATTTTTGAAACTTGAAAACCACATCAGATGAAGAGGTAATTTTTTTCCTGTTTCAGATTTAAAATTAAAATCATAATTTTTACTTTTTAAATAAAAGTTAAAAAATCCATTCTTAAAAGTTGGTTTAGAATTATGTTGTGTTTCAATTAGTATTTTTATGCATTAAATTATTTCACACCAAATAATATCAGATTATCAATAAACCGGAAAAAAGAGTCATTTTGTGAATTTAAAGTTTTATAAAGATTAAAATTTTAAAAATAAGATAAAATAAAATCATATTTGTAAAAGTAAAAATATATTAGAGTTAAGTAATTATAACAATACTGTTATTTTTATTTTTTAACAGAAGGACTGGATGAGATAATATAAATTCATTTTTTTCAAAAATAATAGTAATCTAAAAAAATGATAATAACTGAAAAACGTAACTGCAGATGAAAGAACTTTTTCCTCTAACTTCCACTCCGGCGAAAGCATTTGCCATCATTATCTCAAAATTAACTAAAACCGAAATTAAATTCATTTTTATTAATTTTAATCACAACAAAATTAACTAAAACGCTGGAGAAAAAAAAGAAACAAGAACGGTTAGCTTTCCAAACGGCAAAGTCACATAGAATTCACACTACACAGTCCAAACCCAAAACGTCATGAACTTTAATGTTGCTAATTTTCCGTTCCGCCCCTTTTCCGTTAGTTTCCCTCGAAATCGAAAAAAAAAAAACAACTAAACGGAAAATTCTAAAGAGAGATTCTCATCCTTCGGTCGCAAAAATCAGTGAAAAATATCTTCACCTTTACAATGAGAGAGAGCATCGAACAAGAACAACAACCAGAAGAAAAAAGAACCCAAAACAAAACAATTACAAATTCTAACATTTCTGGGCCTCATTTATTTTATGGTACTATTCCGTCAAAAATTGATATATTATAATAATTTTTAATTATAATTTTAAAATTCTGTTCCATGAATGAAAATAATTTTTAACACTTTCAAATTAAAAAAAGTGAGAAAATATTTTTATATAAAAATAAATTTAAACATTATTCATATAAAATTTGCATATATTTAATTTTAAAAAAATATTTAAGAGTCTCTTAACATAAAAAATAATGATTTATAAAATAATATACATTAAATTTGAATATAATATAAATACCTAAGAGTCTTTTAACATAAAAAATATTTTAAAAAAATAATCACCTAAATTAATTTGCCCTAATATGGATACTCATACAATAAATGAATATAAATATGGCTAGCACAAATGAATATAAATATGGCTAGCACAACATAAATACAGTATATAATTGTGTAAGAAATAGTATAATTTTTTATATTTTTAAATTAAATAAAAATGAAAGATGTTTTGATATATAAATAAATTTAAACACCATTTATATAAAAATTATATACATTAAATATAAATATAAATATGTAACAAAATAAAATATCCAATGATTAAAAAGAATTAATCACCCAAGTAGTTTTACCCAAGTATGGTTATTCATGGGACGCATAAATATGAATATGTATTAGAAGCCCCTGCCTACCCCCCTTATATACGTTACCCTTATCCATTAATTACAGTTAGAAAATTTTATACATACATGATTTCACTTTTAAAAAATTATTAATATAGAAAGTCGAGGTTTTTTCATGAGTTAAGAGTGATTATTTTTCTTTTTTTAAGGGAAAAAAAAAGAGTGTTTCTTTGTCTCAATTTGTCTCTTTATTTTTGGTATAACCAGGAGGAGTATTTCTCCTGGTGGGTCCGTCCATTTTTTACGTAAAGTTTATTTTGAATTTTAAACATCCATTATTTATAAAATCTTTCAAATTTTTAATTTTCAAAATTTCCAAATCCAACATACCCCCTGTATTTTTGTAGATGAAAACAATAAATAATAAGTGAAACAAAGTAAAAAAAATATTTATCATCGTTTGTCTCTTTTTCTTAAAAAAATAAAAAATCAACACAATTAAAACTAAACTCCCTATATTTTTTTAAACGGGGACAAATGATGTAAAAAAAATTGTTTAAAAGACTGAAATAAAAAGTTGAACACCAAATTAACAATCTGGTAGATTTTTAATTATTTTTAAAAATTAAACAGATTTGATTAAAACACCACTAGCTACACATGTTCCTTTCATTCCTCTAATTTTCACACATAGAGAAGGCAACAAAGCAGCACACTATGTTGCTTCTTTGTCCTTTAATTTTCTGGATATGTATTGGTTTCATGAAGTGCCTCATGGCATGTATGCTATTATTGCTAAAGATGTTAATGAGTCTTTTTCTCTGTTTGAATGAAAACCAGTACTTTAATGTAGAAAAAAAAGTGCACATAACTATAATAAAAAAAACTGACAGTATATATGTAGCATTGTTAACTACTATTTGCATATCGCCCCATGTGAGGTTTAGAACCAATAAAATCTTAAAAGACAACTTCCAAACTCCCTGCACCATATATACATTTGTCCATCCACTTCTTCCCCATACACAAAGTATACATAGTTAAAAAACTGCTCTAGGATGATGGAATTCACCTATTCATCCCTTCCCAACATTGATTCTGTTATATTTGTGGCTGCAACACGAATTTCAGTAGCATAAATGTGAGTAGGGGCCACATTGTGGATTTTAGGAAAACACAGATTAAAAACAACCAAAATTTAATTAGTATAGCCAAATACTGTCAATAGGTGTCCATCAAAGTAACATGTTAATTTTATAATTTTACTTCAAAATATACTTCAAATCCATTCGATTGTTTGTTCATTGTTAACAATTTTCTCCCACACCACCTAAAATCATTCAACCACCAATCGAATTACGTAAACTTCTATTATGAAAAAAATTAAATCTTTAAAAAATAAAAACACTATTGCCAAATTAAAGTTAATTACCATTCTATCTTCCACGGTTAATAACTTGTTGAAGAAATCCATTCCAAGATAAGGCATTATTTTTGTTTGACATTGCACTGTAATAATAGTGGGCAAAATTAAAAAATAAATTATGTCAATGATAAGAAAATTTCATATTAATTACAACCTGAGTAAATGTACAAAACAAAGCTGATTAGCATAAGACACGGGAACAATAGAAGGTACTTGAGTGTGAATGCAAATTAAAGACAAGCCTTGACTATCATTTGGAAAAAATGTCACCCCTTAGGGAGTGATTGGATTAACAACATTGATCATAACCTTATGTTGAGCAAAATAAAGCAGATATATTAATAAGGAAATATAACTAATATAATTAACTTATAAGATAAACATTATTATAAAATTGATTAAATTATAGATATCATAACGATACATTACTGAGGACTCCATTCCTACTCGGATTGTATTAGCACCACTAATAGAGGCACTATTATGGGTCTTCTATTGAAATACACATACATAATACAGTCAAACACAACAAAATCTATAATTTATTCTCTAAAAATATATTGTTAAACCCAATCAATTAGTATCATACATACTTTATCCTTTTTTGAATTTGGTTTCGATAATTAGACATTCTTAGGAAACCTTTTGGTAGAAGTTTTTCTCTTTATGCTTCTGCAAAAACAAAAGAAAAAAACTCCTCACAACCAAAACAGTAAAATCACATACACACTCACAAACTCATATAAATATATTATGTAAAAATGACAATTACATTATCAATGTCAAAGGTACTCTCATTAGTGTCTTTAGGCAAGGGGTCGTTCATGTAATCGTGGCATGCACTTTCTTCTTCTTCTTCCTACAAATAATACACAAAACAACATTATCTTTATTTGATTTAAAAAATAGGCTTAAATATATTTTTGGTCCCTGATATATATCCATTTTTTTACATCTGGTCCCTAATTAAATTTTCCTTCAAATCGGGTCCTTAATATTTGAAAACTTTTGTTCGAGATCCCTATCGTTAGTTGAAATATGTTATATGCTTACGTGGTCGTTAACCGACCACACAAGCATACCACATGTGGTGCCACATGTAATCTTTGTCTGAGTGCGACTACACGTAGGATTTTTTTAAAGTAAAAAATGACATTGTGTGGTTCCTCTAACCCTTTTCTTCCACCACCCCTCTTTTCTTCTTCACATTCACCAACAATCATGTCTCAACTCCTCCACTCTATGTTCCATTATTAATAACAGGTTGAAGAAATCCATTCCAAGATAAGCCATTGTTTTCGTTTGACATTGCACTGTAATACTAGTGGGCAAAATTAAAAAATAAATTATGTCAATGACAAATTAAGAAAATTTCATAATAATTATAACTTGAGTAAATGTACAAAAACAAAGCTGATTAGCATGAGGCATGATAACAATAGATCATGTCTCAACTTCTCCTCCTCTTGCTTCTCTCTGAAGTAACTGCCCCCATTTTTTTCTAATGTAGAACATTTCCCTCTTTCTCTTTCCCTCTTTCTCTCCCTTTTTTGCATAAGTAAATATAAACACCGTGAGCTAGAGCACTAGGCCCTCATCTTCAAGTACCTCAAGGCGGGTGGTTCCCCCTGACCTCTTTCTCTTCATTCGCAAGAGCCTCCAATTAATGTTGTCTCACCCATCGAGTAAGTAATTTAAAAATATCATATTTTTTGCTCTATTTTGTAAAAGTTTGAGTTTTTAAGTTTGGGGTATTTTTTTCAATGGGGTATTATGGGAAGAACTCATGGAAGAGGTCGCCAATCCAAATATTGCTTCTGAAACTTATGAAGAATCCATCACCCAGTCCACTAAGAGGGAGGCTACTACATTGAAAACTACAAAGACTGAAGAAGAACAGGCGAGACAAGAAATTTACAGGACAGTAACCTAAAAAAATAGACAAAATGCTACTTTGTCCTTGTTGTAATAGCATGGACACCAAGTTCTGCTACTACAATAATTACAATGTCAACCAACCCCATCACTTTTGCAAGAATTGCTAGAGATACTGGACTGCTGGGGGACCATGAGGAACGTTCCTATAGGTGTTGGTCGCAGGAAGAACAAGAGCTCGGCTTCTCACTGGTGCAAGGGAGGGTCAGTGAGGGTGGGGGAACTCGTGGAAGAGAATAAGGTAGTGTTAGACTTTTGGCAAGCGTACCAATTGTTGTCGCAGGTTACAAATTTATAAAAAGAGATTGTCTCCACAGGGACTTGAGTTAATTAATTTAGTTAGATAAAAGTAAACAGTTTGAATAGTTATGTACAAATTTGATTGAGATATCATGGGTTTTTTTATCTAACATAAAATAACTAGAGTAACGGAATAACAGAAATAACAAAATTGACGAAATTTAGTGCGTTGGAAATACGTAAAATTACAAAAACAATAATAACGAATTCAATTAATTCAAGAAAAAAAAACGTAGGATTGGATTTCATCGTTCATACCCTCAATATCCTAATAAAATTAACATATATAAATCATTATCTAACATTATTGATGCACACATTAAGTTACCCTAAATCGATCCCTCACACTCGAAAATCCTAAGAATATTTATCAAATATCGATCCCTCTCATATGAAGTAAATATTCCAGCATTACAATCATAATCTCGTGCTATTTTCAATCAAAAAGTTATGCTCTATTCCTAGCAACATAATGTAAAGAGTAACTTCATTCAATTTAAATTCTAAGAGTACTTCCCAATCAAATTTAAAATCTAATTTCATGAAACTAGTGATCAAATAGAATCAAGCATTATGAACAAAATGAAATCACCAATAATGAGTAGAAAAGATTCATACATATATATAATATCAAAAGATATATAATGGTACAAAGATTACATCAAATCCTTTGGAGAAACTAATCAATCATTGTGTAGAGCACAAGACCAACAAGAGAAATGACAAAGGATGCAATCCACGGTCATAAATTTGCAACGCCCAAGCTCTGCTTTCCACTTTCTTCTTCCCGTCCTGAGTTTCTCACGTTTTTTCTCTACCTCTGGATGTTATTTTCAGCTTCAAAGACATGACTATTTATAGAAATGAGCCAAGAGGTGCAGGACAATTCGCCCAGGCGAATTTGTGACTTAGTGCTTGTCGCAACCTACCCTTCGGCGGGAGGGCGACGCGAGACTCGCGGGATGCGTGTTCCACGAAAGGAATACGCGCGGAGTCGCCACCAACGTTTATTCGAGGAAAACGTCGGAAAAACCGGAAAAGACGCGATCTACGAACTTTTAAGTTGAAAGGTTCGGGAGTTGTATTTACGCACGGGGAAGGTATTAGCACCCCACACATCCGTCCCAAGGGACGGCAGCCTTTAATCGAATGTGCAAACATGACTTTGATTTTTTATGTTCCCTTTTATGTTCTTATATCCTTTATACCCTTTTTATATTTTTTCCTTTTTGTGGTCGACAAGGGTGTTTCCCTTTGCTCCTACGTATTCCTCAATTGCGATGAGGAAATCAGACCTACGTAGTTCTTTTGGAACAAAGTGTTTGGTTAAGTTGTTTTTGTCTTTTTTGCAAAATATGTTTTTATTTGAACAAAAGGTCATTTAAGGTGTTGGACCATTAAACGGTCTTTTGTTTTTGAAAGGAGAGAAACGTTAAGGCATTGGACCATTAACGATCTCTTGTTTTTGAAAGGAGAGAAACGTTAAGGCATTGGACCATTAACGATCTCTTGTTTTTGAAAGGAGAGAAACGTTAAGGCATTGGACCATTAACGATCTCTTGGGGTGGTCGACAAAAGCGGGGCTTTTGCTCCTACGTATCCTCAATGAGGAACTCAGACCTACGTAGTTCTTGCTTATCAAGTGATTCTTTTTTATTTTAAGAGGTGATCATTTTAAGGCGTTGGACCTTAAAAATGATCCATTTTACTTAGTGAGAAATTGAAATGACGAACTTCAAAAGCCTATTTTTGTGGACGAGCTTGACTAGGCGAGTTGATTTTAGCCTTAGTTTCACTTTAGTTATTAATCAATTCAATTAAGAATGAGAAATCCCAAAGAGAAAACGTCCGATTGATTTTCCGCTTTATTTTACTAAAAGATGTCTTTTTGATTATTATATTATTTTTTACCTCTTTTTGATTTCCAACGTGGTTACGGCACGACCGAACAGTCGGAATTCATTTTAACCGAAGTTAACGGATAATACAATTCAAACGTTCAGTGGAAATTTATTTTATTTTTAAGTTAAGCGAGAAATGACTTAAGTAAAATGGCTTAAGCACGTCAAGAGGGGGTATAAAAAGTAAACAAAACGAGAATAAAAATGCACGAAACGCAATGTGGACCACCATGGGTGCATAGAATGAATCGAAAAGCTCGGTTCGAGGTACTTACCCGTTGAAGATCGAAGAACGATGAAGAACGAATGAAGAACGTCAAAGAACGGTTGAAACCTTTGCGAGATTCCTCACGGAAAACGTTACGGAAACGTTTCGGAAGCGCCTCGGCTTAGATTTTCTTCACGGAAACAATTTTTCCAAGCAAATTCGAAAGAGAGAGAAGTGCCTAAGGGGCTGGACCCTTTCCTTCTTCATTTCCTCCCCTATTTATAGCAAAATAGGGGAGGTGGTTGCCGCCCAGCTCGCCCAGGCGAGCAGGGTTGCTTCCTCCAGAAGCAACCGCCTTCTGGAGGAATCTTCTGGAGGGCCCAAGTGGGCCTGGGTGCTATTTGCACCCCCATTTTTACTAAGTACACCCCCCTCTGCTGTTTTTTGGTGATTCTTTTTTCGTAAAGTTACGGAAACTTACGAATTTCGTAACGATACTTGTTTTCTTTCCGTAATGTTACGGAACCTTTGCGGATTACATAATCATCCCCTTTTTGACTTACGGAATGTTACGGAACCTCACTTAATTATGCAACGATGCTTCCATTTGATTTCCGGTGTGTCACGGAAACTTACGGATTGTGCATCAATATTTTTTGGTTTTTTTCGGCATGTCCTGGAATTTCACAAATTGCCTAATGATGGGTGCCAAGCACCTCACGAGGACCAAAGAATGGTCGCACGTCATCGAGCAAAGGTCCCCGGACGAAATTAGGGTATGACAGTTGCCCCTCTTTACTTGTCTTTTATTGGAGATAAAAGGAAAGTAAAGATAAGACACTAATTTCGTTCCTCTCGACTTGGCGAGAGTCGCGGGTGACCATAAAATCTCCACATGCAAATGACTTGTTGTTCCCAAAATATCACAAATTGCCTAATGATGGGTGCCGAGCACCTCACAAGGACCAAAGAATGGTCGCATGTCATCAAGCAAAGGTCCCCGAAAATCAGTGCATGACACTAATTTCGCCCTTCTCGGTTGACGAGAGTCGCGGGTGACCGTGACTTGTCGTTCCTAGGATTTCACAGATTGCCTAATGATGGATGCCAAGCATCTCACAAGGACCAAAGAATGGTCTCATGTCATCAAGCAAAGGTCCCCGGACGAAAATCAGTGTATGACACTAATTTCGCTCCTCTCGGCTGACGAGAGTCGCGGGTGACCATGAAATTTCCACATGTAAATGACTTTGTTGTCCCCGGAGGAACAAAAGGTGCAGAAGACTGTGTCAGCCTCTGCATGCTATCAAGCGTTCTGTCTTACAGATAGCAAAAGAATGTTTATACGGATAACCACTCGGGTATCTCCGCGTATCATCGGGCCCGCCGCCTCTGGATGATACAAGGGTGCAGAATGACCAAACTTGGTCTCTGCTTGTCATCGGGCCCGCCGCCTCTGGATGACAAAAGGGTGCGAATAACCATAAGGTATCTCCGCGTATCATCGGGCCCGCCGCCTCTGGATGATACAAGGGTGCAGAATGACCAAACTTGGTCTCTGCTTGTCATCGGGCCCGCCGCCTCTGGATGACAAAAGGGTGCGAATAACCATAAGGTATCTCCGCGTATCATCGGGCCCGCCGCCTCTGGATGATACAAGGGTGCAGAATGACCAAACTTGGTCTCTGCTTGTCATCGGGCCCGCCGCCTCTGGATGACAAAAGGGTGCGAATAACCGTAAGGTATCTCCGCGTATCATCGGGCCCGCCGCCTCTGGATGATACAAGGGTGCAGAATGACCAAACTTGGTCTCTGCTTGTCATCGGGCCCGCCGCCTCTGGATGACAAAAGGGTGCGAATAACCGTAAGGTATCTCCGCGTATCATCGGGCCCGCCGCCTCTGGATGATACAAGGGTGCAGAATGACCAAACTTGGTCTCTGCTTGTCATCGGGCCCGCCGCCTCTGGATGACAAAAGGGTGCGAATAACCGTAAGGTATCTCCGCGTATCATCGGGCCCGCCGCCTCTGGATGATACAAGGGTGCAGAATGACCAAACTTGGTCTCTGCTTGTCATCGGGCCCGCCGCCTCTGGATGACAAAAGGGTGCGAATAACCGTAAGGTATCTCCGCGTATCATCGGGCCCGCCGCCTCTGGATGATACAAGGGTGCAGAATGACCAAACTTGGTCTCTGCTTGTCATCGGGCCCGCCGCCTCTGGATGACAAAAGGGTGCGAATAACCGTAAGGTATCTCCGCGTATCATCGGGCCCGCCGCCTCTGGATGATACAAGGGTGCAGAATGACCAAACTTGGTCTCTGCTTGTCATCGGGCCCGCCGCCTCTGGATGACAAAAGGGTGCGAATAACCGTAAGGTATCTCCGCGTATCATCGGGCCCGCCGCCTCTGGATGATACAAGGGTGCAGAATGACCAAACTTGGTCTCTGCTTGTCATCGGGCCCGCCGCCTCTGGATGACAAAAGGGTGCGAATAACCGTAAGGTATCTCCGCGTATCATCGGGCCCGCCGCCTCTGGATGATACAAGGGTGCACGTCACATGACCTCAGGGTCAGTATGACAAAGATTATGGGGCGGCCGACAAAAGCAAGGCTCTTGCTCCTACGTATCCTCCGATGAGGAAATCAGACCTACGTAGTTCTGGATAACTTGTGAGACTTGAAAAGTCTCCATCGGAAAATGCTGACATCTCCGGAAAGGGCGCAGATGACCACATTGGCCTCTGCTCGTCAATCACACTTGGGGTCACTGAATGACGAGGTGCGGATAACCGTAAGGTGTCTCCGCGGGCTACCAGCTCTTGAGTCATGGCAACAAAAGGCGGTGTGGTCGACAAAAGCGAGGCTCTTGCTCCTACGTATCCTCCAATGAGGAACTCAGACCTACGTAGTTCTGGATAACTTGTGAGACTTGAAAAAGTCTCGGTGTTTTCTCCACTAAAATGCAAACATGCTTTAGCAAAGAGACAAATATTCCAACTGATTTAGAGCAGCATATGATTTTTTGAGTGAAAAACAATGCGTCTACCGGGGAAGGAGAGTCTGCTGATGAAATCTCCCATAACCATAAATGAGATTTTGGATGTTAGCATTTCGTTTCTAAATGACCATTTAGAGGAAACACTGGGTTCGACAAAAATAGAAGAAATCCACTCAAAGTGTATCAATCTCGCACAGGTAAGTGTTTCATCCTAATTCCGAACCATAGATATGTCATGAATTGACTTTGCAAATTATTTCCTATCAAATCAAAAATTACATGCGTGATCATGGATCAGTAGGACTTCCCTTGGGAATGGGTTCTTTTTGGTGATTTTTTGGCTTTTGTGTGTTTTTGGCTTTTGATTTTTCTGGCTTTTCCTTTTTCTGTTTTTTTTTTTTTTTTTTTTTTTGTTTAGTGCGGGGCGAGGAATAAAAGGGTCGCTAGCGCACGGGATTTTGGTTGGTAATCAAAGGGAGAAGACCATTTTAGGTCGTGGTTTCCTTTCCTTCTTTTTTGTTCATTTGGTGACAATTCTGTGCTGTTCATATATTGTCTGGTCTTTGACCTCTCTGCACATTTCTTCTGGTTTCTTTGACCAGGAGCTTCCTTCTTTTTTACTTTCTCCCATTCTTTGGTTGGGAATTTTCTTTCTTTTCTTTTTGCTTTCTCCCACTCTTTGATTGGGAATTTCCTTTCTTTTCTTTTTTTGCTTTCTCTTTGATTGGAAATTTTCCTTCTTTTCTTTTTTGCTTCCGAGGGTAAGGATTGACATTCTCACCCTAGGTCAAGGTTTATGGTGAGTCAGGATTTTGGCTCAAGGTTTGTAGAATGGCTAGACATGATACATGTCGGGGTTTGGTTTGGTTCAAGGATAAAAGGGATGCCCCACATTATTTCCATGACACAAAAATGCAAAAATGATGATTTGGAAATTTTATGCAAAACTGGTCATGCATGCACCTATGCGGACACTCAAGTGTCAAATTTTTATGGTCATGTGATGCTAGGGCTCAGGATTCATTTCCTCTATTTTAATCAACCCAATGTTTCCAAAATATGTTCTTTTATCAATTTGTACATTCATCCGAGTCCATTTCGGGCGTCCGGGGAAATTTCACAGCATTCACCCTTCAGGTGTAGACACATTTTCCAAAAATTGGTTATGATCAATGAATTTTTTCAAAGAAAAGTTGGAAATCGTCTCTTTTCAAAAGCATGTTGGTTTTTCAACTTGACAACTTATTTTTTCCTTTTTCTACCTTTTTCCTTACTTGCCCCTTTTTTTTTCTTATTTGCTCTCTTTTTCTTTTCACTTTCTTTTCTTTTCTATTTCATTTTCTTTCCTTTTCTATTTTTATTTTTATTTTTATCATGATTTTTTTGTTTATTTCACCTATATACTTTTGGACGATGTTCCTAAACGAAGAACTCTACACGGTTCCAGAATTTCAAACATCATTGATAGTAGTGATATACTAACGCAACAATCTAAACAAAAATGTATGCACTGTACAAAATGACAATCGAAACAACAAAAACAAACGTTAGTCTCTCAAGTCAAAACAATAACATAGAATAAAAATGACAAAAGAAATATGAAAGAAAACATGAATCTGGGGATCTCCCAGTCACGTGTCTCCACTCCCTCCCAAGAAGTCAAGCAAATCAGCCATCTCCTCATCCTCGTGGGCTTCTTCTCCATCGCCGGGAGCTTCTGGGGGTGCTTCTCCTGCTTGGGCCTCGGGCCAATCTCCGGGCCATGCAACCTCTGCCTTGAACTGGTCTGGAGTAGGGCATGAAAAAGGAGCGAAGCCCTGGCTCTGCATGCTAAGGCTCATCTGGTACAGACAATCATGGGTCCGTACATGTGCTCGGTGGTTGGCCGCCTGCTGGCGAACCAAATGCCGTAAATACTGCTCCATGTCAAATGCCCCAGCCTGGCCAGCCTGATGAGGTGGTGGGGGCGCGCCTGCGGCCTGTGGAGCATCACCCTGAGCCTGTCTCTGGGTACAGTACTTCTCAATAAAAGCCCGGGTGATGGGCGGCCGAATCACCTTGGTAGGTGCAACGGGGACTCCGAACGACTGGCAGAGTCCTGTGATCAGTGCGGGGAATCCCAGAGCCCTGTTGGACTTATCTGGGTCCAAAGGGTGCCTAGTGGGCGTCATACCTGCAAAGATATAGATGGCATCAGCGATCAACTGAGCCACATGGATGCTCATCCGTGTCAGGATGGCGTACACCAGCTGGCACTTAGGCATGGGGAGGTCGGAATTATGATTGGTGGGCAGGATGTTGCTGAGGAGCAACGTCATCCATATCTGGGTCAGGGTGGTCATGTTGGTGCGCATGATTCGCACTCGCCTCCCTGCAGCAGTCCGGGAAAAATCCTGCCCCGGTATACATAGCAGCTGGGCGATGGCCTCCTCATCGAACCCATCAGACCGGTTCCTCCTCTGGCCATACTCGCATTCCTGGCCCTCTTCCAACACCATCGGATATCCCAGGAACTGGCTGATAGCGTCGGCATCGAACGGGATCCACTGACCCCTAACCCAGGACCTTATGTCACGCACGCCCTCCTCTGTTGGCCAAGCATTGGCATAAAACTCAAGGACTATTTCTGGATCAAACTTGGCCATAGGAGTAACCAGTGGTGCCCACCGCCGGTGCCCTATTTCCTCCTGAAAATCAGTATACTCGTCGTCCCTGAGCTGGACGCGTCGCTCCCGGAGAAACGACCATCCCTTGATGGCTTCGAAGCGCTGCTGGTGTACAGCGCTCCTAAAGCGGTGACTGTCGTACTCCGGAGCGGAACTAGTTCCTTCGGCCGCCTTGTCCTTCCTGGACCTCTTTGAGGCAAGCTTCCTCGGGGCCATTCCTGCGAAGGCAAACATTTGGAAAGTTAATTTTACCAGTGGGACACTACTCTTAAAGCAAAAATGGCATATAACCTCCTCCCATAAATACAAACATCAATGTAAATTTAGAGCAAGCTTATGCGCATATTTCATTACGAACGTTCTCTTGCCCAAGACATTCTATTAACCGAAAAAAAAATGCACCCATATACAATCAAGGCAGCTTTGTTACCTAGATTATTTACACGTACTTCCAAGGTGTATTTGTTACTTACATCACACACATCTCCTTGGCTAAATTCACATACATGCATACTCCAAGCATTTTGGGGTACCAAAAATTGCACATGTGCACATCTTGGTATTTCTAATACCTATACATACACAAACTTCATGATGAATCTTGACTATCTACACAATAAAGTGCTACATTTCATGCCTTTTTTCAAGTTTTTGCTACCTAAAGCCGCATGCAAATTCAAGCATATTTTCCTTTGCTGACTAAAATTGTATTCAAATTATATATATATTTTTTGGAATATGTTTTCTTTCACATAACATTCAACATATTTATATATATTTTTTGTGAGACATTTTGACTACCAAAAATTATATATACATACATTCAAGTATTTCACTATTCATACCCAAAGTGCAAATTGCCAAAGGTATCTTGCTACCTATTCTAAACCTACGCATTCATGACGAGCACAATTCTTAAACATCCAGGCGTAGGGAAAATATTATAGTGTGGCCCATAGCTGATTGCTGGCCAAAAAAGAGGGTAACTTTACCCAATATGCACTTCCTTTTGTGTACTTTTGCATAAAAACTTTGGTTCCTAGGCCTAGGACATATGCGGGGCAATTACTCTAGCTCTTTCGAAAATGAATGCATGTCCCAAAAATATGTGCAAACCAAATTGCCCCATGGGTTGTTTCCCTACAAAAATTACGCGCTAATGCCATTGAGGCATTTCACCGAACACTTGGTGGGCGCGCGTTTAGGTGTCAATAGCAAGAGAACGGGGACAATGTGGCATGCCCCATTACTTCAAAATGCATTATAGGCCTAGGGCCATCTCATACAAACCCCTAATTCAACCTAATCAAGCAAGAAAACAAATCAAAATTGCCCCATATATTTGAGCACACTCCCACAATTTAGAGCACAAAAAGGAGATCAAAATACACCAATGAAAAGCTAGAAAGCTTAGGGATGGAATACTTACTTGTTGGTGATGAACAAAAGCGCAAAACGGAATCAAAAAATGCGAAAAAGGATGACCCTAGGGCCGCAAATTCATCAATCCCGTGGGTATGGCTTTTGAAAGGGGGGAAAAGAAGTTTTTGAACGTAAAAACGCCCTCCCTTTCGTCATTTTTATAATTTGGTGCAGGGGTGGCTCGCCCAGGCGAGCTAACCTGCACTTTTTTTTTTTTTTTTTTTTTTTTGAGGGGAACATTAACCATGTCCCCTCCCTTCTCATGGATTAGCATTTTGCCTAACTTGAACTTACTTAGGTTAGAATTAGGCGTTGATTACTTATTTTATTATTACCCTTTTCCTTTTTAAAACAAACAAATAGTAAAAGAAAGCTGCAAAATACAAAGGATACGGAGCTGCCTTGCAGCGACATTCCCTGTTTGTTTCGCACAGAGAAGAGCAACGATCGGTCGGTCGTGACCCCATCCCCGCTTGCGTTCATCCTTAAGTACCTGCAAGTAATAAACAACCAGGTATGGCCAATCTTGGCCGCATCATTACCCTACCTTGACTGGTTTCTGCCATTCATGTTTTGTCTTCACTCCAGAAGGTAGCCCAAGGTGATCCTGCCCCTGTTTTACCACAACAATATACATGCGTATGCGTATGCGTATGCATGAATGTTTTCAAACGCAGAAAATTTAGGGAAAGTTGGTTCAGGTTCAATTCTAATTAAGCGCTTGGGGGATCCCATGAACTGAGCGGAAGGGCTCAGGCGATCACAAATTAACGCAAGGTGTGAAACTAACGTGAGGACTAAAAGCCTCAAATCCATGTTCATTTCTTTGAAAGACCGTAACAAGGGATACAGCGGACCGGAAATCCCTGGGGGGAGATCTAGAAAACGCACGAAGATAAAGAACATGCAGCGACATCCTTAATTGCCCCAGCTTCTAAGCATAATATTGTTTGACGACATCAGAGTTCACGGGTGAAGGTAGCTCTTCGCCATCCATGTTGGTAAGCACCAGGGCCCCTCCGGAGAAAGCCCTCTTCACAACAAAAGGCCCTTCGTAGTTCGGGGCCCATTTCCCTCGGTGGTCCTTGACAGCATGGGACATCTTTTTTAGCACAAGGTCTCCCTCATGGAACTTGCGTAAGCGTACTTTCTTGTCGAACGCGCTCTTCATTCTTTGCTGGTACAAGCGCCCATGACTCATGGCCGTTAAGCGCTTACCCTCAATGAGGTTGAGCTGATCGTAGCGTGTTTGAGCCCACTCTGATTCCTTTAATCCGGATTCTGCCAAGATCCTTAATGACGGGACTTCTACCTCAAATGGTAACACCGCCTCCATCCCATATACCAATGAGAACGGCGTTGCCCCAGTTGACGTTCGCACTGAAGTCCGGTAACCGTGTAACGCGAATGGGAGCATCTCGTGCCAATCCTTGTACGACACAGTCATCTTTTGGATAATCTTTTTGATATTCTTATTGGCTGCTTCCACGGCTCCATTCATCTTTGGCCGGTAGGGTGTGGAATTGTGATGCTGGATTTTAAACTCCTCGCACATTTCCCCCATCATTTTGTTATTCAGGTTGGTGCCGTTGTCCGTGATAACCTTTTTTGGCAAACCATACCGGCAGATGATCTCCTTCTTAATGAACCTGACCACCACCTTCCTCGTGACATTGGTATATGAAGCCGCCTCGACCCACTTGGTGAAATAATCTATTGCTACGAGGATGAAGCGATGACCATTCGAGGCCTTGGGCTCAATGGCCCCGATGACATCTATTCCCCACATAGAGAAAGGCCAAGGGGCGGACATGACATTCAGGGGATGCGGTGGGGCATTGACGTTATCCGCGAATGCTTGACATTTGTGGCACTTCCTCACATGGACACAACAATCACTTTCCATGGTAAGCCAGTAATAACCTGCTCTTAAGATCTTCCTGGCCATAGCATGCCCGTTGGCGTGTGTTCCAAACGAGCCCTCATGGACTTCCTCGATCATGTGATTTGCCTCCTTGGCATCCACACATCGCAGGAGTGTCATGTCGCGATTTCTCTTATACAGTGTGCCTCCGCTCATGAAGAAACTGGCTGCCAACCTCCTCAATGTCCTTTTATCGTTGTCGGCAATCTCTGGCGGGTATTCTTTGCTTTCGACATATCGCTTGATGTCGTGATACCAGGGCTTTCCGTCCCGTTCCTCTTCCACTTGGCAACAATGTGCGGGTTTGCCACGACACTGAAATTCAATGTAGGGTAGGTCCCCGTGCGGTGTTAGCTGGAACATAGATGCCAATGTAGCAAGTGCATCCGCCATTTGATTTTCCTCGCGGGGAACATGATGGAAGGAGATCTCATCGAAAGTCTCAGCCAACTCCTTGATGTAGGCTTTGTAGGGTATCAGCTTGGGATCTCTAGTTTCCCATTCTCCTCTCAGCTGATGGATTACCAACGCTGAGTCGCCGTACACCTTGAGTAGTTTGACATCGGAGTCAATTGCTGCCTGGACGGCTAGGGCACATGCTTCATATTCGGCCATGTTGTTGGTGCAGTCGAATCCTAGCCTGGCTGTGAAAGGTACACATTGATTGTCCGGAGAGATCAACACTGCCCCAACGCCATGACCTAGAATGTTTGACGCTCCGTCAAACCATACAGTCCATTTGTCCCGATCTTCGTCCAACTTTTCCTCGAACAAGGCCATGATGTCCTCATCCGGGAATTCCGGATGCATGGGCTGGTAGTCGTTAAGAGGCTGTTGAGCCAAATAATCTGCCAAAGCGCTTCCTTTTATCGCCTTTTGGGTGACGTAGACTATATCAAACTCAGATAGCAAGACTTGCCACCGGGCGATTCGTCCTGTGAGAGCTGGCTTTTCAAAGATGTACTTAACTGGGTCCATTTTGGATATCAACTAGGTAGTATGGCTCAGCATGTACTGCCTTAAGCGATGGGATGCCCATACTAAAGCACAACACGTTCTTTCGAGCAAGGAGTAATTCATCTCACAGGTCGTGAACTTCTTACTTAGGTAGTAAACAGCGCGCTCTTTCTTCCCAGATTCGTCATGTTGCCCCAGCATACACCCCATTGACTCGTCCAAGATTGTCATGTACAAAATGAGAGGCCTTCCAGGTACTGGTGGCATAAGCACGGGAGGATTCATTAGGCACTTTTTGATCCTTCCAAAAGCCTCTTGGCAATCCTCATTCCACCGATCAGTTTGGTTTTTACGCAAGAGTTTAAATAACGGCTCACAAATGGCGGTGAGCTGCGATATGAATCTGGCAATATAATTCAAGCGCCCCAGGAAACCTCGGACTTGCCTCTCCGTACGGGGTTCTGGCATCTCAAGGATAGCCTTCACTTTTTCGGGGTCTACCTCTATCCCTTTCTGGCTTACAACGAAACCAAGCAATTTCCCTGATTTGACCCCAAAGGTACACTTAGCGGGGTTCAACCTTAATTGATATTTCTTAAGCCTTTCGAACAATTTCCGCAGGTTGACAAGGTGTTCTTCCTCAGATTTAGATTTAGCAATTATGTCGTCCACGTAGACCTCGATCTCTTGATGCATCATATCATGGAACAAAGCTACCATGGCCCGTTGATAAGTTGCCCCGGCATTCTTGAGTCCAAAGGACATCACCTTGTAACAGAACGTTCCCCACAGGGTGACGAAAGTAGTCTTTTCCATATCCTCGGGCGCCATCTTTATCTGATTGTAACCAGAGAAACCGTCCATGAAGGAAAATAAAGCGAAATTGGCCGTGTTATCTACGAGGATATCGATGTGTGGTAACGGAAAATTGTCCTTGGGACTGGCCCGATTCAAGTCCCGGTAATCTACACACATTCGTACCTTCCCACCTTTTTTAGGAACTGGTACGATGTTGGCAACCCATTCTGGATACCGAGCGACGGCCAGAAATCCAGCGTCAAATTGTTTCTTCACTTCTTCTTTTATCTTCAAGGATGTTTCGGGCTTCATCCTCCTCAATTTCTGTTTTACTGGGGAACACCTGGGATTTAGAGGTAATCGGTGCTGCACAATGTCAGAACTCAAACCGGGCATATCTTGGTATGACCAAGCAAAGATGTCTTGGTAGTCTTTTAGCAGGATTATTAATTCTTCACGGATAGGTGCGGTAATGCCTGTACCTATCTTTACTTCCCTCTTTCCACTGCCAATTCCTAAGTCTACTAGCTCTGTTTCTTCTTGATGAGGCCCCATTTCTTGGTCCTCATGGGCGACCATTCTTTCTAGTTCCGAAGGAAGTCCCACATCCTTATCTCCTTCATCTTCCGTTTGATTCATTTCTTGCTCGAAGTTGATAGACGGGTCCCAGGTATTAGTACCTTCGGGGGACTCGTCATCGAATCTGCCGTTTTAGAAAAAGAAGTAAACATGCAAATGAATGAGAATGGGTAGAGACCAGGAACAGATGAAGAAAGATCCTTGTATTATAAATTCAAAAACGAAAGACACAAAGCCTTAACAAAATGAAAACTCTAAAGCCCAGGCCCAACTATAGAGCTTTTAAAACCGTAAAGGTTTACATTATGCTTGTTGCGTAAATGCCGGGGCGTTCCTCCACTCGCCAATTTCCCAGCTGGAAATCAGGAGGGCATGGTCGGACCAAATCCGAAGTACTTGGAACATCATCTTCACATATCGCGAACACTTGACCTTCGTCTCCCAGACCCGCACTTATAAAGCTTCTACTTATATGGCAGGGCGGGCTTCCTTCACTTTCTTGTCTCCAACGCGAGCTCTGACCACTGTTCTTCCTTCCCGCGATGCCTCTTTTCATGTCCGCCTGAGTGGGCTTATAGCCTAAACCATACTTCCCACGATTTCCTTGGGTTTTTATCAGGCTAGTTATGCCGCCATTGTCTTTGCCTAAACCCATCCCGGGTTCATAACCGTTCCCCAACATAACTCGGGCCATCATTACCGCTGCATCGGACAGACAAGGTTGCCCAAAGAGGGAGTCCACGGAGGAAATGCTGACCACCTCAAAAGACTGGAAAGCGGTTTCTAACGATTCTTCTGCGGCTTCCACATAAGGCATGGAGGATGGGCAGCTTACCAAGATATCTTCCTCGCCTGACACGATGACCAAGTGCCCCTCCACTACGAATTTCAGCTTTTGGTGGAGTGTAGAAGGCACAACTCCCACTGAGTGGATCCAAGGGCGCCCCAACAGGCAGCTGTAGGGGGGGTTAATATCCATTATTTGGAAGGTGACTTGACAGGTGTGAGGGCCTATTTGTACTGGGAGATCGATCTCTCCCCTAACCTCTCGGCGAGTGCCGTCGAAGGCCCGAACCACCATTGAACTTGGTTTTAAATGGGAAGCATTGAATGGTAACTTGTCCAAAGTGCTCTTAGGCATCACGTTTAAACTGGAACCATTATCGATGAGTACCTTGGCCACGATATGGTCCATACACTTGACTGATACGTGTAAAGCCTTATTATGCCCTCTCCCCTCGGCGGGGATTTCTTCTTCGGCGAAGGCAAGATAGTTGTTGGCAGTGATATTGTTGACCAGCCCTCCGAAACCTTCTACCGAAATATCTTGGGCCACGTGAGCCTCGTTCAGCACTTTTACTAGCAGAGCCCGATGAGGCTCGGAGCTCATAAGTAACTCTAACAGCGAGACCCTAGCCGGGGTTTTGTTGAGCTGTTCGATAACCTTGAATTCGCTCTGCTGAATTATCCGAAGGAACTCGCTGGCTTCCTCTAGCGACACCTCCTTTCTACCATCCCTTTTCTCTGGGGGCCCCTTTGCTGGCATATCTTTATTCGAAGCATGGGGTGCTTCGCCATCTTGTTCCTCCACCACTTTTCCTTTTCCTTTGACGTCGGCGGGTTGGACTGGTAGGTCCGGAGGTGCGAACACACGACCACTACGGGTCACACCGCTCAGCCCCGTGATATTTGTTACTTTAGCTGACAGCGAGCTGACGTCAGTGACTTCTTCTTCCTTCTTCCCCGGAGGTGTATATCTCCACGGGACCGCGTGACTATTTTGGTACGGGAAAGGAACAGGTTTGGCCATTAAGGGGTACCCGGGCCTTTGCGAGGCTGCACTTTTAGTGAAGTATATCACCAAGGGTTTGGGCTTCGCAACACCGCTCCCCTCCGTAGATTGCATGCATATATGCTGCTCTTCTTTTCCTTCAATGCCGACTTCTAGTCGACCTTGGTCTATCATCCGCTGTAACAATTCCTCTACTTCCAAACACGTCTCCATGTCATGCATCTCGCCGGAATGTAGCAGACAGGAATCCTCCTTACACCCACTATGGGGAATTACACCTCCCTTTTGTAGGGCCTCAAAGATAAACCTCCTAGGGGTTGCCACATCTCTTAAAGGTTTGGACCTGTGGGGCCTATCGGATTCAACTGCATTAACTGCTCCCCCTCCATGATTGGCGAGCGGGTTGGTCCTCACATTGGGCCGATCCTCTTGGAAAGTCAGCCATCCGGCATCCATTAGATGTTGGACCTTGTATTTAAGGGCCAAGCATTTTTCGACGGAATGCCCCGGGACACCCCCATGGTACTTGCAAGTTGCATTAGGGTCATACCACTTCGGGAAAGGGGGTTCGAGGACCCTTCCGGGAGTTACCACAGCCAAATGATTGGCGATGAGGGATGGTAGAAGATCTTCGTACGTCATCGGGAGCGGGGTGAATTCCGGCAATGGCCTTGGAGGGAAGTTCCTTGTCGTGTTGGAATTACCGGCCGGTCGAGCCGTGTTCGGAGTTGGAACTTGGGGAGCTTCCCTCTGGGTGGGTGCCTTAGGCTGCACGGGTGTTGAACTAGAGGCGTTCCCAGCATGAGCCGAGAAGCTTGGGTGATGTTGCGCGTACTGATGGGTACCATGAGGTGTTTGCTGGGGTTTGACCCATGCGGGTGTTGAAGAGACGGCATGGGCATCTCCTTCCTTCCTTTTTGCCCCTGTTGCCCCGATTCTTTTGGCGTTCACGTTTGTGGAGGAAACGTAATCAAACTTTCCTCTCTTCAATCCAACCTCGATTCTTTCCCCGGCAAACACCAGATCCGCAAAGCTGGACGGCATGTAACCCACTAGCTTCTCATAGTAGAACACTGGCAGAGTGTCTACCATCATGGTGATCATCTCTCTCTCAACCATGGGAGGAGCTACTTGTGCCGCCAAATCCCTCCATTGCTGCGCATATTCTTTAAAGGTTTCACCCTCTTTCTTAAACATATTCTGCAGTTGAGTACGGTCAGGAGCCATATCAGAATTGTACTGATACTGCCTTAGGAAGGCGGTAATCAGATCCTTCCAAGTACGGATACGGGAAGCTTCCAAATTAGTGTACCACACTACCGCAGCTCCGGCCAAGCTATCCTGAAAGAAGTGTATCAACAGCTTTTCATCTTTAGAATGAGCGCCCATCTTACGGCAGTACATCTTGAGATGGTTTTTGGGACAAGTCGTCCCTTTATACTTGTCGAAGTCCGGCACTTTGAACTTCGGGGGAATAACAACATCGGGTACTAAGCAAAGATCCGTCATGTCTGCAAACGGATAATCCCCAAATCCTTCCACAGCCCTCAATCTTTCCTCAAGGAGATCGAGCTTCCTCCTTTCTTCAGTTGCCGGGGGCGGCCCTTCCATAGACAAAACTATTGGCGATGCTGCGATGTTGGGTTGGGGCAACGTGCCTGGTGCCGGCCCTTCGGGGATCGGGGGATAAAACTCGACATCCCTCCGAGCATAATCTTGAGGGTCTTTATGGACTTCGTCGGGCTGCTGAGGAGGCTCTTTTTCATGGACGGGAGAAGCAATGTGGCCCGGATCTTCTTGCAAGATGGGTGGTGAATAGTTGGGCGGCAATCCATAAGGGTAAGCCGCTCGGTTGTATCCCAGGTGAGGGCTGCCATCGTGCCCCAGTGTGTCCCTTCCCCGTCCTACTATGTTTGAGGGAGGATGGTGCGTAGTTGCCAAGAGAGTCGGGTCTGCTTCGGCAGCCGAACTGACAGCGGCGGCAGTGGCCGCGTTCCTCTCCATGAGCTGTTTCATACCTAACATGGCCTCCATCATGGAGGCCATTTGTTCTTTCAGAGCCGACATGTCGGCTTTCATCTGTTCCTGCGTCTCCTCTTGATCACCCATCGTTCTAGATTTGGATCTGGTGCGATAGGGATCCCTTGCGGCGCGTTTAGTTATGGTGTTTTTCCCTAAAAAACCAAACGTGAGGAGTGGGTAAAGAAAGAAAATGCATGCTAGAGATGAGATGTAGGAGTGATTTGATTTGCACAAGTTTTTTTTTTTTTTGGAGTAGAAACATGGGACCAACTCATTTTATTTCAAAAAGGAAGTCATATCTAGTCAAGGTCTAAGAGACCATACAAGTTTCCTAACGATTTCTAATTATGTGGGCCATTAAGTCTATCATATGCTGACAATAGCCGAGAAGCCCATGAATCTCTTCGGGGGCGGAGTAGGTGTCTGCCATCGCCTTGGCCTTAGCTAACAATCGGGGAAGTTCTTGACTCCCGTTCAAGGTAAGAGCAAACCGATCCATCCACATGGTTGCCTCTTGGTGTAAAGAGTCGATCACCCTTCCTCTAGCTTCTTTTTCCGCATATACTTGAGCGTACTCATCCGCGATTCTATGCTCGTGGGCCGTGGCTAGACCTAACTCTTCTTCGTACTTGGCGATGATAGCTAACATGTTGGTCTCTGTCTCGCATAAACGCTGAGACAAGCTTCTTTTGGACCTTGAACAAGCAATCAACTCCTCTTTCAGAACCATGCTATGTGCTCGCGACTGGTCCCTTTCTTCCCTTCGCAACTTGAGTTCACTATTGCTACCCCATAGAGCTCCGCGAAATTTGTTCCGGCCATACTCTTCCTTGCGAGCCCTCTTGGTCTCTTGTTCAAGGGCTCTTGCGGTAATTGTATTCTCTTCCCGTAACCCGGCACACTCCTTCCGAACGTGTGTAGCAGCCAACTTGAACTTCTCCTTGGCGAGTTTTGCCTTTCCTAACTCGCTTTTGAGAGCTTGGACTTCTTCGTCCTCTTCCGGTGCTTCAAAATTCTCTTCGCTGACGACTTTTAACTTGGCGAGCCAATCTAAACCTCGTATGCGAACTTTCAGCCATTCGTGGTACCCACCAATGATGCCATTACGAATGCCTCTAAGCTCTTGATCTTTCCTTAACGGGGTTTCCCATGCCTTATGGATTCTTTGTATAGTCTTGGAATTTTGTGCGCCGAGATCCCTCACAAGGAAAGGAGACATGCTTTCTTCCGTTGGTGCTCCCCTCATGGGGTACCCTAGTTGTCTTATAGCGAGCGTGGGATTGTAATTAATACAACGCCTCGTTCCTACCAGCGGAATGTTTGGATACCTTCCACATGAGAAAAGGACTCCTTCTTTTCCTTCCTTCCATCGGGGGAACCAACTGATTATTCTACCTCCTATCCCGGCCAAGAGCTGGTCCCAATCCATTCTCCTCTTTTCAGTACACGAGCGATGGCTCAGGAGCGGACATGGATGTCTTGTGTCTTGTTGGAACAAGTGTGAAACCAACCAAACACAGAGTGCGGGTAAGCAACAGATGATCC
Organism: Glycine soja; assembly: GCF_004193775.1. Classification (NCBI taxonomy): domain Eukaryota; kingdom Viridiplantae; phylum Streptophyta; class Magnoliopsida; order Fabales; family Fabaceae; genus Glycine; species Glycine soja. The sequence continues at coordinate 25,790,957 of NC_041011.1, forward strand.
GTGCGCTACTCTTCTCGCACCTTCGGTCAAATGTGTCAAATAGATCTGCCAAGACAGCTACCACCGGACTTTCCTTGCTATGGTGGTAGGCAAGGAAAGCGTCGATTGCTGCTAGGTCTATCAAACCATCCACGTTTGGAAAGAGGACGACCCCAAAAATTAGCAAAGCTAACACATCCATAAACGGGACCCAGTCTCCTTGATTGGCCATACCCCTCGCCTTGTCTTCTAGGTACTTCTGTGGTAGGCCCGCTATGCCGTTCCGAGTTTGTTTTATGCGGTCCAAACCTCTTGCTGAATCCTTGACCACAGTTGCAATTCTGCTCAAAGAGGGGAGACACCCGGAGGAAAGATATGGCTTTCTTCCCCCGAGAGGACATCCTAGAATTTCCTCAAATTCTTCAATGGTTGGTACTAATTGGAAGTCCCCGAATGTGAAGCATCTCAAAGGCTGGTCGTAGTATTGGGTAAGTGATGCAATGGCTTCTATGGACACCTCTGCTATGGTCAACTCTAAGATCTTTCCGTAAGTCTTGCGGAAGGCTTGCATTTGGAGGGGTTCCATCAACCGCCCTAATTCCTTGATGCTGGTGGTATCTGGGCTTTTGACCTTGACTTGGTAGAACCTCTTGCCGGTTTGATTTGTTCCCATGCTTACTAAAGTGAGATAAAAGCTGGTGCAAATCAAAACTCCGATATCTCATGGGTGGAATGGATGAATGCATGATGGAATGCATATGACACAGATGCCATCTAGGAATGCGGGGGTCCGGGGAATTTGTCCCCTTCTTAGATACGACGTCTAGGGGTAGCAAAATGCCCCAACGCACGTTTTTAAGAAGGCGACACGGACCCTCCGTTGGTTTGTTTACAGTAGGGATCAAGACAGAACCCATATGCAATGCCTATGCAAAAGATACAATGCGGGAATGTACACAGTATGACAATATTTACTGAACATAAGCAAAAGGGTATATGATACTCATGCATGGCAGTGTGAAAAATGGCACGCAGCGTGTTTGCTTCGTGCCCCTATTTAAGGGACCTATAAGGGAGAGAACTAACTAGGCTTTTAGCAATAATCCCCAAGGTAGTTATATCTCTCTTGATGGTTTCTAGAGGTATCATCCTCTTTGAAGAACATATTGTAGCAGTAGGGACTACTAGCAACAATAGGTTTTCAAAGAGAAAAGCTCTAGATGAGGGTTCACTGTAATCAAGCAAGTCGGAGACCTAGCATGATCACAGATTCACCTCCACTCCTTATGCTCCCATGAACCCGGGTATAGGACCCTTTTTCACTCACAGTGTGTGCAAATAGTGTTGGTGTTTGTGTGCATCAAATGAATAAATATTTACCCCATGCATACATTTTAAAACGCACTAAAAGCAACAAAGAGTTTATATACATAAGAACATAATGAAGGAAAACCAACAAAGGGATAAGTCACGGTAAAACATTGCACAAGATTAAATGGCCTAACTCTCTAAAAACAGTCCCCAGTGGAGTCGCCAACTGTCGCAACCTACCCTTCGGCGGGAGGGCGACGCGAGACTCGCGGGATGCGTGTTCCACGAAAGGAATACGCGCGGAGTCGCCACCAACGTTTATTCGAGGAAAACGTCGGAAAAACCGGAAAAGACGCGATCTACGAACTTTTAAGTTGAAAGGTTCGGGAGTTGTATTTACGCACGGGGAAGGTATTAGCACCCCACACGTCCGTCCCAAGGGACGGCAGCCTTTAATCGAATGTGCAAACATGACTTTGATTTTTTATGTTCCCTTTTATGTTCTTATATCCTTTATACCCTTTTTATATTTTTTCCTTTTTGTGGTCGACAAGGGTGTTTCCCTTTGCTCCTACGTATTCCTCAATTGCGATGAGGAAATCAGACCTACGTAGTTCTTTTGGAACAAAGTGTTTGGTTAAGTTGTTTTTGTCTTTTTTGCAAAATATGTTTTTATTTGAACAAAAGGTCATTTAAGGTGTTGGACCATTAAACGGTCTTTTGATTTTGAAAGGGGAGAAACGTTAAGGCATTGGACCATTAACGATCTCTTGTTTTTGAAAGGAGAGAAACGTTAAGGCATTGGACCATTAACGATCTCTTGTTTTTGAAAGGAGAGAAACGTTAAGGCATTGGACCATTAACGATCTCTTGGGGTGGTCGACAAAAGCGGGGCTTTTGCTCCTACGTATCCTCAATGAGGAACTCAGACCTACGTAGTTCTTGCTTATCAAGTGATTCTTTTTTATTTTAAGAGGTGATCATTTTAAGGCGTTGGACCTTAAAAATGATCCATTTTACTTAGTGAGAAATTGAAATGACGAACTTCAAAAGCCTATTTTTGTGGACGAGCTTGACTAGGCGAGTTGATTTTAGCCTTAGTTTCACTTTAGTTATTAATCAATTCAATTAAGAATGAGAAATCCCAAAGAGAAAACGTCCGATTGATTTTCCGCTTTATTTTACTAAAAGATGTCTTTTTGATTATTATATTATTTTTTACCTCTTTTTGATTTCCAACGTGGTTACGGCACGACCGAACAGTCGGAATTCATTTTAACCGAAGTTAACGGATAATACAATTCAAACGTTCGGTGGAAATTTATTTTATTTTTAAGTTAAGCGAGAAATGACTTAAGTAAAATGGCTTAAGCACGTCAAGAGGGGGTATAAAAAGTAAACAAAACGAGAATAAAAATGCACGAAACGCAATGTGGACCACCATGGGTGCATAGAATGAATCGAAAAGCTCGGTTCGAGGTACTTACACGTTGAAGATCGAAGAACGATGAAGAACGAATGAAGAACGTCGAAGAACGGTTGAAACCTTTGCGAGATTCCTCACGGAAAACGTTACGGAAACGTTTCGGAAGCGCCTCGGCTTAGATTTTCTTCACGGAAACAATTTTTCCAAGCAAATTCGAAAGAGAGAGAAGTGCCTAAGGGGCTGGACCCTTTCCTTCTTCATTTCCTCCCCTATTTATAGCAAAATAGGGGAGGTGGTTGCCGCCCAGCTCGCCCAGGCGAGCAGGGTTGCTTCCTCCAGAAGCAACCGCCTTCTGGAGGAATCTTCTGGAGGGCCCAAGTGGGCCTGGGTGCTATTTGCACCCCCATTTTTACTAAGTACACCCCCCTCTGCTATTTTTTGGTGATTCTTTTTTCGTAAAGTTACGGAAACTTACGAATTTCGTAACGATACTTGTTTTCTTTCCGTAATGTTACGGAACCTTTGCGGATTACATAATCATCCCCTTTTTGACTTACGGAATGTTACGGAACCTCACTTAATTATGCAACGATGCTTCCATTTGATTTCCGGTGTGTCACGGAAACTTACGGATTGTGCATCAATATTTTTTGGTTTTTTTCGGCATGTCCTGGAATTTCACAAATTGCCTAATGATGGGTGCCAAGCACCTCACGAGGACCAAAGAATGGTCGCACGTCATCGAGCAAAGGTCCCCGGACGAAATTAGGGTATGACAGTGCTGAAGGCACCAATTCGCCCAAGCGAGTTGATTGCTTAAGCCTGAAGAAATTTGATTAGCCTAGGCGAGCTGGTTGCTAGCTTGAGAGAATAGATGTCTGAAATCTTGAGAAAATGATCATTTTGCCCTTCTTTTTCACTTGATTTTTGGATTCAACAAACAACCATCAAGATCTACAAAATCATGGATGAATCTTTCATATTGTAGATAAAACATTAGCAAATGTACAATGTATATAAAACAACTAGATTTAAGGGAAATTCATAAGAAAACTATTACAAAAGAAAGATAAGTCCTAACATTTTAATCCAAAAAATAACTGAAATATGACACTTAATAGGTAGCGACAGAGGAAGCAGAGGATGAGGACGGTCAGGCCAAGGAAGAAGGAAGAAGGAGGTGGAGAGAAAGAGCTAGGTTTTTTGAGGGAAGAGAGATAACACTCAAATGACGTTGTTTTTAATTTTTTTAAAAAAATACTCCTATGTGTAATCCTACTCAGCAACGAGTACATGTGGCAACACATGTCGCATGTCAACATGTCCCGTTAATAGCCACGTAAGCAGTTAACGAATCCCAACTAACGACAAAGATCTCAGACAAAACTTTTAAAATATTAGGGACTTGATTCGAAGGAAAAAGTTACTAGGGATCAGATGCCAAAAATAGGTATATATCAAGTACCAACAACATATTTAAGCCTTAAAAATAAACCAACCAAAAAATAAATTCTATTAAAACATTGACTTAAATATGTTTTTTATCCTTAATAAATACCTTATTTTTGTGTTTGCTCCCTTATAAATTTTTGTTTTGCATTGAGTCCCTAATAAAATAAAACTTTTATTTTTATCCTTGATATTTTGTTTTAGTCATTGATAAATTAGAAATTTTTGTCTTTACTTCCTAATAAATTAGCAAATTTTATTTTAGTCTGTATTAATAACAAATGAAAAATATTTATCATGGAGCAAAAACAACATATGCTAATTAATTAGAGACTAAAAATAAGTGTCAAGGACCAAAAACAAAATTGTTATTTTATTAGAAACTCATCGCAAAACAAACATTTATTAGGAAAAAATACAAAATCGGATATTTATTAGGGATAAAAATATATTTAAACCTAAAACATTAAACAAATATACATTTTCTCTTATATATGAATCTAATTCATCTTGTTTATCATCAATGTTCGATCTATGACCTTTTGAAAGAAGCTTTGGACATCTCTTGATAGTGTGTCCAACTTTATTACACCGTCTACGCTTCCGACTCCCAACACCCTTCTTTTTTTGTGCTCCTTTGGTCTATATCATAGTGGGATCACCAACTTCATTATCATAATGAATCTGTTGCTTCCATCTACCATGGTCTCATACTTGTGAGCAAGATTTAACGCATCATTTCTTATTTGCAAAAATAAATCCCTCTTATTTCTAGCAATTAGGCCTATGAGCAATGGTAGAAACTGTCGCAAGGTGTCCATCTTTCATGACATCTGAACTTATTTCATTCAACTTATGGCAAACTTTGTCCATCATTTGGAAATTAAACTGTTCGGAATAGTATCAACGTACTCATTTTTCAAGATAGCAAAAATGTGACCATAAGGAATCCCACGATACTCGAATAGATGACACTAACATGATAAAATTGAAATCTTTGAATCATAAACAATATTGAATTATTTCTTTGGATTTGAACACGGACTCATCTTAAACAACAACTTTCCTTCATTTTGTACTCATTCAACAACATTTAATGACGCAACAACTATTAATTGTTCTTTGACTTCTTTGAACATCTCTCTGGTGTATATTTTGGAAGCCTGGCCTTCAAAACTCTTCAAGGATGTAGTTAAAATAGGTTCATCAAGAGAAGAATTAAAGTCTGCTTTACTCTCATTATTTCTATATTCATTTATTGCCCAATCAAAATTTTGTAAAAACTCACTAATGGCACTTATATTCTTTATGTAAACCTTCATTATTGAATTAATTGATTATTGAATTAATTGCTTCACATTGAGATGTCATCCTTATACGAGCAAAGAAATTTTCACGCAAGTATGTTATAGCCCATAAGTGTTTAATCTCATAAGTTTTACACACTCATCTATTTTCTTCAAGGCCATATTTAAGACCAATCTTTTTCCAATAAGCTTCAAACTCATCTGGTGTCAACTTGAAATACATCGCATTATTGAAACCATCTACAAATTCATTTTTTCTTCACATTCTCAAACACATTCTTACTCAAATGCCAACCACACAAATGATGTATTGCATTTGGAAACACTTCTTTTATGGCCTCCCTCATAGCTCCATCACCATCAGTCACAATTGATTTAGGTTGCTTGTTCATTGTTTTCAAAAAAGTCCATAATACCCATTTATACATATTAGTGGTCTCATTAGCCAAAAGAGAAGCACCAAAGATAGTGATCTGAGAATGATGATTGCATCCAGAGAAAATGACAAGTGGATTGTTGTATTTAGTCTTCTTGTAAGTGGTGTCAAAGGCACGTACATCACTAAAGCATTCATAATCCACTTTACTGCTTCCATTTCCCCAAAATAAATGCTTCAATCTATCATCAATTGTAGTTAGGAATGTTGAATATGACAAGGGATCATTGGCAAACTTGCTTGCCAAATAACTTAATGCAACACAAACATCTTTGTCTTTGATCATATCTCGTTGCTTCCGATAAAAATGATTTCATAAATCCCTTTAGGAAAAACCAACTCCATCATATCTATCCTTTTGAGCCATTAAACATCCCATGATGTGGCAAGTTCTAACACCAAATTTATGCAAACTATCGTCCACTTGGCTTTTATCCAAATCAGTCATCACATTATACTTAGGAATATGACGAATATCAGTGGGTGGGGTCAGTTCATGGTTATGGGTCTCACGGAGTGAATACACTTTCCATCTTGATGTCTTGTAATCTAAATAAACACGAAGCTTGGCTTCACAATTAGTACGAGTGATAAGTCTACGGTCTCTTTTTCTATCCACCCTCATGAAGTGTTTCCTATTTCTCAAACCTTTTCAATTGCATACAAATTGATGTTTTATAACATTGTCATTCAAATCTTGAAATACATCATCTTTCCTAACTACAAACCCATGGCATCTAGCATATCTTGTATAGAATTGAAAAACACTATCTTCACTTTCCCAATGGAGACCCTTTATCTCATCGCCTGTCAAATAAGATATCCTTTTCTCTTCATGAAGACTTCCATGTTGCTCCTCGGCTCCATCTTCACAACCAACATCACTATCATTTTCACTCTTATTGTCATCAAATCTAACACCATCATCATTACTAAGGCTATCTTCATCAAATTTATGCATATGCAATTCATACATAATGAAAACATAGTCTCGTATATAAATAAAGCTTTAACTCAAATTTTGCTTCTATACATACAATTTGTGCAAAAAAACTTGTATGGAAACACATAATTTTATAGGAACTAGTATCAAATAGTGAGCATGTATATTAACCAAGCCTACAAAGTTATCGCCATAGGGAAAAAGGGGAATTTTTTAAACTCAATTTAGGAAAATTATACAACACCTGACTACAGGAAAACAAAGATAATTTGCAAGTCAATTTTGATCATTTTGAACTTTTACATGCAAATTTGACTAAACTTTGCATATATAGTTAGCACAATGTATGATACAAGCTCAAGAAGAAACAAACCTTCATAAAAGACCGATCACGATATGTAAGTGAGTCAATGAAACTCTTATTCAAAAGCAATGACACCTAAAGGTACAAAGCATCATCTCATATCTTCCCCATATTTACTAAAATATGTTATGTTCATCGCAAGCCAATGTTTATGTCAAACTTTAATGCATGCCTTTATTTACAAATTTTAAAGTTATACATAATTTTATTTCAATTAACTTGAGCGTAAGGAAAATCCTGGCATCATCATTTTGATAGAAGAGGCTAAAGGTGACAAATAATAGTTGAGCATTAGATGCATTATCTAAGTAGTACACCTAAGCTTTTCTAGCTATCTCTAGATATTGTAGGAGGTCACTCATATCATTGAACTTGAAATTATCACCAACAAAGAGATATTATCAGCAAATTAATTTGGTTCTTGGAAACAATTTCACTTAGCTTTCTTTGATCAAAGGAAGAATTATAAGTATGAACTGACTTGAATATGGCATGTACAAATTAACCATCCCATAACAGGATAACAAGGAATAACCACATAATATATGACTGATCCTTTTTTTAGGGATAAAAATAAGATAGGGTCCAAGTTGCTTCTAAATTACAATTCTAGTAAAATCCTTATTTTTAAAGAGGTAAAAAAACAATTGGGATAAATATTAAAATGTCTAACTTTATTTGTTGGTGAGACTAAAATACAAACCTTATTGTAATTGGATTTCACATTGGTGATTGCGAGAGAATGGGAAAGAATCCAAGTAAGATCTTAACCGAAATGAGCCCCTTCACAGCTTCAATCTATAGGGAAACTAACAAACATGAGAACACACTTAGATGTTGAGACAGTTTCACATTGCCAAGTGTGACAAAAACAACTAAAAAATAAGAAATATTTAAGGATGCACAACATAATGATGAACTACTAAGAAACTGGATAAATTGTTATTGCAAAATGGATATTAAGTCGCTTTGACAAACTACATGTAAGCATGACTAATGTCTCTAATAATCATAATCAAGATACCAAAGGAAACCAAAAGTAAAGAATGAGAGAGATAGAGAGCAACATAACAACAAATAGAAATTTCATAAGAAATTAAAGAAACCATAAAGAATCTAGTACACCTTATAAAGATCTGCCCCTACATGCTATGTCATTGACAACGCTTGGATCACTCGGTTCAAGAACGAGATTGGCATTGGCAAAGACTAAAAGATAAGATGAGGTCGTATATTAAATAGAGGATAATATGGTTTAGAAATATAGATAATGAAAATCTAAGCAAGCATAAATAATGAAAACTTCTTTACTAATTAATTATACACTCGGTAGCTTTCAAATAAAAAAAAAACACTACAATTTTCACACGAGAATGTAGATAAAACTAGAAAACAACGTTGAAGACTTTGTTCAATGACCAGCTCCTCTGTGACACAAAAACAAATACCCAAATACCTGATAAGACCAAAGTCGAAGATGAAAACACAATACCTTTTGTTGGGGTGAGGAATTGCGGTGAACAATGTTCCTCGCTCCTCTGTTAGCGACAACAGTGATAGAGGGTTAATCAAAATACATTGTTGCAGCGAAATAGTTGGCGATTGTGATGTTTGAATAATGTAAGTTGTGTTAAGGTTATTTCTTATCAATTCAAAACTAAAAATAATTACTTTTATTATATTATTTACTAAATAAAATAAAATGACAAAAGGACTATACCAGTGTTGTTAAATGGCGGTTATGACGGTGCTATGGCGGTATGGTGTGGCAGATTTTTGATAAAACGCCACCAAATAGAGGTGGTATTGTGGGTTTCAAATGGCGGTGCCATGGTGGTCGTCATAGGTTTAACGGTGGTGGCAGAATGGTGGTTATGGCGGAGAAAACGTTTCTTTTTAAAATTTTCCAAAAATGACAAATTGGGTCGTCTTGGGCTAACCCGACCCAACCCTAAACCCTGGGTTTAGAATCCTAAATGAGATGAGTAGCACGACACACATAAGCACCACATGATTTCTCTCACCTCGAAGTTGCGAGTTCTCCCATTCGCAGTAGCAACGACAACGGACAACAACGACGATGATGACCCGACAGTGACACGATGGTGACGAGTTCTCTCTTCCATTTTTTGTTTTTCTGGTTCTATTTTTTTAATTGTTCAGCCTTCTTCTGCTATCTACAATGGATGAACCATCATCTATTCTAAGTTTGAAACTTTTCCTTTTTTATTTTTTGGTTCTGATTTTTTTTAATTGTTCAACCCTCTTCTACTAATTATAATGGCTAAACCATCATCTAATGTTACAACAAGGAAAAATAAGACAGACCTTGGTTGGAAGTATGGTCATCCACTTGTGGAAGGGGATACAAACACCATTGCTTGTAATTATTGTGGAAAATCACAAAGGAAGGAATAACGAGAGCCAAAGAACACTTGGTTGGGAAGTCGGGTAACATTGCATCTTGTAAGAAAACTCCACTAGATGTAGTCGAAGAGCTTAAGGGATATATGGTTAACAAAAAAAGTGAGACCACTTACAGTAGTACTGGTAGTGGTAATGTGCCAAATATAAGAGATTTTGAATTTGGTGAACCAGTTGGATGTGATGAAAGTGAAGATGAGTTTGAGGACTCTTGCAATGCTACTGCTTTGGCCACAAAGACAAAGTGTGAGACTAAAAAATGACTAATGGACATGTTTTTTAAGAATCTAGAAAATGCAATCAATTGGAGAAAAATGGAAATGTTGAGGCAAATGAACATAAGAGAGTCAATGGATAAGAATGAAGTCTTGAAAGTGCATCAATAAATTACTTATTTTTGGTACCAAGCTGGTTTGTCATCAAGCTCATTAAATTGAAAAGCTTTGAGAATATGGTTGCAACCATTGGTCAATATGGGCCACATTTTCCCATTTCAAGCTATCATGATATCAGAGTTCCACTCCTGAAGAAGGAAGTTGAATACGCTGAAAATTTGATGAAAGGCCACAGGGAGCAATGGGTCAAGTATGGTTGTACTATTATGTCCTATGCATGGATTGATCGGAAAAAAAATCTCAAGGTTGAAAAGAAATCTCAAGGATCACAGATTGCTTGGGGACTGGATGTAGGCACGGGTTGTTGCCGAACCAGTATAAAAACTCTTGCGTGTTTGTCTCCTTCTTCCCTACTCTTTTAATTTCCACTGTGCATTTTAATTTCTGCTTTTACTTTTGGTTAAGTTTCTCTTCTACTCTTTATTCACTTAACAACATAGTAAAAGCCTTAGAAGAACAAATTTTTAATTAGTAAAGGTTTAAGAATAATTAATTCAAACCCCCTTTCTTAATTATTCTGAGGCCACTCGATTCAACATCAGGAAGGGAACCTTATTTCATGTTAGTGGGTATTGACCCCTTTATAACCACTACTCCCATCAAATAGTAGTTATCTCTAGAAATTGCTCCAATTTAACCTAATTAAAATTTAGTCCATACTTGCAACGGAAAAAAATCCCTAAATTTTATAATTAGGGTTTATGCATAATTGGGAGAAAATAAATCATTCTTGGAGAATAATAAATTTCATAACCCATGCTCTGATACCACATGTAAATCTTAAGGGTTCCCAAATTAACAATTATATGAAACAAGTAGGATCTTGAAATATGTAATTCTCACAAATAATATATAAACATTATGTTCCTTTCTCCATAGTAAAACCTCTCTCTGGTGTACTTTTATTCGTTGAAAGATGAGAGAAATAAGATTTTGCTCCCCTGACTATTTTTTCTTTCTCTTTATATTCATGATGGCTAAGGGTTTTGAGAGAATATTTTTCTGATAGGAAGGAGACCTTATTTTACGTTAATGAGTATTGACCCTTATAACCACTACTCCAATCAAATAATAGTTTTCTCTAAAAACTGCTCCAATTTAACCCAATTATAATTTAGTCCATAATTATTAATTATTCATTTATTATTCCCATTAAGTAATAGTTATCTCGAGAAACTACAATTTAAAAACCCTCAAAGGTGTTTCCATTGTTGGGTTTGTCTTGTTTTTTCCGAACTTCTCTCTCGTTCTAGAGAAGCGAGGGTTTTACATGGAGAACTTGTTCTTGAGGGAGTGTTATAAGACGAAGGGGCTTGGGAGAATGTTGCTCTCTGTGGTGGCAAAGCAAGCCCTAAAAATGGGGTGCAAAAGGGTCAAGTGGGTTATGCTTGATTGGAATATTCTCACCATCAAGTTTTATGAAAAGATGGGTGCTAACTTCATTGAGGAATATAGGTTTTTCAGTTTGATTGAGGAGGCTCTTCAAGCTTATGGAGGACCTAATTAATTAATGTTTGCATTAATTCCAATGCTTGGGTTAAATAATGCTTTCATTTTTTTTTCTAGTGAAATGTTATATTGGGATTTTGATTTTTCTAGGAGTTGAAGTTAGTGTTGGATTAAAATAAGGAAGTCAAGTCTCCCAGAAATTATTATGTAGTCCGTACCACCATATAATACAAAATTAAGTATTGTCAAATTCTTTGTTAGAATATTTATAAAATTTTAATATATATTAATCCTTTTGTGTCCCATAATAAGTATTGTATAAAAAAATAAGTGTTATTTTAGATTTTTAATGTCATGTTAATTACTTTTTTTATCACTAATACCCCTTATAATTAAATGTCATTTTAGTTTTTTAAAGTAATATTAATAATAATGTTGATTTCTCAAAATTGTTATTATCTTTCATTGATTTATTAATTTTTTAGTCCATGTAAAATCACTTAGGACAATATTTCTCATGAGACGGAAGAAGTATTACATAAGAGAAATGTTAACAATACTCTTTGTTAATACTCACTTTATGATTGACTAAAATTTATTGAAAATTACTAATTTTGGTGGGCACTCATTTCATTTATTGATTATCTCTCTTGATTTAAATGTGAGACCCATAAAATTAGTGTTTTTGAAAAATTTCAATCAACGATAGAGTGAGTGTCAAAAAGAGGGAGTCTGAAAGAGTATTGCTATGATTCCTCATTGTATAAAGATTGATTAAGAATACAAATAAATATTTTTTTTAAACACTTAATAATAATCTCCAATTCGGTGGATCATACCATAGTTTCTCCTAACATTGATTATTTTAAAATTGATACCGTGAGTGCTAAATTAAAATCGATTTCTAATAAAATCAATGTTTTATTTTTGTTTATAAAAAATGATGTTGAAATGTATGTTTTTAATTAATATCAATTTTCATTGTGGATGAAGAAGAAGATGGGGAAAACAAGGCAGAAAAGAATTGCCTCCGCCACCAAGAGGCCCTCTCCCTCCTCCCCCCTCTGGCCCTCGCCTCGAACCCATTGATTGTGAAAAGGTACTCACTCTTGCTTCTTCTTTAGGAGAGAGAAGGGAAGAGGGAAAAGGTTTGATCCTTCTGATGTAAGCTCCATTGGAGCTTGTAGGCCTAGGATCTTCTTCATCAATGAATTCCTTTGCTTCTTGGAAGATGAATGGCAGCGGAATGAAGAAGGAAGAGAGAGAGGAGATGTCACTTCAAGGAGAAGATGAGTCTAGAAGAAGCTCACCACCATAGGAGGCCATATGGAGTTAATATTCAAATGATCAAAGTTTTAAAAAATGCACACACATGAACTATATTTATAGCCTAAGTGTCACACAAAATTGGAGGGAAATTCAAATTTCACTAGAATTTGAAATTGAATTTGTGGAGCGAAAATTTCACTAATTATGATTAGTGAATTTTAGTTATGGTTCAGCCCACTAATCCAAGATCAATTCCAAGATTCTCCACTAAGTGTGCTTAGGTGTCATGAGGCATGAAAAGCATGAAGGACATGCACAAAGTGTGACTATATGATGTGGCAATGGGGTGTAGTAAGCAAATGGTCACCTCCCCCTCTAAAATTTAATTGGATTAGGCTTCTACCAATTCAATTAAATTTATTTCCAACCACACACATCAAATATCCACTTAGTGCATGTGAAATTACAAAACTACCCCTAATACAAAAACTAGTCTAGGTGCCCTAAAATACAAGGGCTGAAAAAATCCTATATTTCTAGGGTACCCTACCTACAATATGGAGCCCTAAATACAAGGACCAAATATAATGACATCCTAGTCTAATATCTACAAAGATAATTGGACCCAACCTTGGCCCATGGGCTCAGAAATCTACCCTGAGGTTCATGAGAACCCTAGTGCCTTCTTCAGCAGCTCTAGCCCAATCTTCTTGGAGCCTCTTGCTCATGGTTCTAGTGACTGGTCCCTTCCTAGGGAGGATTGCATCACCTTCATACTTCCTTATTTCTTTCAAACATGCCCATTACTTCTACGAGTGTTCACTAAGATTGGGAGTCACCATTCCATGGAAGACTTTGTCGCTAGAGGCAAAAAGCCCAAAGACAAAGTCCAGATTTATACCTGGAAAGATGCTACTCTTTAAGAACTCACCGATCTTGTAATTTTTCAATTTGACCTAATGTTTCTTCACTCCATTTTTTTCTTCCTTTATTACCCTTTATGGTTATGGATGACTCAGTCACTGTGTTTTGCAAAGGTCTAAGAAGTGACTCCGGCTGCAAGAAGAAGAAATGTCAAACTCTCCTTCACCTTTGTATTCCCCGACAAAAACAACCGTTATATATATATATATATATATATATATATATATATATATATATAGTAAAGTTATTGAAAGTGGTTGTAACCATATCATGAGGCCCTTTAATTACCTCACTTTGTCTTGACAGGATTTTGGGGGCAAGAGTAACATGGCTTTCATGTGCCAAATGAAAGGTAGAAGTCCCTATCAACTTAAAAGAACATCCCTTATGTTGAATTACTTTTCTTAGCACATATTTTGGTGAAAATGGATGAGCTTTCCAATCTTCCCATTTTAAATTCGGTAGAATCATGCATGGATTCATCGAATGAGCTTTGACAATATATTTTAACTTGGGTATTTTGTGCTAGTTTTAATTTTTGAACAAGAAAAGCTAGTTTTAATTTTTGAACCAGAAAAATTTCAAGGTGTTAGCATCTGTCCCTGTGAAGTTGTGTCTCATCCTAAAGTAACATTATCATTGTTTGGCATTGAGAAAAACAAACACTTCAGGACAGATCACAGAAAATTCAGGACACTGCGGTATACGAGTCACTTAGCTTTCAAACATCACTTTTTCAGCCTTGGAAATGTGGTAAGAAAAAGCAAAATGAAGGCAGGGTAAGACCACAATGTATATTAGTATAAATTTGATATAGATTTCTGTCTGGTTATAATTTTTGTATATAGTGTTGGTTATTTTAGGCTGGACCACATGGGGAAGCCTATAGTTTTGAGACACTTATTTCTAGTAGAAAACATTGAAGTAGTGATATGTAGGTTGAGAAATTGACAAGCAATAAATAACTTTTATTACCATATTTGTTATACTATGATCCTATCCCTTTTTTTGTTTTCCGCTCAAGCAATTAATATGAATGTCTTCCAAAGAAAAGAACCATCCAGGCAACCAACCACGTTGAGCATGGCCTCTCAAAATCCATGTTCATATATACATATTCAAAACTTACATGACAACTTAGCTTGTTTTGTCATGCTTTTCTCTCTTGATCAAACCTGCAAATAATCAGAATATAGACATGTGCAACTACTAGGCATATACATACAACTATACAATCCTCAAATTTTTATTCAGTTATTCGTGCAATTGGAAGGTGGTGAAGCATTTTCTTGAAAAACGAATAGAACAAAACTTAGTTATAGCATTACAAGTGTTATTAGTACTACTATTAAGTATTAATCAAAATCAATGGTTCATCTCAATAATTTTTTTCGTCTCAATAATTGATTGGTAGTGGTTACTGAGCTAAATCTTAATTTTGATTAAAGAATAAAGACAATGTGTATGATACTATATCTAATCTAAGTATAATACAAATAAATACTGATTAGTGCCCTAAACCTACGTTCCTATGACTTTGTTCCTCAAGAAATCCGCACAGTGGAAGATCCTGAATTTGAGACTTTCTACACCAAAAAATGATTGGGATAAACTTAAGAATTCAATTATTGAAATTGAATAAGTAAACAATTTAATTGGATTGGTCGAATGGTATCATAAAAATGGAGTACTAACTCCCATTTTTGATTTATTATTGAATTAACTGATCAACTTGCTTTGTGTCGCAACCTACCCTTCGGCGGGAGGGCGACGCGTGACTCGCGGGTGCGTGTTCCAAGAAAGGAATATGCGCGGAGTCGCCACCAACGTTTATTTGAGGAAAATGTCGGAAAAACCGGAAAAGACTTGGTCTACGAACTTTGAGTGAAAGGTTCGGGAGTTGTATTTACGCACGGGGAAGGTATTAGCACCCCACGTGTCCGTCACAAGAGACGACAGCCTTTAATTAAATGTGCAAACATGACTTCAATTTTTATGTTCCCTTTTACGTCTTTATTTCTTTTTGTACTTTTTATATTTTTTATCTTTTTGCGGTCGACGAGGGGGTTTCCCTTGCTCCTATGTATTCCTTAATTACGATAAGGAAATAAGACCTACGTAGTTCTTTGTGAACAAAGTGTTCAGTTAAGTTGTCTTTATCCTTTTTGCAAGACATGTTTTTATTGAATGAAAGGTCATTTAAGGCGTTGGACCATTAAACAAACTTTCGATTCTTTTGAAAAGAGAGAATACATTAAGGCATTGGACCATTAATGTTCTCTTTATTTTTGAAAGAGGTAGTAAAGTTACGTGTTGATTTTAGGCCTTTAGAAACCTACACTTAACTAATAAAAGCAGGAAAAACCATTTCAAGGCGTTGGACCTTTGAAAATGGCTTTTTTTAGGCGATGACAAAAGTTTTGGTTTTTGATTTTAGCCTTAGTTTCACTTTGGTTATTAGTCGGTTCGATTAAGAAAGAAAAATCTCAAAGAGAAACGTCCGATTGATTTTTTTGGTTTATTTTACTAAAAGATATTTTTTATTATTATATTATTATTTTACCTCTTTTTGGTTTCCAACTTGGTTACGGCATGACCGAACGGTCGGATTTCATTTTAACAGAAATTAACGGAAGTTACAATTCAAATAATCGGTGGAAATTTATTTTATTTTTTGATTAGGCGAGAAAATGACTTAAGTAAATGATAGAAGCATGTCAAAAGGGGGTACGGAAAGTAAACAAAATGAAAATAAAAGCACGCGAAAACAAATGAGGACCACTAAGGGTACATAGAATGAATTGAAAAGTTCGGTTTCGAGAACTTACCGGTTGAAGACCGAAGAACGAACGAAGAACGGGTGAAGAACGATTGAAAATCTTCGCGAAAATCCCCACGGAAACTTTACGGAAGCGCCTCGGCTTGGATTTTCTTCACGGAACCAATTTTTTTCACCAATTTCAAGTGATTCTCGAATTACTAGGAGGGCTGAACAATTTTCCTCTTCACTTCTCCCCCTATTTATAGAAAAATGGGGGAGATGCTTGCCACCCAGCTCGCCCAGGCGAGCTAGGTTGCTTCCTCCAGAAGCAACCGCCTTCTGGAGGAATTTTCTGGAAGGCCCAAGTGGGCCTGGTTGCTATTTGCACCCCCATTTTTACTAAGTACACCCCTGCCTTTTTTTGGTGATTCTTTTTCCGTAACGTTACGAAACTTTACGAATTTCGTAACAATGCTTGCTTTCTTTCCGTAATGTTACGAAACCTTACGAATTACATAACCATCCTTTCTTTGCCTTTCGGAATGTTATGAAACTTTGCGGATTGCGCACTAACACTTCCTTTTAATTTCCGACATGTTGTGGAACTTCACGGATTGTGCTACGATGCCTTCTTTTGACTTTCGGCACGTCACGGAACTTCACGAATTGCCTAACGATGGGTGCCAAGTACCTCGAAGTGGTCAAACGAGGGTCGCATCCCAACAACGGATGGTCCCCGGACGAAATTAGGGTATGACACTTTGTTATCGAACATTTCTTTTTTATTTAAAAAATTTTCCAGAAAAAATTTGAATCTATTTTTATATGCGAATCAATCCTACTACTTCTAGTCTTGAGGTTTTTGCACTTGAAAAAAAAATCTGGGACATATCACCCAAATAATTGGTCCAGTACTAGATGTAGCTTTTCCTTAGGGAAGATGCCTAATATTTACACTTCTTTGATAGTTAAGGGTCGAGATACTGCTGGTCAACAAATTAATGTGACTTGTGAAGTACAACAATTATTAGGAAATAATCGAGTTAGAGTTGTAGTTATGAGTGTGGCAGATGGTCTAATGATGCATCATAATTTTCTTTCTTTGTCTAACAAAATTGTAGGAAAATGATACAAACTCCTTGTCTTCGTAAATGTTACTTTTCAGATTATCTATTCTTTTATGAGTTCCAATGCTGATATGAAGTAGGTCTTCTTTTTGCATACATGGCTTTTGTTCCATTTTGTTAGGCTGGTGTAATGGATAGCCTTTCCTTGCAAGTAAGTTGTGCTGCCAATATGACTTTGTCTTTGATAGTTGATAATTCTTTTCTGTGAAAGTTTTCCTTCTCGTAAGACAATATTTTCAGTGAAGTTTTTGTTGGCCATGAAATTTAGAGGCTTTTGGAGAACATACTTTATTGTACAATTAGTAGGTAGTATAATAAATACAGCCAGAAATAAATTAGGTAGCATCATAAAAAAATTCAATGCTACTTTTCCAGGAAGCTAGTGAGAGGGCATCAGAGGGAGTATACCCAATTTAACATAAATAAGGAATTCTTAGTTGTACAGTTAGTAGGGCTACAAAACTAATTATTACAATTGTAGCACAGCAAGGAGGCCATAGAATTTTAGTTTTTTTTCTAAATAATTACTAAATGAAATTGCAAAGGGATTTCTTTATTAGTGTGTTTAACGTATAAGGACCTTTTTTTTAAAGGCCAATTGCAACTACTCATTAATATCATGCTTTACATCTGTCTATCTACAAGGTGTGCCATATATATAATAGAAGATTAAGACTCCAAAAAATTATGAGAATGAAAGATAAGAGGTTTAAGGTTCTTTCCTGTAACCCACTAGTCACTAGATAGCATATCTCAACTCTAAAAACTCACTCTCCACCATTAGTCCCTAAAACACTGGCACACAACACACTTGAGCATCACTCCAGTTCATTGCACCAGCCCAAACCAAAATTGATGATGATTTAATTAAACGTTGTTGGTTGATGCTTTGATGTTTTTTGTTTTATCAAAAGGTTGAGTTAGTTGAGTTGTGTCACATCTCTACAACACAAGACCTCACCTAAATTTATTTTTTGCTTCGTATTATTTTTCGCTCAGATCACAATAAAAAGAAGAAGGAAAAGAGATGGACAACTTTTTCTCTTACACACAAAGGTACCATGAAATTTAGAGGCTTTTTGTTAGAGAAGGAATAATGCACCAACAAGGCACTGCAGACTCAGGCACAAATCGAAGACCCAAACGAAGGATCATTCCACCCAAGCACCTGGAGGATTTTGTCTAGCTAATTCCATTAGAAACACTGAGTTGGCAAAATATTATTAGTTAGGAAAGAATATGTTCTTTGTTGTTTATCTGGTTGTTAGTCATTATGTTACTTGGCATTGCTATTTTCATTTCTGTATTGTAATTCATCATCCCTATATGGTGCTTATATATAGATAATTGATATGTACTAAGAGGACAGCAGAAAATAATACCATTCTTTTCTCGCCTTCATTTTTGGGAGGCCCTTAGTCCTCAAATTCTAGGTTTCCTTACCTTAAGACCCAAACATATTTGGTGCTTTTATTGAGCTTCATGGCTAACTCCACTCGTTCTAAATCACATATGGAATGTATAGAGGATGCAATCGCCAAGCTCACCTCTAACTAGTTGACCCTTGCAGCCACCCACAACAACATGCCCACCAATTCTCCTGAAAATGGCAATTCTCGAGACCAGTCAACACTCCCCAACTTCTTCCTCTACTAATCCACACTCTGTGTCTCCATCTCTAAATCTACATCGTATGAAGCTGGAGGTACCCCACTTTGATGGGTCGGACCCCTTGGGCATCTTTAAGATCACCCAGTTGTTTGAATATCACTCCACTCTAGACCAAGAACAACTCACCATTGCCTCCTTCTATATGGAGGGTCTAGCCTTGACCTGGTTCCAATGGATGACCACCAATGGTCAGATCTCTTCATGGCCAGGTCTCCTTCAAGCCTTAGAGGCCCACTTTGCTTTGTCATAGTATGACAACCCCATGAGGACCCTGTTCAAATTAACCCAACATGGATCGGTTAACAAGTACCTATCGCAATTTGAAACTTAGGCCAATTGTATTATCGGCCTCCTGACACCATTCCTACTCAGTTGCTTCATGTCCAGGTTGGCTCTGGATATTCAACGAGAGTTCAAGTGCTCTAACCCTTCACACTAGTTCAAGCGGCGGCTCTGGCAAGAGTCTAGAAAGAGAAATTCAGCGACCACCGACGTTCATTTCGTGGCAAACCTAACCTCCATATCTCCTCAATATTGCATTATCCCTTTGCTTCCAATTTGACCCCTACACCTCCTTTATTACCTTCCCCTTCAAAACCACCACCATTACCACTCAAACGTCTGTCCCCAGAGGAGATGGCGATCCACCGAGAAAATGGGCTTCCTTTCAATTGCGATGAGAAGTTTAGTTGGGGGAACAAATGCTCTTCCAAATTCTTTCTTCTCATTGCAGATGATGAGGATGACCAACAGGACGAACACCTCATTATGGAACCACAATTTGACTTTAAGGAACCACTAGAATCTTCGCAAGCCCAAATTAGTTTCCATGCCCTTTCGGGCCACCTAGCACCCGAGATCCTACGTTTAGTGGGCCACATTTCTAATTAGAATGTGATCATTTTGATCAACGAAGGAATCACTCACAACTTTGTGCAGGAATACCTGGTTCGGTCCTTGGGCCTCAACACATAGCCCACATACCTACTTCGGGTCATAGTGTGCAATGCCAATAAAATCGAATGTCACCAACTTTGCGTGGGAGTTGTCGTTCACATACAAGGTCAAATTTTCAAGCTTGACCTCCATGCCTTGCCTCTGTGTGGAGCAAACTTGGCCTGGTGCTCACCAATTACAATGACTTAACGATGAAGTTCATGCATTCTAGATGGATTATAGAGTTAAAGGGAACATCGATATTGGACTCCACTTAATTACACCTCCCCAACTCCGATGTCTAGTTCGAACGGATGGAGCTAGTGGTTTCTTTCATATCCGTGTAATACCCCTTGAGCTCTCTTAAACCAAAACCAACCTATCCCTACAACAATACCCAAAAATGTCTTCCTTAACCTATAAATTTTTGCCCTGTTCCAAACTCCGAACACCATCACAAATGACAAATCATGCCATTCATCTCCTTCCAAATTTAGAGCCTATAAATGTCTATCTGTATCGATACCAATACTTTCAAAAGCAGAAAATCGAGAATCAAGTAGAATTTATGATGCAAAAATGGAATAATTCGTCAAAGCATGAGTCCCTTTTCATCTCCCATTCTTTTGGTCAAGAAGAAGGACGGGTTATAGTAGTTCTCTATCGACTATTGTGCTCTTAACATAATGTCATACCATAATTTCGTCTGGGGACCATTCTTTGGTGACATGCAACCTTCGCTTGACCTCCTCGAGGTACTTAACATCCATCATTAGGTAATCCGCAAAGTTCCGCGACATTCCGGAAGTCAAAAAGAAGCATTGTTGTGCAATCCGTAAAGTTCCGCAACATTTCGGAAGTCAAGAAGAGCCTTGTTGCGTAATTCGTAAAGTTTCGCAACATTCTGGAAAGGAAATGGTGTCGTTACGTAATCCGTAAAGTTCCGTAACGTTTCGGGAAGACACCGGTAAAAAACAGGAAAACGGGAGTGTATTTAGCGAAGTGGGGAGTGTAAATAGACAGAGGTGTATTTAGCAAAGGGGGGGGGGTGAACTTATCAAGATCCTCCACGTTTTGTTGGAAAATGGTTTCTGGAGCTTCCAACGCTTTCGTAATGCTCATGTAAAATTCCTAAAACTTTGAGTAAGCCTATTTCACTTAATATTGATAAAAGAGAAGAGGAAAAAGAGGGAAATCAAGTCCTATATGCTTCCGTAAGGCTTCCATAATGCTTCCATAAAATTCCTAAAACCCTAAATAAGAATATTTCACCAAATATGTGTGAGAAGGAATAGAAAAAAAGAAGAAAGTCAAGTCCTATATGCTTCCGTAAGGCTTCGGTAACTTTTCCGTAAATTACGAAAGAAAGGGGGTGAACTTATCATAAGGGGGTGCAAATAGCAATTTTCAAAAATTTTGAATCTAGACCCTTCCAGAATATTTTCGAAGCAGGGTTGCTTCTGGAGGAAGCAACCAGCTCGCCTGGGCGAGCTGGGCGGCAACCTCCTCCCCCCTTTTCCTATAAATAGGCGAAGGGAGGCTGTTCCAAATATCCCTAACCCCCCTAGCTATGCATTTCAGCTGTTTTGGGTGAAAAAAATTGTTTCCGTGAAGAAAATCCAAGCCGAGGTGCTTCCGTAACGCTTCCGAGACGTTTCCGTGAGCAAATCCGTGAAGGTTTTCCGTTGTTCTTCACTGTTCTTCGTTCTTCAATGGGTAAGTTTTCGAATCCGAGACTTTCAATTCATTTCTTGTTTTTTAGCTTTCATCTTTATTTCGTTCACTTTTGGTTTTCTTTTCTTCCATTTTTAACGAGCTTTAACCAATCGTTTAAGCCATTTTCTCACCTAATAAATGATAAAATGAATTTCAACCGATCATTTGCGTTGTAGTCTCATTTAATCACTGTTATAACAAAATCTAAGCGATCGTTCACGCTGTAACCACGGTTAAACCAAAAAAAGGAAAAATAATAATAAAATAATCAAAATATCTTGAAAAAATAATAATAAAATAATCAAAATAACTTTGAATAAAATAATCAAAAAAATCAATTGGACGTTTTTCTTTGGAAGTTTCCTTGGATCAATTGACTAATAACCAAAGTGAAACTAAAGCTAAAATCAACTCACAAATCAAGCTTTGTCCGCAAAAATCGCTAAAAATCGTTTTAAGTTCCAACGCCTTACTGCTTTTGGAAGAACTACGTAGGTCTGATTTCCTCATCGCAATTGAGGATACGTAGGAGCAAAAGCCCCGCTTTTGTTGACCACCCCAAGAGATCATTAATGGTCCAACGCCTTAACATTTCTCTCCTTTCAAAAAACAAGAGATCATTAAATGGTCCAACGCCTTAAACGACTTTTCGTTTGGTCACAATATACCTTGCAAAAAAGATAAAAACAACTTAACCAACGTTCAGTTCTCAAAGAACTACGTAAGTCTGATTTCCTTATCACAATTGAGGAATACGTAGGAGCAAGGGAAACACCCTTGTCGACCACAAAGAGATAAAAAAATATAAAAGGCATAAAAAGACATAAAAAATGTAAAAGAGAAAATAAAACAAATTGAAGTCCTATTTGCACACTTGATTAAAGGTTGTCGACCCTTGTGACGGACGCGTGGGGTGCTAATACCTTCCCTATGCGTAAATACAACTCCCGAACCATTCACACTTAAAATTCGTAGACCACACCTTTTCGGTTTTTCCGACGTTTTCCTCGAATAAACGTTGGTGGTGACTCTGCGCATTTTCCTTTCTTGGAAGACGCAACCGCAAGCCCTCGCATCGCCCTCCCGCCAAAGGGTAGGTTGCGATAGTTGGCGACTCCACTGGGGACTGTTTTTAGAGAGTTAGGCCTTCTAATCTCATGCAATATCATGACTTCCTCTTTTGTCGGTTCCCTTTTATTTCTCTTACGTTCTTGTATATAAATCTTTGTTGTTTTTAGTGTGTTTTTGAAATGTATGCATGAGATAGATATTTATTCATTTGATGCACATAAACACCAACACTATTTGTACACACAGTGAGTTTAAAAGGGGCCCTATACCCGGGTCCATGGGAGCATAAGGAGTGGAGGTGAATCTGTGGTCATGCTGGGTCTCCGACTTGCTTGATAACAGTGAACCCTCATCTAGAGTTTTTCTCTTTGATAACATATTGTTGCTGGTAGTCCCTACTGCCGCAATATGTTTGTCGAAGGGGATAATACCTCTAGAAACCATCAAGAGAGATATGACCACTTTGGGAATTATCACTAAAAGCCTTTTAGTTCCTTCCATTTAGGTCCCTGAAATAGGGGCACGAAGTGAACAAGCTGCGTGCCTTTTAAACACTGCCATGAATATAACCTATGTCATGTATGCCTTTGCTGTATGATTATTTTTGGATATTGCCATACTATGTACATCCCTGTGTTGTGTTTTTGCACGTCTGCATCATGTCGTCATTCACGCGTTGTATGTTGGTCTCGTCTTTTGTCATGGGATGCCGGAAAATCCATATCACCCTCTTAACTGCACACATGGGGCACTGCACCCCTAAATGTGCAAGTAAGAAGAGATGATTTTCCGGGCTCTCGTGTCTGTAAATGCATTCATATCATGCATCGCATTAGCATCTCTTCATGGCGTCATAATGAATATATCGTTCCTGCATTTGTCCGTTATCATATTCCAGCATCACATTTTGCATAAGTCATTGCATCATCATGCATATGTGTTCAACATACTTTTTGTTCTACAAACTGCATACCTTTTGTTTTCATGTTTGCTCATGCATGATCCTTGCGTTTTCCTCTACAAAACAAAAACAAAAAAAAGGAAGCATGAAAATTCACGTTGCATTCTTAGTTGCATATGTTCAGTACCATGAACCAACCATGTTGGGATCATAAACCCGTTTCACTTAAAAACAAAATGATTGAACATGGTACCTAATGCATGGTTAACTAAGAAAAGATGTTTCTTCGGGCATCTCAATTTCATAATTACATTTTCCATGCATTGCATACGTATTCCCGAGTCGTTCATCTCTATGAAATATTGTCGAAGTATTGGCGATCAGAATTGTCATTCCTTGGATTACAGGGTTGAACCAAGCTCATGCTTTTATGAAAAGGTTCATTAAGTCAAGTTGAAGCATGGAAGTAACCATATTGCAAAAATTGGGGCAAAAGATGGACCGAGTTACATCCCTGCTTCGTCTACTGCCAAACACATTTAGGATTGTTGATGTCCTTGTTACTTCCAGTTTCACCTTGACAAAGATGTCATGGACCATATTGAAAATCTAAATTGATTCAACCCCATGTCCTGCGTAAAAATTTGCAATACTTCAACTGTGCATCATTCGCATACATCCATGCTTTTCATTGGTTGCATTGCTCATTGCATTCGTTCCTTGAAAAAAATGAACTTAATCATTGTTATCAAAAAGAAAAAAACACGCTTTACGGCGCCCTTACCAAACTCATGCTAGAGCTAGAGTAATGGGTGAAGCAGAAGAGGTGCAAGAGCAGATGAAGGCCGATATGGAGGCCATGAAAGAGCAAATGGCCATAATGGTGGAGACCATGATGAGCATGAAGAAGATAATGGAAGCCAATGCGGTTACCGCTACCAGCACTGTTGCTAAGGTGAACTTACTACCCCCATCTGACCTTAACCAAATGAATCATCCAACCTCATATATGGTAGGCAAAGATTTGGGAAGTGCGGGCGGCCCTCATTTAGTGCGAAAAACAAGCATGCCTTCCCACCATATGGCTTGCCTCCCAACTATACACCACCCAATGTGGCGTACACTCCCAATGAGAATGTCAATAACTCCACTCCCATGAGTCGACAACCCCAAACTGATCATGCACATGTCTCTCAAACCGTGGAGGAGACACATGAAATTCCCCACCACAATCTAGCCGACTTCGAGCCTTGCCTCGGATATGCCACTGAAGGGCAAGTAGTTGGTGGTATACTCCTACAAAACACTTTGGAGGGCCCTCAATTTCGCCCCCAACCACAACCCTTGCATTCCACAACAAGTAAAATCCCTTCTATTATGGAAGGAATGGGAAAAGTTGGATCATCTAGAGGAAAGGCTCAGGGTCGTTGAAGGAGGCAGAGATTATGCCTTTACTGACGTAGAAGAGTTGTTCCTAGTACCCAAACATGGTCATTCCCAAGTTCAAGGTGCCAGACTTTGACAAGTACAAGGGGACTACTTACCCCATGAACCGTCTAAAGATGTATTGTCGGAAGATGGGGGCATATGCAAAAGACAATAAACTGCTGATACATTTCTTCCAAGAAAGTCTTACTGGGGTAGCTGTTACCTGGTACGCTAACTTAAAACCTTCCCAAGTCCATTCTTGGAAGGACCTAATGGTTGCTTTCATTAGGCAGTGTCAGTACAATTCGGATATGGCTCCGGATAGGATGCAACTACAGAACATGTGCAAAAAGGGGCATGAATCTTTCAAAGAATACGCCCAAAGGTGGAGAGACCTGGCAGCCCAGGTGGCACCCCCAATGACGAAAAGGGAGATGTTAACTGTGATATAGAAACATTACCAGTGTTCTATTATGAAAAATGGTGGGCTACACACCTTTAAGCTTTGCTGATTTAGTTTTCGCTGACGAAAGGATCGAAGTGGGTCTGAAAAGAGGCAAATTTAAATCATCCTGCTTGGACGAATGAGAAAACTGGGGCAAATGAAGAGGGTGAGAATGATGGAGAAACCCATGCTATGACTGCCATTCCTATACGGCCAACCCAACAATGTCATTACTCACCCAATAACAGCCCTTCTCCTTACCCACCACCCAGTTATCCACAAAGGTCATCCCTAAATCAACCACAAAGCCTGTCTACCGCACTTCCAATGACGAACACCACCTTCAGCACAAACCAAAACACCAACCAAGAAATGAATTTTGCAGCGAAAAAGCCTATAGAATTCACCCTAATTCTGGTGTCCTATGATGACTTGCTCCCATATCCACTCGATAATTAAATGGTAGCCATAACCCCGACCAAGGTTCCTCAACCTCCATTTTTCCGAGGATACGACTCGAATGCAACGTGGGCTTGTCATGGAGAAGCCCCGGGGCATTCCTTTGAGCATTGTATGACCTCGAAGCGTAAGGTGCAAAGTCTAATTGATGCGGGCTGGCTGAAATTTGAGGAGAATCGCGTGTAAGTCCTGACATTGACAATAGACACCATACATGGGGCAATTTGGAAAGCTGTTGTTAGATGTCTCTAATGACTCATCAGGATTTTCAAGTTTATGCCATTATTGTAAACCACAGTTACAATGCTAAATAAAATGGATAAATTTGACATCTTTGTCCCTCATCCTTTTGTAATTAAATCTTTACTTCCACTGGAATGTGGGTGCAAGCCATTGGTTTGTTTGCTCAAGCGACCTGCGCTTCTGAGTTTGGACTTCCAAGACCGTTCAATCAGAAATTACTTGTGCTACACATTCGGTGAGGATGCCGTAAAATGACGAGTAAAGCAAAAAAAAAAAAGAGTTCAAAAAGAAAAAAGGAAAAAAGCATTTGATTGACTGTGTCTTCAAGTAAAATATAGACGTTCATGTGACCTCATTTTATCATTCCAGAAAGTTTGTCTTTTTTTAGAGAGAAGTGAGTTATCAAGAATAGGAGTCATTTGACTTAACCCGTCAACTGAAAAAAAAATCCTTCAACTATTCCTCGTCCTTGAAAAATTCTTTTTGCAAGAATCAAACCGCCTCTTTCATTTTTCCTTGCTACAAGGTTGTGAAAACAAAACAACGATGGATACCTCAAAGCCCTACATTGGGGCAATGAAAGGCACCATGCATAAACCTCAAGTAAGCCTAGGGGCAGATTAGAAGTTCTCACCCAATAGGTTCCCTGCTACAAGGTCATGACGAAAGACAACGATTGGTACCTTAAAGCCTTACACTGGGGCAATGAAAGGCACCATGCATAAACCTTAAGTGAACCTAGGGGCAGATTAGAAGTTCTAACCCAATAGGTTCCCTACTACAAGGTCATGACGAAAGACAACGATTGGTACCTCAAAGCCTTACACTGGGGCAATGAGGGGCATCGTGCATGAGCCTCAAGCGAACCTAGGGGCAGATCAAAAGTTCTCACCCGTCGATGTTTTTAAACAAAAAAAGGGCGGGGGGACAAATCCTAGAATTTCAATGGATTGATTAAACATCAAACGACTCCATTGTCGTCACTCCAAAATGGTCAAGTGACTAAATCAAACAGAACAAACACTCTGAGGGAGTTCCCGTAGAGATTTGCAAAAGATAGGATGAGGTTGCATGAATTATCACCTCTTTCAAAAGGATAGTCAATCTGTGTTTTCCAAAAAAATCAAATCAAAATCAAAATCACAAAATAGGGAAATAATGTCATGAACATTGTACAAACTTTCCATTACATTGCATTGTTGCATATGAAGTCCGCATTTATCGCATTTCAAAGACAAAGGTTTCATACATCTGCATCCATAAAAATTATGTTAACTGCATAGATTTACAACACCAAATGTCCCATCTTTTGGAATTTGGGATGACTGGCCCTCTCAATGAGTCAATCTCTTGCTTTCTCATAAGGGTGGACCCCAGGGCTACATGCCCTCACCTTCAGATGACTACACGTCCTTGCCATCAGAGGACTGCACGCCCTCGCCATTAGAGGACTACACGTCCTCGCCATCAGAGGGCTGCACGCCCTCACCTTCAGAGGACAACACATCCTCGCCATCAGAGAACTAGAGGACCTCGCCTTTAGAGGACTGCACGTCCTCACCATCAGAGGGCTGCACGCCCTCACCTTCAGAGGACTACACATCCTCGCCTTAAAAGGGCTGCACGCCCTCACCTTCAAAGGACTAGACGTCCTCACCATCAGAGGACTAGACGTCCTAACCTTTAGAGGACTACACGTCCTCGCCATCAGAGGGCTGCACGCCCTCACCTTCAAAGACTACACGTCCTCGCCATCAGAGGACTAGACGTCCTAGCCTTTAGAGGACTACACGTCCTTGCCATCAGAGGGCTGCACGACCTCACCTTCAGAGGATTACACGTCCTCACCTTCAGAAGACTGCACGTCCACACCTTCAGAGGGCTGTACGCCCTCGCCTTCAGAGGATTATACGTCCTCACCTTCAGAGAACCAGACGTCCTCGCCTACAGAGGGCTACAGGCCCTCACCTTCAGAGGACTACACGTCCACGCCATCAGAGGACTACACGTCCTCGAAATCAGAGGGCTGCACGCCCTCACCTTCTGAGGACTACACGTCCTCTCCTTCAAAGGGCTACATGACCTCACCTTTAGAGGGCTACACGTCCTCGCCATCAGAGGGTTGCACGCCATCACCTTTAGAGGACTACA
The DNA here is from genome assembly GCF_004193775.1 of Glycine soja. Classification (NCBI taxonomy): domain Eukaryota; kingdom Viridiplantae; phylum Streptophyta; class Magnoliopsida; order Fabales; family Fabaceae; genus Glycine; species Glycine soja. The sequence continues at coordinate 25,819,542 of NC_041011.1, forward strand.
CGTCCTCGCCTTTAGAGGGCTACACGCCCTCGCCTTCAGAGGACTGCACGTCCTCGCCATCAGAGGGCTGCATGCCCTCACCTTTAGAGGACTACACGTCCTCTCCTTCAGAGGACTACACGTCTTCTCCTTCAAAGGACTACACGTCCTCGCCATCAGAGGGCTGCACGCCCATACCTTCCGAGGACTACATGCCCTCTCCTTCAGAGGGCTACATGCCCTAACCTTCATAGGACTACACGTCCTCGCCGTCATAGGGCTGCACGCCCTCACCTTTAGTGGACTACACGTCCTCGTCTTCAGAGGGCTCCATGCCCTCGCCTTCAGAGGACTACACGTCCTCGCCATCAGATGGCTGCATGCCCTCACCTTCAGAGGACTACACGTCCTAGCCATAAGATGGCTGCATGCCCTCACCTTTAAAGGACTACATGTCCTCGCCTTCGTAGGGCTACACGCACTCACCTTTAGAGGACTACACGTCCTCGCATTCATAGGGCTACATGCCCTCACCTTTAGAGGACTACACGTCCTCTCCTTTAGAGGACTACACATCCTCGCCCTCACCTTCCGAGGACTACACGTCCTCTCCTTCAGAGGGCTACATGCCCTCACCTTTAGAGGACTACATGCTCTCGCCTTTAGAGGACTATATGTCCTCGCAATCAGAGGGCTACATGCCCTCACCTTCAGAGGACTACACGTCCTCTCCTTCAGAGGACTACACGTCCTCGCCATCAGAAGGCTGCATGCCCTTACCTTCAGAGGGCTACACGCCCTCGCCATCAGAGGAATGCATGTCCTTTCCTTCGTAGGGCTACACGCCCTCACCTTCAGAGGACTGCATGTCCTCATATTCGTAGGGCTACACGCCCTCGCCTTAAGAGGGCTACACACCCTCGCCATCAGAGGACTACACATTCTCGCCTTCAGAGGGCTGCACGCCCTCACCTTTAAAGGGCGACATGCCCTCACTGTCAGAGGACTACACGTCCTCGCCGTACGAAGGCTGCACACCCTCGCCTTCGGAGGACTACACATCCTCACCTTCCGAGGGCTACACGTCCTCGCCTTGAGGACTACATGTCCTCACCTTCAGGGGGCTGCACGCCCTCGCCTTTAGAGGGCTACACGCCTTCTCCTTCGTAGGGCTACACGCCCTCACCTTTAGAGGACTACACGTCCTCGCCTTCAGAGGGCTACACGCCCTCGCCTTCGTAAGGCTACACGCCGTCACCTTCAGAGGACTACATGTCCTCTCCTTCCGAGGGTTGCACGCCCTCGCCTTCAGAGGGTTACACGCCCTCGCCATCAGAGGACTACACGTCCTCGCCTTCAGAGGGCTACACGCCCTCGCCATTAGAGGACTACATGTCCTTGCCTTCAAAGGGCTATACGCCCTCACCTTTAGAGGAATACACGTCCTCACCTTTAGAGGGCTACCCGCCCCCGCCTTCAGAAGGCTACACATCCTCGCCATCAGAGGACTAGGCGTCCTCGCCTGTAGAGGGCTGCACGCCCTCGCCTTCAGAGGGCTACATGCCCTCTCCTTTAGATGGCTGCTTGCCGTTTCCTTCAGAGGGCTACACGCCCTCGCCTTTAGAGGACTTTGCGTCCTTGCCTTCAGAAGGCTACACACCCTCACCTGTAGAGGGCTGCATGCCTTTACCTTCAGAGGACTTGACATTCTTGCCTTTCGAGGACTAGACGTTCTAGCCTTCAGAGGGCTGCACGCTCTCGCCTTCAGAGGACTACACGTCCTCACCTTCAGAGGGCTGCACGCCCTTGCCTTTAGAGGACTACACGTCCTCACCTTCAGAGGGCTGCACGCCCTCGCCTTCAAAGGGAGACACATCCTCAACTTCAGAGTGTTGCATGCCCTCGTCTTTAGAGGGCTACGTGTCCTCACTTTCTGTGGGCTCCATATCCACACCTTAAGAGAATTTAAGGTCCTCTGCCCTTAATGCTTAAGTGAGACTTGCGCTCTCGATTAAGGAGCCAGTAGTTTCCTTTTATCAGCTCCTGGGCCACCCCCTGATCCTGGAGGAGTGCCAACTATTCGAACACAACCAGAGGAGGAGGCTATCGCACAGCTACTATGCATACCGGGGCAAGATTTCACCCGTGCCGCTGCAAAGAGACGAGTGTGGATCATGCGCACCAACATAACCACTCTTACACAGATATGGATGACGTTGCTACTTAGCAACATTCTGTCCAGCGACCGCAATGCCGATCTCCCCCTGCGGAAGTATTAGTTGGTCTGTGCTGTCCCAACATAGGTAAGTATGCATAAGGTTCAAATTGATTTTTGATGCCATCTACTATTTGTAGGGATCGCGCCCACAAGACACTTAGTGGACCCGGAGGAATCCAACGGGGCCCTGGGGTTTCCAGCTCTGGTTACGGGCCTCTGTCAGTCCTACAGGGTGCCCGTCCCCCCCAGCAAGGTCATGCCATCGTGACATAGGTAAGTATGCACTTCTCTCAACTGATTTATGATGTCATCTATTGTTTGCAGGAATCGCACCCGCAAGACACCCGATGGACCCAGAGAAGTCCAATAGGGTCTTGGGGTCTCCAGCTCTGATTACGGGCCTCTGTCAGTTCTACAGAGTGCCTGTCGCCCCCAACAAGGTCATCAGGCCCCCTACTAACCGAGCTTTCATCAAGAAGTACTGCGCCCCCAAGCAGGCGCAGGGCGAGACACCATAACAGCCTGGGGATGGCCAGCAATGGGCAACAGATGCACCACCGCCACCTCTAGAGTACCCTAACTCATCCACAAAAAGGTTAGAGCGTTGCCTACGACACATGGCCGACCAATAGGCGACCAAGTCCAAAGCCAAAGTGATGCAATCCTACCCCGCAAGGGCATTGGATAGAAAACTCCAAGTAGATTGGGCCAAAGATGCAAGAGAAGGCCCTAGGGTTCTTATGAGCCTTAGGGTAGATTTCGGGCCCATGGGCTAAGTACGAGCCCACTTATCTTTGTAAATATTAGATTAAGGTTTCATTATTTTTGGGCCTTGTATTTAGGGCTCCATAATGTAGGTAGGGTACCCTAGAAATATAGGATTTTTCAGCCCTTGTATTTTAGGGCACCTAGACTAGTTTTTGTATTAGGGGTAGTTTTGTAATTTCACATGCACTAAGTGGATATTTGATGTGTGTGGTTGGAAATAAATTTAATTGAATTGGTAGAAGCTCAATCCAATTAAATTTTAGAGGGGGAGGTGAGCATTTGCTTACTACACCCCATTGCCACATCATATAGTCACACTTTGTGCATGTCCTTCATGCTTTTCATGCCTCATGACACCTAAGCACACTTAGTGGAGAATCTTGGAATTGATCTTGGATTAGTGGGCTGAACCATAACTAAAATTCACTAATCATAATTAGTGAAATTTTGGCTCCAAAGTTTGGCTCCACAAATTCAATTTCAAATTCAAGTGAAATTTGAATTTCCCTCCAATTTTTGTGACACTTAGGCTATAAATAGAGGTCATGTGTGTGCATTTTTTTCAACTTTGATCATTTGAATATTAAACTTCAGATTTCAAAGCTCATTTGGAGCACAAAATTTCGTGCTCTTCTCTCCCTCTCCGTTCATTCATCTCCTTCTTCCTCCAAGCTCTTATCCATAGCCTCCTATGGTGGTGAGCTTCTTCTAGACTCATCTTCTCCTTGAAGTGGCGTCTCCTCTTTCTCTTCCTTCTCCATTCCGCTGCCATTCATCTTCCAAGGTGCAAAGGAATCCATTGATGAAGAAGATCCTAGGCCTACAAGCTCCAATGGAGCTTACATCATGTGGTATCAGAGCATCTTCATCTAGGTGATGTTCTTTTGCTTCCTCTATCTTTTTGTTCGGTGAATTCTCTTTAATTCCTTGTTCTTCATCTTATTCTCCATGTATATCCTCCATTGTCTTGTGGTTTGGTGCTGTTTAGAGTAGATTCAAAAAAAAAAATAAACCGATTAAATCTTAGATCTACACTTGTTCTTGCATTTCTATGGTTCAAATTTTGTAGATCTACTCTTGAATCTTGTTTTTGTGTTGATTTTAGGTTCTATCAATTTACATTCATAATATTCTTGTGCTGAACCTTTAGATCTAAATTTTCTTTCAAAATATTAATTAGAAAAAAAAAACACAAAAAATCTAAGTGTAAATCACTTAATCCATGTTGTCTTAGAGTCATGTTTAGTCATAGTAATTGTCACATTATGTTCTAAGTTTGTGTTGAATTTTTATTTTGTTGATTGAATTCTAGATACATTTGTTCATGTATTCTTGTCATTCTTAGCCTATCTTTTGAATTTTGAGTCTAATTCATGCATGTTATTTAGTTCATAACATGTTCTAAATCAATTCCTAGAAGTAGTCTTGTTGTTGAACTCTTTTTTGTTTTCTAAGATTCCTACATGATGCCTATGATGAAGTTGAGTTGTGGTGCTGAGTTGTGGCTGGATTTGTGAATCAAATAAGTCTTAAGCTCTCTTGAATTGTGTTATTCAAGATAATTAAGCATAAGCAAACACAAATTGTAACTATCCAAGCCTTAAGCAACATAAACACCACTCTTGATTTCTAGGTTGAAATCGCTGGTGCTGGCAGCTTGAACATACAAAATTGTATAAATTACTGGGAATTGGTCACTATGATTTTTTAGCCGAAATTTTTACTGAATTTTCTAGACATCTGGAAAAAAATTATGAAAAAAGAACCAAGCGATTTGGATTAAAGGAAAGTGTCCAAGAAAAAAAAGTGAAAGGAAAGTGTGCTTGTTGTTTTGGCTCAAAATTTGCTCTATAATTGGTGCCTATTTTATACCAATCCTAGTTCTGAAATTTTAATTGAAAATTATTGTGAAAACAAGTGCCAAAACTAGAGGTTTCTTGAGTCTTTTTTTTTTAGAGTTTTCTACTCTACTCTAGAGCCATTCTAGGTTTCTCTTTGAGTCCTAGCTTGCTTTTTTGTGCTTTTCATTGCTTTAATTGTTGAATAATCCTTGAAAATTTGTCTTGTTAAAACTCTATTGGTTTAGCTTTCATTTCATTTTTTTTTGGTCTTTGGTTATTGCTTGTCTCTTTGTTTCCTTGTTTGTGAGTTGTCATATAGGGAATTGGAAAGGAGGATTGGTGCCATATCTTGAAGAATTTGAGTCAAGAAGCAAGGGGCCAACCACCTTAAGAGTTATTGGAATAAGAAGCACTCCAAATTGAGTGAAACACTAAAGAGAGAATAGCCACCACAATTGAGGACTTTTTTTCTTTGTAATTTTGTAATTGGCAATTTGCTTTGCTTTCAAATTTTGTAACAAAAAGGCCTTTCATTGGAAGTAAGTTGGGAGCCTTCGCTAGGTCACCCTACTTCCATTTATGTGTAATAATTTTAGGCAATTTTCCCTTAGGATAGTGAGTGCTTTGTTGGGAACCTTAAATGAGGTCATCCAAACACTCTTAGGATCCGCCTAGTTTGCTTTTCTTGCTTACTTTCATAGCTTATTTCTTTTACCCTCCATTGTCAAACCGCCTAGATAGCTTGCCTTTTACCAATTAGTTTTTACCTTATCTTTCACACCTCTTTTAGTGTTTATTTTGGCTAGTTTCAACCATAGTTTATTTTACCTTTTGTTTTCAAACCCCCAACAAGAAAGAACCATAACTTAGGAACCAACATGAGTCTTCATTCTTCATCTGGTGTTAATGGTGAGGGTTCTACTGCTAAGGACCCCTTGTATATGATATTAGATGAGTTGAGATCCCTTAAGTTGTGGAAAGAAAAACAAGAGAGAAAAGAAAAAGGTAAAAAAAGAGTGGAAGAAATAAGTCAAGATGAAAGAGAGAAAATAAGAGAGGAAGAAAGAAGAAAAATAATGAAAGAAATGAAAAGAGAAAAACATGTCTCCTATAGTAGTCATAACTCTTGCAAGAGCCTAAGTGAAGAACTTCGTGACTATTATGAAGGAAGGCATAGGTCACATCTTAGACCTCACTCCCATAGGAGAGAAAATGAAAGAAAGCCTCAAGAGGTTAACATTAAACTCCCATACTTCCATGGGAAGGACAATGTAAAGGCTAATTTAGATTGGGAAATAAGGGTAGAGCAACAACTTAAAAGGAAGTCTACTTCAAAATCCTATGGTTCTCACTCTTATCCAAAGAAAGACCAAGGTCAAGGAATCTTAGGGGTGAGACCTTCTAAGCCCAAAGATGATAAGGGGAAGACAATAGAAAAGCAACCCTTAAGGCTAGTATGCAAGAGAAGACTAGCTCAATGAAGTGCTTTAAATGTCTTGGAAGAGGACACATTATTTCTCAATGCCCCACCAAGAAAACCATGATTATGAGGGGCCAAGACATTTATAGTAGCCAAGATGAGGCTACTACTTCACCTTCCTCTAGTAAAAGTGAAGAAGCAAAAGGGGAAGAATTTAGTGAAGAGATCTACCCCCAAGAAGAAGGACAACCTTTAATGGTTAAGGAGGAGTGTAAGGAGGTAAGTGTTTCCTCCAAGAGGTTAGCTAAGAAGGAAAGACATTTTGAAATAAAGACAGATATTGAAGAAATTTCCCTTCTTAGACAACCTCCACATTTTCTCCTTTGTAAAAAGACACTTGTTAGCATTGCCACATCTCTTAGGCTTGAGTTTATTCCTCAAGTAAAGGAGTTGTTGGATGAGGGTTTGGTTCGGAAAAGATTAAATCCTTGTGCTTTGTTGGTGCCCAAAATAGGTATTATTAGGCACCAAATCCCTAAAATAGGTGGTGTGATGAATGCTTTGGGTGGTGCAACACTCTTTTGTAAAATCACTCGTGCACCCAACATTTTCATGATTTGTGTACATAGGGACTCATCAGGTAGGTTTGTTCTTATTTTTAGTTTCAATACAAACTTAGGCACTCATATGGGACACCTTAGGTTTGTCATACTTTTTGGTAGGAATAATGTACATGAAAATACAGAAAAAGGTATGTTCTATTGCTTTACTTTTCTTAATTTTTTAAATTGTGATCAAGGGGTTTCCATGAACCCTAAGAGAATAAAGGTCATTCCTGAGTGGCCCGCTCCACCAAGTGTAAGAAAAATTTGGGGCTTCCAAGACTTAACAAACTTTTACAAAAGGTTTGCCCCATATTTTTCTATACTTGTAGCACAACTCATTGAGTTGGTGAGGAACCATGTTCCTTCATGGGAAGATGCCCAGGAAATGAGTTTTCAGACCTTACCTTACTTCAACATACTAAACACCACTAGTACATATGTTTTTGTTCTTTTTACAGGTGTTGAGGAAAAAAGCCCAGAGTTTCAAGAACCTCGGGATTTGAGGTCAAATCCTTTTCAAGGGGGAGGGAATGATGCAATCCTACCCCGCAAGGGCATTGGATAGAAAACTCCAAGTAGATTGGGCCAGAGATGCAAGAGAAGGCCCTAGGGTTCTTATGAGCCTTAGGGTAGATTTCGGGCCCATGGGCTAAGTACGAGCCCACTTATCTTTGTAAATATTAGATTAAGGTTTCATTATTTTTGGGCCTTGTATTTAGGGCTCCATAATGTAGGTAGGGTACCCTAGAAATATAGGATTTTTCAGCCCTTGTATTTTAGGGCACCTAGACTAGTTTTTGTATTAGGGGTAGTTTTGTAATTTCACATGCACTAAGTGGATATTTGATGTGTGTGGTTGGAAATAAATTTAATTGAATTGGTAGAAGCCCAATCCAATTAAATTTTAGAGGGGGAGGTGAGCATTTGCTTACTACACCCCATTGCCACATCATATAGTCACACTTTGTGCATGTCCTTCATGCTTTTCATGCCTCATGACACCTAAGCACACTTAGTGGAGAATCTTGGAATTGATCTTGGATTAGTGGGCTGAACCATATCTAAAATTCACTAATCATAATTAGTGAAATTTTGGCTCGAAAGTTTGACTCCACAAATTCAATTTCAAATTCAAGTGAAATTTGAATTTCCCTCCAATTTTGTGTGACACTTAGGCTATAAATAGAGGTCATGTGTGTGCATTTTTTTCAACTTTGATCATTTGAATATTAAAATTCAGATTTCAAAGCTCATTTGGAGCACAAAATTTCGTGCTCTTCTCTCCCTCTCCCTTCATTCATCTCCTTCTTCCTCCAAGCTCTTATCCATAGCCTCCTATGGTGGTGAGCTTCTTCTAGACTCATCTTCTCCTTGAAGTGGCGTCTCCTCTTTCTCTTCCTTCTCCATTCCGCTGCCATTCATCTTCCAAGGAGCAAAGGAATCCATTGATGAAGAAGATCCTAGGCCTACAAGCTCCAATGGAGCTTACATCATGATGTTTCTCAAGTCATAGTAGGACACACCTAGTTGCTCATGATCCTAGGAATTTAAATAAAACAAGCACAAACTCAAAAGTTAGTCATACCTCACAATATATATATATATATATATATATATATATATATATATATATATATATATATATATATATGTAAATCATGAAGATTTTGATGATGTCAAGAAGAATTAAGAATTTGCTTGAGAAAGGGGGAGAATGTAAATCATGCAAGCTTTGATGGTGTTGAGAAGAAATCACATGTTTGTCATCATCAAAAAGGGGGAGAATGTGAATGTATGTATACATGATTTTGATGATGTCAAAAGAAGAATCAAACAAGGCTCATTTTGCTTCAAGATTAATACAAGATTGTTTCAACAAACAAAGCCTTGATTCAAGATTTCTTCAAGATCAAGCCTTGCCTCACAATGAAAGGTTTCAAGTCATTCAAGGCACATGTAATCGATTACCAATACATGTAATCGATTACCAATGGTTTGAAAGTGTGTAATCGATTACACATCATATGTAATCGATTACCAGAGACTCTGAACGTTGAGAATTCAAATTTTAAATGAAAGGTCACAACTGTTCAAGAAAAACAACTGTGTAATCGATTACACTAATTCTGTAATCGATTACCAGAGAGGATTTTCAAGGAATATCGCCAACAGTCACATCTTATCATTTGGATTTTGAATGGCCATCAAAGGCCTATATATATGTGTGACTTGGGATGAAATTGAAGAGAGAGTTTTGCTGGTCCAAAATGTCTTATCCTCTCAAAAGAAAATGAGAGAGATTCCAAGAGAACTTCATTGTCAAATGCTCTCTCAAAGAACTCTTGGGCAAACACTTGCACATCCATTAAGAGTTCATCCATGGATCTTCATTGTAATATTCTTCTCTTGAAGAGAGAATTCTTCTTCTATTCTTCTTATTCAATGAGATTGGTTAAGAGACTGTGAGTCTCTTGTTGTAAAGCATCTGAACACAAGGGATGGGTTGTCCCTGTGTGGTTCAGACTTTGTAATGGATTTTACAAAGATAGTGGAAATTTCAAGTGGGTTGCTTGAGTACTGGACGTAGGCACGGGTTGTGGCCGAACCAGTATAAAACTGTGTTTGCATTCTCTCTTCCCTTATCTCATTTATGTTATTGCAATCAATTTTGCCTTACATGTTTATAGAACATTATTAAATTGATTATTGTTGCTTCTTCTGCATTCTAAGCCTATCCCTCTTAAGATTATTGAGGCCACAAGGTCCAACAAGTGGTATCAGAGCAGGATTCTTGTATAAAGTTTAAAAGCTTCAAGAATAGATATGGCCTCAACCAAATTTCCATTTTCTGAGGAAAATTCTATCTATAGGCTCTTATGTTCAATGGTGAGGGTTATCATTATTGGAAAACCTGAATGCAGATCTTTATAGAAGCCATAGATCTAAAGATATGGGAAGCCATTGAATTTGATTCATTCATTCCTACAATGGTTGAGAGAAATGCAACTACATAAAAAAAAAAACTAGAGAAGAAAGAAAATGATGATGAAAGAAGAAAGAACAAGGTTCCTCTTTAGCCCCAAAATGTTGAGTGCGATCAACTTGGGCACATGAGATTCAATTGTCCTGTGTTTAAAAGAAGAATGGAAAAATCCGACAAGATGAATTTCAAAGAGAAGAAAGAAAAGAAAGGATATATCACTTGGGAAGATAATGTCTTAAATTATTCAAGTGATTCAGAGAAGAAAATCATAAGTTTGGGTATCATGATGAAAGACTATGAAAATGGAGAAGAGCAAAGTCGATACATTGATAGCAATTTCTCCAAACACATGGCATGCATCAAAGTTTATTCATATTTCTCCCCAAGAAAAGTGAATATGTGATATGTGGAGACAACAAACAAAGGCCACTTGATCAACAACCCCAACCAGTAATATCAAATGATACCAACAGGTCACTTGTCTTTGATTGATTACTTTTAATGCTTGTTTTCTACTTGAGTTTAGACTGTCCTTGATGATTGTGATTGAATTTGATTGACTGTGTTTTATGATTGATTGATTGTATTTTTTATTGTGTGTTTGATTGTATTGTCTTTGATATTTGTTCCTGATTGAGTTTTTGATTGTTTTTAAAGAATCTATTAAACTTTTCAAATTAGTTTCATGTTTTAAGAAAACTATTTCAAATTTAGAAAAGGAAATTTTGAAATTGAAAATTGAAATTTGAAAAGTTAAATTTGCAAATTGAAAATTAAAATTTGAAATTTGAAATTAAAATTTGGAAGTTGAAAGTTGGAAGTAGTTATTGGAAGTTGAAAGTTAAAAATGGAAGTTGGGAGTTGGAAGTGGAAGTTACTGGAAGTTGGAAGTGGAAGTTACTGGAAGTTGGAAGTTGGAAATGAAAGTTATTGGAAGTTGAAAGTTGAAAATGGAGGTTGGAAGTTGGAAGGGGAAGTTACTAAAAGTTGAAATTGGAAGTTGGAATTTGAAATTGAAAATTTAAAATTTAAAATTTAAAATTTAAAAATTTGAAATTTGAAATTTGAATTTTTTAATAATAGAAATTATTTTGTATAGTTAGTTGATTGTTAATTTAATTAATTTGATTTGAAATATTTGATGATTGATTGTGTTTGATTGATGTGTTATTGTACTTGTTTTTGCTTGATTAATATTGAATGATTGTTTTAATGCCTTTTGGTATCACTTGATTCTCATACATTGCAACAAGTGGTAACATCTTTCTCCTTTCTATTCATGATTTGTTTTTGATGTTGACAAAGGGGGAGAGAAAGATAAAAGATAAAATAGTAAGAAAAATTATCTATTGTTTTATGAGACTACTTTTTATATATGAAAAATATGAAATCTTCAATTGTCTCATATAAGCAATCATTGTAAAACCAAGGGGGAGTAAACTATATGCAAATAGATACTAAAAAGATTCACCGATCATAACACCAATTTTTGAAAAAATGTGTATGCACCTAAAGGGTGAATGCTGTGAAAATTTTCCCGAACGCCTAAAATGGACTCGGATGAATGCATGAATTGATAAAAGAACATATTTTGGAAACACTAGGTTGACTTAAATAGGGAAAATGAATCCTGAGCCCTAGTGTCACATGGCCATAAAAACTTGATGCTTGAGTGTCCACATGGGTGCAAGCATGACCAGTTTTGCATAAAATTTCCTAATCATCAGTGTTGCATGTATATCATGGAAATAATGACGAACATCCCCTTTATCCCTGAACTGCTAGCCAAACCAACACTCTGACATATATCGTGTCCAGCCGTTCTACAAGCCTTGAGCCAAAATCCCAACTCACCATAAACTTAACCCAGGGTGAGAATGCCCATCCTCGTCTTCAGAAGAAAACAAAACAAAAAATGGAAAGTTCCCGATCAAAGATCGGAAGAAAGCAAAAGAAGAAAATTCCCAATCAAAGATTGAGAGAAAGCAAAAGAAGAAAATTCCCAATCAAAGATTGAGAGAAAACAAAAGAAGAAAGAAAATTCCCGATCAAACATCGGAAGAAAACAAAAGAAATATGCAGAAAGGTCTTTGGATCAGACAATATCTGAACATTACAGAATTGTCACCACCAAATAAGGAAAGAAAGGAAACCACGACCTGAAGTGGTCCTCTCCCTTTGATTGTCAACCAAAATCCTGTGCGCTAGCGACTTTCTTGCCCCATACTAAACAAAAATAGAAAAGGAAAAGGCCAAAACACTCAAAGCCAAATTTCCCACCAAAAAAACCCATTCCCAAGAAAAAGTCCTATTGATCCATGATCACGCATGTAATCTTTGATTTCATAGGAAATGATTTGCAAAATCAAGTCATGACATATCTATGGTTCGGAATTAGGATGAAACACTTACCTGTGTGAGATTAATACACTTCGAGTGATTTTCTTCTATTTTTGTTGGACCCAGTGTTTCCTCTAAATGATCGTTTAGAAACGAAATGCTAACATCCAAAATCTCATTTATGGTTATGCAAAAATTTCATCAGCATACTCTCCTTCCCCAATAGACACATTGTTTTTCATCAAAAAAGGCATATGTTGCTCTGATCAGTTGGAAGTTTTGTTTCTTTACTAAAGCATGTTCGCATTTTAGTGAAAAAACACCGAGACTATTTTAGTCTCACAGTTATCAAGAACTACATAGGTCTGAGTTCCTCATCACAAATTGAGGACACGTAGGAGCAAGAACCTCGCTTTTGTCGGCCGCCCCACCATTTTTGTCACACTGACTCTGAAGTCAGGTGACGTGTGAAGATTTACGTCGTCTACCGCGCACCATCAATCTCTGTCAATACTAACCCGTGAAGTTAGGGGGCAGGCGGAAATACCCAAGTGGTTATCCGTATAAACTTTCTTCTGCTATCCATCAAACCCAAAGCACGATAGCACGCAGAGATTAACGTCGTCTTCTGCACCCTTTGTCAATCGCGGTCCGAGCCCGTTGACACGCAGAGACTAACTTCGTCTTCTGCACCCTTTGTCAATCGCGATCCAAGCCCGTTGACACGCAGAGACTAACGTTGTCTTCTATACCCTTTGTCAATCGCAGTCCGAGCCCGTTGACACGCAGAGACTAACGTCGTCTTCTGCACCCTTTGTCAATCATGGTCCGAGCCCGTTGACACGAAGAGACTAACATCGTCTTCTGCACCCTTTGTCAATCGCGGTCCGAGCCCGTTGACATGCAGAGATTAACATTGTCTCCTGCACCCTTTGTCAATCGCAGTCCGAGATTATTGACATGCAGAGACTAACGTCGTCTTCTGCACCCTTTACCAATCGCGGTCCGTGCCCGTTGACACGCGAAGACTTACGTTGTCTACCGCACCTTTTGTCAACCGAGGGGAACGAATTCGACGGTATCAGGATGATGTTGGTCGTTTAGTTCTAATTATTTTCAAATTTTTGCAGGTTTTACTCTCGTCGTCCGGAAACATTCAATCCCAACGATGCGCGAGATTCTTCTTTGTTGGGCAGGGACGATCGAGTGCAATGGTGTAGGGTGTTGGATCAAGTGGCCTCAGAATAATTAAGAAGGGGGGTTGAATTAATTATTCCTAAACCTTTACTAATTAAAAATTTATTCTTCTAAGGCTTTTACTTATGTTGTTAAGAGAATAAGGAGTACAAGAGAAACTTAACCAAAAGTAAAAGCGGAAATTAAAATGCACAGCAGAAAGTAAAAGAGTAGGGAAGAAGGAGACAAACACACAAGAGTTTTTATACTGGTTTGGCAACAACCCGTGCCTACATCCAGTCCCCTAGCGACCTGCGGTCCTTGAGATTTCTTTCAACCTTGTAAAAATCATTTTACAAGTAAAGATCCACAAGGGATGTACCCTCTCTTGTTCTCTTTGAACCTAGTGGATGTACCCTCCACTAGAACTGATTCACAAGAGATGTACCCTCTCTTTTTCTCAGTCAACAACCCAAGTAGATGTACCCTCTACTTTTACCACAAAGGATGTACCCTCCAATGTGTAAAGACAAAGATCTCAGGCGGTTAAACCTTTGATACTTTGTGAATGGGGATACAAAAGAATTCTCAGGCGGTTAGTCCTTTGAAAACTTTTGTATAAGGGAAAGGGAAGAATCAAAAGAATTCTCAGACTGTGTCATTTTGAATTCTTTGACAAGGGAGAAGGGAGACACAAAAGAATTAAGGCGGTTAGTCCTTCATTCTTTTGGAAAAGGGAGAAGAGAGACACAAAAAGAATTCAGGCGGTTAGTCCTTGGCGAATTCTTTTTGGCAAAGGGAGAAGAGATGAAAAGAATGAATAGCACAAGTTTTCAAGGTTCAGAAAACCAGAAAACTTTGGAAAGCTTTTGGCACAAAGAAGAAGAAGAAGTTCAAAGAGATTCAAGGCTTGTAAAGGATTGTAATGAATTGATTGGATTGATAGAAAGATTGATTGAAAATGCAAAACAAAGCCTTGCTTTTATAGACTCTTCATGTCTGGTCAAGAGGACCATTTTGAAGAGTTATAACTTTTAGAAAAACTTAAAACCAATTTTTAAAAGTCAAAATCCATTTGAAGAGTTACATCTTTTGATTTACTCAAAAACAAACACTGGTAATCGATTACCAAATCAGTGTAATCGATTACACAAAGCTTTTATGTGAAAGGATGTGACTCTTCACTTTTGAATTTGAATTTCAACGTTCAAAGGCACTAGTAATCGATTACCAAAACATTGTAATCGATTACAACTTTTTGAAATTAATTGGAACGTGGTAAATTCAGTTTGAAAACTTTTTCAAATCCATTTTGCTACTAATAATCGATTACAATAATCTGGTAATCGATTACCAGAGAGTAAAAACTCTTTGGTAAACATGTTTTGAAAAAAATCCATGTGCTACTCAGTTTTTGGAAAAACCTTTTCATACTTATCTTGATGAAGCTTTTTCTTGATTCTTGAATAGCCTTTTCTTGATTCTTGAATCTTGAGTCTTGAACCTTGATCTCTTGAATCTTGATTCTTGATTCTTGAATTCAACTTTCCTCTTGAATCTTGAAGTGTTCTTGATTCTATCTTGAATATCTTGAACTCATTCTTTGATTGACCTTTGAGCCTTTTGTCATCACCTTTGTCATCATATTTTGTTATCATCTTTGTTATCATCAAAACATCTTTGAATCACTCTTGATTCATCATGAAGCTTTGCTTCTACAATCTCCCCCTTTTTGATGATGACAACTTCTAAAATCAAGAAACACACACACACACACACTTTTTCCTAGTCGATCACTCACATAAATTCTCCCCCTTTGTTTTTGAATTTATGCTTCTCTTAAAATTAAGTAGATTAATCATGTGAGTTCTTGATTTAATCCATATTTCTCTCTCCCTTTGGCATCAACAAAATGCCAGAGTGCATATCAAATTTGAAGTATTCATATATAACTAAACATCCATACAACATTCATGGAAAAACTGTCAACCAAACCATGAAGCAAGAACCATGAAGCAATAATCATGAATAGATTAACTATAAAATCCACATAGTCAAATAACATACTTAATATTTGTTCAAACATACCATGCAAATAAGGAAATAGTAAATTGTTCAAATACCATAATAATATAGCCAAAATACAAGGCTGAAAATCAAAGTACTAATAATATAGAAATCTAAGATGATGGTGGCGGTGGTGGTGGAAGATCGAAGCTTGAACGAATGTAAGACACATCTTCTTCAACCTTTGTGATTCTTGACTCCATTTCATTGAAATGCATATCCACTTCTTATTCCAAAGTGTCAAACCTTTCACCAACAAAGGTTTAAAGACCATCAAACCTGTCCATTATCTTTGAAAGGAGAGATAAATCCTCTCCATCATGTCCTTCTTCACCAACATGTCGAGCACCTTTCTTCACCCAAGAGCCATCATGCTCCTTTTGATAACCAAAAGATTCTATGACTAAAGTGCCTATAAGGAAAGATCTCTTGATTGGAACATAAGGTTCAGAATCAAGAGGGATGTTGAAGTGTTGAAGGAAAAGGGTAACAAGATGAGGGTAAGGCAATGGAGCATTCAATCGCAATGCCTTATGCATGCGATATCTAACAAGATGTGCCCAATCAATTTGTAAACCTTTATGAAAGGCCCACATGACAATGAGATCTTATTCAGAAACCTGAGCAAGGTTTGAAGATCTCAGAAGCAAGATGCGAACAATAAGGTAATGGAGGATGTGGCTTTCAAAAGCCAATAAACCGGCAAGAAGCCTTCCGATCATATCCGCTTGGTTGGTACAAACCAACCGGCGGGCATCATGTACAGAGAAATCAAACTTCCAATCGTCAATTAGTGCACCTTCAAATGGTACACCTTCGCTTGGCAATTGGGTTAAATCATAGAATAGGGACTGGTCAATGACCATCTTAATCCCATAAACTTTAGACATTAGGGTACCTTCATGGATTTCTAAATTAGAATAAAAAGATTTGACTAGTTCAGAATAAACTGGTAATTTCAGAGACATGAACGGAATAAGATTGGAGTTTTCAAATGCTTGAAAGCATTCAAAACTCTCATTTGAGAAGAAATCCATATCTATGAATTTTGGGTCTATAATGGAACGAGAGGAAAAGAGTTTTGTGTACCGTATACGCTGTTCTTCTGATGAAAACAATGATCCAGAGGGAATGGAGGAAGGGATTGGCATTTTCTGTGACCCGGAATGCCGTTGACTCTGACTCAAAGTGCCCTTTCGCTTCTTCGAAGGTTCAGCCATTTGAAGGGATTTTTCGAGATTTCAATCGGTTCAAATAAAAGAGAGTGGAAAAAGAAGAAGTTTGGGCTTTGTGGGGAGTGATTTGGACAAGAATTGAGTGAGATATGGCTGGAAGAAAATTTGGGGGTGAGGGTTTTCGAGAGAGAGAAGAGTTGCATGTTTCAGAATTTGAAATCTGAATATATAGGTGCAGGGACGCATTGTAATCGATTACAAAAATATGATAATCGATTACCAAAGAGCAACATTGCCAGAAATAACTGCTTGTAATCGATTACACTATTATGGCAATCGATTACCAGTGGTTATTTTAGCCAAAAAAACAAAAACCAAAATGCTTTCTAGGAGAAAAGAAATTTTGAGTGATTATCAAAAACACTTTTTAAAGAAAAAAATACTAAGAATGGTTTATGAATAATTCTCAATCATGTAATTCACATATCATATCATGCAAAAACATTAAAACATGTAGATAATCAATTTTATCAAAAACAATCAAAACACAAGTATGGAGAATATTGATTTTATTTAAATATATGAATAAATATTTCATGCAAATAAGATGAAATCAATCAAGAACACATACTCATGATTTCAAACAATCAAAAACAAACAAATAAAGAATTGTTAGTCATCATACTCAAATTGTTTGAATAAAAATTTCAATTTAAGAGAAATTTTAATAAGAGAATGGTTTTGATATTACCTTTTTCAAGATTAAAGTGTCTAGATCTTCAGAGATGAGGATTATACTTTTTCTCCTTGTTTTTCATTCTTGAGAGACGTTCTCATCACTTTCATAATCTTTGGTTAGAAGATTAATCTCCTTTTCTGAACCATCGGATGAATCATTGTCATCCCATGCAATGTAGGCTTTCTTAGTTCTTCTTTCATCAAATCTTTTCTTTTCACTTTTCTCCGACCATTCTTTATTTGAAGGGAAATTGGCCTTGATGTGACCAATTTGGTTGCATTTGTAACACCTAAGGACTTGTGAATCATCTTGTGATTTTCTTCCATTATTGAAATTCTGACGCCTGTCAATTCTTCTTTTCTTGATGAATTTCTGAAATTTCTTAACAAAGAAAGAAAAATATTCTTCATCATCTGAATCTTCTTCTTCGTTTTCTTCTTGTATTGATGATGAGGCTTTAAGGGCTATACTTCTCTTCTTTTTGTCATTTTCTTCATTCTGATTAAGGCGTTGAAGTTCCATCTCGTGTTCCTGCTATTTACCAAATAAAGTGGCAAGAGACATGGAAGAGAGGTCTTTACTTTCAGAAATAGCAGTTACCTTGGGCTGCCATTCCCTACTTAAACATCTTAAAACTTTATTAATCAAATCTTCATTAGGAAAGATTTTTCCTAGAGAAGCAAGGTGATTTACTATATGAGTAAATCTTTTTTGCAAACTATGAATATTTTCATTAGGGTTCATCCTAAATAATTCATATTCATGGGTTAGGGTATTGATTCTAGACCTTTTTACATTTGTGGTTCCTTCATGGGTTAATTGGAGAGTATCCCACATCTCCTTGGCATTAGTACAATTTGATACTCTAAAGTACTCATATATTCCTAGGGCTGAAGTGATGATGTTTTTGGCTTTGAGATCATATTGGATTCTTTTCCTATCTTCTTTTGTCCACTTATCTCTAGGTTTTTGGGCTGTAGTACTTGTGCTTACATCTACTATAGTGGATATGTGTGGTCCTAATTCTATTGCTTCCCAAATATTTAGATCTATGGCTTCAATGAATATCTGCATACGGGTTTTCCAATAATGGTAACCCTCACCATTGAAAATAGGTGATCTATGAATGGAATTTCCTTCAGGAAACAAGGGATTTGAAGAGGCCATGAATCTTGAAGTTGTTAGACTTTCTACAAGATACCTGCTCAGATACCACTTGTTGGATCAAGTGGCCTTAGAATAATTAAGGGGGGTTGAATTAATTATTCCTAAACCTTTACTAATTAAAAATTTATTCTTCTAAGGCTTTTACTTATGTTGTTAAGAGAATAAGGAATAGAAGAGAAACTTAACCAAAAGTAAAAGCAAAAATTAAAATGCACAATGGAAAGTAAAAGAGCAGGGAAGAAGGAGACAAACACACAAGAGTTTTTATACTGGTTCGGCAATAACCCGTGCCTACATCCAGTCCCCAAGCGACCTGCGGTCCTTGAGATTTCTTTCAACTTTGCAAAAATCCTTTTACAAGCTAAGATCCACAAGGGATGTACCCTCCCTTGTTCTCTTTGAACCTAGTGGATGTACCCTCCACAAGAACTGATCCACAAGAGATGTACCCTTTCTTGTTCTTAGTCAACAACCCAAGTAGATGTATCCTCTACTTGTACCACAAAGGATGTACCCTCCAATGTGTTAAGACAAAGATCTCAGGTGGTTAAACCTTTGATACTTTGTGAATGGGGATACAAAAGAATTCTCAGGCGGTTAGTCCTTTGAAAACTTTTGTATAAGGGAAAGGGAAGAATCAAAAGAATTCTCAGACTGTGTCATTTTGAATTCTTTGACAAGGGAGAAGAGAGACACAAAAGAATTAAGGCGGTTAGTCCTTCGTTCTTTTGGAAAAGGGAGAAGAGAGATACAAAAGAATTCAAGCGGTTAGTCCTTGGCAAATTCTTTTTGGCAAAGGGAGAAGAAATGAAAAGAATGAATAGCACAAGTTTTCAAGGTTCAAAAAACCAGAAAACTTTGGAAAGCTTTTGGCACAAAGAAGAAGAAGAAGTTCAAAGAGATTCAAGGCTTGTAAAGGATTGTAATGAATTGATTGGATTGATAGAAAGATTGATTGAAAATGCAAAACAAAGTCTTTTCTAAATGACAGGTTACGCTGGTGGGGATATTGACCGGCCGAATGATGTTCCGCTCGAATGAAATTAGTGTCTTATCTTTACTTCGTTTTTATCTCTAATAAAAGATAAGTAAAGAGGGGCAACTATCATACCCTAATTTCGTCCGGGGACCATTCTTTGGTGGCATGCAACCTTCGCTTAACCGCCTCGAGGTACTTAACATCCATTGTTAGGTAATCCGCAAATTTTCGCGACATTCCGGAAGTAAAAAAGAAGCATTGTTGTGCAATCCGTAAAGTTCCGCAACATTTCAGAAGTCAAGAAGAGCCTTGTTGCGTAATTCGTAAAGTTTTGCAACATTCTGGAAAGGAAATGGGTGTCGTTACGTAATTCGTAAAGTTCAGTAACGTTTCGTGAAGAAACCGGTAAAAAAGAAGAAAACGAGAGTGTATTTAGCAAAGTGGGGAGTGTAAATAGACAGGGGTGTATTTAGCAAAGAGGGGGTGAACTTATCAAGATCCTCCACGTTTTGTTGGAAAATGGTTTCCGGAGCTTCCGACGCTTTCGTAATGCTTCCGTAAAATTCCTAAAACTTTGAGTAAGCCTATTTCACTTAATATTGGTGAAAGAGAAGAGGAAAAAGAGGGAAATCAAGTCCTATATGCTTCCGCTTCCATAATGCTTCCGTAAAATTCCTAAAACCCTAAATAAGTATATTTCACCTAATATGGGTGAGAAGGAATAGAAAAAAGAAGAAAGTCAAGTCCTATATGCTTCCGTAAGGCTTCCATAACTTTTCCGTAAATTACGAAAGAAGGGGGGTGAACTTATCAAAAGGAGGGTGTAAATAGCAATTTTGAATCTGTGCCCTTCCTGAATATTTTCGAAGCAGGGTTGCTTCCAGAAGCCACCCACCTCACCTGGGCGAGCTGGTCTATAACCTCCTCCCCCCTTTTCCTATAAACAAGTGAAGGGAGGCTGTTCCAAATATCCCTAACCCCCCTAGCTATGCATTTCAGCTGTTTTGGGTGAAAAAATTGTTTCCGTGAAGAAAATCCAAGCCAAGGTACTTCCGTAACACTTCCGAGACGTTTCCGTGAAGGTTTTCCGTCGTTCTTCACCGTTCTTCATCCATTCTTCGTTCTTCAACGGGTAAGTTTTTGAATCCGAGACTTTCAATTCATTTCTTGTTTTTTAGCTTTCATCTTTATTTCGTTCACTTTCGGTTTTCTTTTCTTCCGTTTTTAACGAGCTTTAACCGATTGTTTAAGCCGTTTTCTCACCTAATAAATGATAAAATGAATTTCAACCGATCATTTGCGTTGTAATCTATTTAATCACTGTTAAAACAAAATCTAACCAATCGTTCAAGCTGTAACCATGATTAAACTAAAAAAAGGCAAAATAATAATAAAATAATCAAAATATCTTGAAAAAATAATAATAAAATAATCAAAATATCTTTGAATAAAGTAATCAAAAAAATCAATCGGACGTTTTTCTTTGGAAGTTTCCTTGGATCAATTGACTAATAACCAAAGTGAAATTAAAGCTAAAATCAACTCACAAATCAAGTTTCGTCCACAAAAATCACTAAAAATCGTTTTAAGGTCCAACGCCTTAAACGGTCCTCTTTGCTTTTATCGGTTAACATGGACCGTTCAAAAGCATAAAATCAACACATAACTTTACCGCTTTTGCAAGAACTATGTATGTCTGATTTGCTCATCGCAATTGAGGATACGAAGGAGCAAAAGCCCCGCTTTTGTCAACCACCCCAAGAGATCGTTAATGGTCCAATGCCTTAACGTTTCTCTCCTTTCAAAAAACAAGAGATTGTTAAATGGTCCAACGCCTTAACGTTTCTCTCCTTTCAAAATCAAAAGATTGTTTAATGGTCCAACGCCTTAAACGACTTTTCGTTTGGTCACAATATACCTTGCAAAAAAGATAAAAACAACTTAACCAACGTTTAGTTCTCAAAGAACTACGTAGGTCTAATTTCCTCATCACAATTGAGGAATACGTAGGAGCAAGGGAAACACCCTTGTCGACCACAAAAAGATAAAAAATATAAAAGGCATAAAAGACATGAAAAGCGTAAAAGAGAAAATAAAACAAATTAAAGTCATATTTGCGCACTTGATTAATGGTTGTTGTCCCTTGTGACGAACGCGTGTGGTGCTAATACCTTCCCCATGCGTAAATACAACTCCCGAACCTTTCACACTTAAAATTCGTAGACCACACCTTTCCGGTTTTTCTGACATTTTCCTCGAATAAACATTGGTGGCGACTCCGCGCATTTTCCTTTCTTGTAAGACGCACCCGCAAGCCCTCGCGTCGCCCTCCCACCGAAGGGTAGGTTGCGACACATAATTATGGTGAAGGATTGCTTCCTGATTCCTATCGTAGATGAATTACTTGTCGAATTAGGAGGTGTGTGGTGGTTCTCAAAGTTAGACTTGCTACATGGGTATCATCAAATTCTGACGAAGGAGGAAGATGTGAGCAAGACCGCCTTCAAGACTCATCACCACCCACTATGAGTTTTGTGTCATTGCCTTCGGATTGTGCAATGCCCCTTTGTCTTTTCAGACAACCATGAACAGTATATTCCAACCTTACTTGCGTAAGTAAATTCATTATTATGTTCTTTGATGACATTTTGATTTACAGCAAAACATTTGCGGAGCATCTGTTTTATCTAGAGAAAACCTTTTAGATATTAATGGAAGGCAAGTTTTTCCTGAAGTTATCCAAATTTTCATTTGCCCAAAGACACGTGGAGTATTTAGGGCATCTGGTATCCGAGAATGGAATTCAACCTCTGCCGACTAAGGTCCATGCGATCCAATAATGGCTTGTCCCTCATTTTCCATTAAAGCCTTGCGAGGATTTCTGGGACTATCGAGTTTTTATCATTGATTCATTAAAGGATATGGCACCATTATTGCTCCCTTAACTCGGCTCTTGACCAAAGATCAGGTTGCATGGCCAAAAACTTGTTAGACTATTGGCAAACGTACCAATGTCGATGCAGGTGTTCACTTTTGGCAAGTGCACCGGATCGCACAAGTAGTATAAAACGGTAAGAACCAAGTATCGAACTCTCGGGGAACTTGTGTTACTTGGTAAAGCTATTTCTGTGAATAGGTGTCTAGTGTGAAAAGAGATATGTTTACTATGAACAGGTGTGTAACTAACTATTAAAAGGAAAATCACGTGAGTAATGATGTGTAAAGACAAATCGACGACACGTTGGTCTTCCTAATAGGTGCCTGATGTTAAAAGGATATTCTCCACTTAACAATGCTTATGCTTTCTATGGTGTCTCCTGAAATGCTAAACCCCGATTCCTTATGATAGTCTAGCCTAATCCTGATCAAGCTTCATCCGCAAATTCCTCTTGTTGGACTAAACTCGGCCGGGACTGCATTGAGACAAACATACAATAACTAGGTTATCATACCCTGATTGCTCGTGATAGTACAACAACTAGCCCTATCCTATCAAGTTCTAAGAATCAGACAAGTTTCCACTGTTGAATGACCCTAACAAAGCATGCATCTACGTGGTCAAGGTAAAAGCATGGTAGAATGAAGTTCAGATAGCACAATGAACACACAAAACATCATTAAATAAATATACAGGTATTTACATCAAGTACCTAGAAGGAAGATCCAACAGAGGATTTAGCTTTCCATAACTGGGAAGCTTCCTTTACAACAAAGAGAAGAGCAAGATGAAAGATTGCAGAAATACAAGTAGTGGGGATGTCTCCTCCACCTCTAGGACCTCACAATCACTCACAAACTCATCTCAATCTCTCAGGACGGCTTCCTCTTCAAGCTCCAGTCTCTGCAGATCTCCGCACAACAAAATCTCTCAAACTCTCTGGAACTTGGACCTTTCTCTCTCTAGAACTCTCTAGACATGCAGAAGCTTCAAGAAAACACCAAACTCCCATCAAAAATCTGATTTCAAGCTTAAATAGGTGGCTTTGTTCGTGCTCGTGCGCTTAGCGCAATTCTGAACCGCTTAGCGCACATTAGTGAATTTTGGCTTAGCGCGGCTTTTCTCGCTCAGCGGATGGACTGAAGCGGTGCGCTTAGCGGGATGGCTCTTGGCTCAGCGAACAAGCACAACTCATCCTTCTTCCAGATTCTTCCTCGCGCTTAGCCAAGGAATGTTGCACTCAGCGGATGGCTCGCTAAGCCAGTAGATTGGCTTAGCGAGAGGGTGAAAATCAGCACTTCAAAACTTGCCTAATTAACCTGAAATTGAGAGAAAATGATTATTAAACACACAAAATGGAAGTACTAAGTATTTATTACCTATCTTTAACAAAAAGTAATTACAACACTACAAAATAACCATAAATTGGAGGAGTTTGATACAATTTACACAAGTTTTATACACAAAAGTTAGTCGTATTCATTGACTAACAGCAGGTTACAAATATATAAAAAGAGATCATCTCCACAGGGACTTGAGTTACTTAATTCCATATGAAGTAAATACCCCGACATTACAATCATAATCTCGTGCTATTTGCAATCAAAACATTATGTTGTATTCCTAGCAACGTAACATAAAGAGTAAATTCATTAAGTTCAAATTCTAAGAGTACTTTCTAGTCAAACTTAAAATCCAATTTCATGAAACCAATGATAAAATAGAATCAAGCATTACAAACAAAATGAAATCACCAATCATGAGTAGAAAAAATTCATACATATATAAAATATCAAAAGAGATACATAAAGGTACAAAGATTACATTCAATCCTTTGGAGAAACTAACCGATCATTGTGTAGAGCACAAGATCAACAAGAGAAATGACAAAGGATGCGATCCATGGTCACAATTTTGCAACGCATGGGCTCCACTTTGTGTTTCCTTCTTCCTTTTGTGGTGTTCCTCACATTTCCCTCTGGTTTTTTGTATCACTTTCTTCTTCAATTGCATGACTATTTATAGAAAAGAGTCAAGAGGTGCAAACAAATTCTCCTAGGCAAATTTGTTGTTTAGCTCTGAAGGCACATACTCACCTAGGCGAGTTGATTACTTATGCCTAAAGAAACTTGATTAGCCCAAGGGAGCTGGTTGCTAGCTAGGGTGAATGGATGTTTGACATCTTGGGAAAATGACCATTTTGTCCTTCCTTTTAACTTGATTTCTGAATCCAACAAACACCCATCAAAACCTACAAAATCATGGATGAATCTTTCATATTTAAACAAAAACATTAGTAAATGTACATTATATATAAAAACAACTAGATTTAAGGGAATTTTATAACAAAACAATTACAATAAAAAGATAAGTGCTAACATTTTAATCCCAAAAATAACTTAAATATGGAACTTATCAGACCACAAAGGCACAACACGCTATCAGTAAGGCACCTGTCCTGCTACTGCCAAACTTCTCGTTACCTATCAGTAAGGCGAATGGATGTTTGACATCTTGGAAAAATGACCATTTTGTCCTTCCTTTTAACTTGATTTCTGAATCCAACAAACACCCATCAAAACCTACAAAATCATGGATGAATCTTTCATATTTAAACAAAAACATTAGTAAATGTACATTATATATAAAAACAACTAGATTTAAGGGAATTTTATAACAAAACAATTACAATAAAAAGATAAGTGCTAACATTTTAATCCCAAAAATAACTTAAATATGGAACTTATCAGACCACAAAGGCACAACACGCTATCAGTAAGGCACCTGTCCTGCTACTGCCAAACTTCTCGTTACCTTTCATGGTAGAAACAAGTGTGTCCAGAGTGGGAATTAGAGAAGTCTTCTCCTAACAGGGTCATCCCATTGCATTCTTCAGTAAGGCTTTCTGTCCAAAGCTTCTTCATTCTTCCATTTATGTCCATGAACTCGCTGCCATAACCACTACGGTTAAAAAATGGCGACAATACCTACTAGGTCACCATTTCACCATTCTTACCGATCACCTGAGCCTCAAGGAATGAATGATTCAAGTGGTGCAGACCCCAGAGCATCAAATGTACTTGGCACAATTAATGGGATATGACTATTCGATTCATTATCGTTCAAGGAAAATGAATGCTGCAGCAGACACTTTATCTCAAATTCTAGAGACTTCTGCCTAAAACATGTTCATGCTGTCTTTGCCAAACTTCACATTCTTACAAGAGTTGTCTCTTCATCCAGAGTTTGTTGCTTTCAAGAAAGCGATTTTGAGCAATCCATATGACCACTCAAATTGCATCATTGTGCAAGAATTATTCCTTTAAAAAGGTCGTATTTGGTTGCCCAAAGGGCTTCAATTCATTCAAGTACTACTAGAGGAGTTTCATGCGACTCTCACAGGTGGACACATGGGGATAAAAATGACCCTCGTACGAGTAGGAGAAAACTTCATTTGGACTGGAATCAAGAACGATGTCCAACAATTTCTTGGAGCATGTATTGATTAAACATATGAAGTATGAAACTTGC
This sequence comes from Glycine soja, assembly GCF_004193775.1. NCBI lineage: Eukaryota > Viridiplantae > Streptophyta > Magnoliopsida > Fabales > Fabaceae > Glycine > Glycine soja. The sequence continues at coordinate 25,845,468 of NC_041011.1, forward strand.
AAATAGGTAGGTTTACTTTTCCCGTCACCAGTTCCTTCTCGACCTTGGGAGGATCTATCCTTGGACTTCATTGTGGGACTACCGGGGTCATATTGTTATTTTAGTGGCTGTGGAAAACTTTTCAAAGGGCTTTCATTTAGGAATGCTCCAACCTCATTATTTTGCTCACGCAGTTGCACTTTTGTTCATGGACATTGTCAAAAAAATCCATGGGATGCCTCGAAGCTTGGTTTCAGACCGTGATCCTTTATTCATCAATCGTTTCTAGCAGGAGTTGTTCAAAATGAGTGGGACAAAGCTACAAATTAACTCTTCATTATTATTTCTTGTTGTTTCAAGCTCAATGACCCCATGCTAAGTTTGTATATATTATTTGCAACTTGAGTTATCTCATCGGTTCCATAAAAATGCATACATTATTGACTAACTCCTAGTTCTTTAGCCTTGGTGATATATTCATGACTGTTAATTCTTGGTAGGAGTTTAGCTCTTGGTACTTTTTGTTTAAACCATAATATGTATATGTAGAGATTGATATAAAAATGTTGCGAGTTCATGTTTTTTTTTTTGTTTCCTTTGTTGTTGTTGTTAGTCTAATAAAAAAAAGAGGACTTGTGGTGTTGTAATTGATGTGGAGCAAATTTGCCACTGTTGTCATGGACCCTTTTTTTCTTTTCTTTGGTTTTGGATATGTTTATTTATGTTTCACCATTTAATAATAGTAAATTTTATATTGTAAATGGAGTTTAGAAACAACAAAAGAAGATCAAAATAATTGGAAGGAAATGATTAAGACAATGATGAAGATTAACAGAAAACCAAAGGAAATGTTCAACACAACTCATATTAAGGATCATGTTAGTAATTTCAAGACTATTCTCAAATAAACATGGCATGATATAACACATCAATATTGTTTATATTAGTTTACTTTAAATGTAGCCTTATGGTGAAGTGAGTAGGTCCTTTATTGTAAGATAGAAGGATCAACTAGAGCATACTTGGCATCTACTAGATAGTTATGGCAACATGCACTCTATTACATACAACCAAGATATGGTGAACCCAACTATACTAGCTGGATGGACAAAACTCAGAGATTTCTATAGGAAATCATCAAGTGACCATGACCCATTTTGGACAGTGTTTTCTTTCTGACCATCTTCAAAAGCAGCTCTGAACCAAAAGCTTATCCTAAATGGCACTCCTTGTACCACCAAATTCCTAACTTAGTCACTTTTAAAGTCTTACTGAATGAGTACAAAGTGAATTGCAGTAGTTTGGTGAATAACTCATCACTATATATAATCAGTATAAAAACACATCTGTCTGTCAAATTTTAACATCATATATAAGGGTGTTAACAAAAACTAGTTTGGATTGAACCAAATTGTAACCGAACCTAAACTGAGTTATTTTTTTTCCCTTGACTAGTTCAAGAAAAAATAAGTGCACTATTTTATAAAACTAATTTGGCCAACCAAATTGTTTCTATAAAACGAGTTCAATTAACCGAACTGGTTTTTATTTTTATTTTATTTGAAAGAAATAGTTAAAAAAAACTAGTTTGAAACTGGTTCGACGCTTAGAACTAGTTTAAAATTGGTTAAAAACTAATTTAGTTCAAGAATAATTTTTTAAAACCAGTTCGGTTTTGAACCAATTTCTAACTCAGTTTTGACTATTTGGATATAAAATCAAACCGATTAAAATAGTTCAAAACCAATTTGGTTTGGTTTTTTTACCGAACTAGTTTTTGCATACCCCTAACCATATGCATATCTAAGATAAACTTAATATTAATTTTAGGATGTATCGAGTACTATGTACTCATTTATGAAAGCTACAAGATTCACTCATTTGAATTTGGAAGGGATTACGGAATGTAGGATTGTTTATAATCATTGGAGGAAGTCTACAAAAATTGGCTATGGATAGAGGATTTTTATACAATAAAAAATTCGCAAGCTAGAACTCAAATTATATTTGAGTTTCCCGATGCAACATCTAACTTTGTTTTATTTTGGATTTATTTGTAATTTAAGTACATTATACTATACTAATATCTATAAATTTTTGTTTATAACTCTTGGTGGTATATTTTGTGGGAAACGATGCTTGGAACATCTTGAAAAAATTTGTGGGAAATTTTTGTTTATAACTCTTGCTGGTATATTTTGTATATAACTCTATTTTATATACCTTTTTTGTTTATAACTCTTGGTGGTATATTTTGTTTATAACTTTGGTTTATTTTTAGAGTTTTTAAAACTTTGAAAGATAAGTTGTGTTGTGTATAACTATAGTTGGTAATTAAAAAAACAGACAAGATGTTAAAAAAATCCAAAAAACAAGATCAGTTTTTCCAAAAACCAGGAAAAATTGATGTTGTTGTTTACTAAACACATCATTTTTTTTAAAAACCGATGTTGGTGAGTAGAAAACAACATCGGCTTTTAGAAAAACCGATTTTAATGTTGATACTTTTAACATTGGTAGTTTCAACATCGATTAATAACCGATATTGAAAGTCCTTAATAACATATGTTAAAAGCCTATTTTCTAGTAATAAAAACAAAAGAAACACAATTTCTAAAGACTAAAATATAAAAGTTTTCACATGAAAAATAAAAAAATACTAAATTGCAAGGACTAAAAAGATATTTAAAATATAAGGCATATACTAAAGAAATAAAATAATTCTCATATATGTTAAATATTAATTACATTTCTAAATTATAAACATAGGCAAGGGTAAATGTCCACTTTAGTCCTTGCATTTTGCTAGCACTAACAATTTTGTCCCTCTATTATTAAAATGATCAACTTAATTCACAAATGTGCAACTGTACTAACAATTTAGTCCTACTATTAAGTCATCTTTGTTTTTGTTAATATTTTTTATGATGTGGTACGTGAATGATGACATGGCAAATCCACATGGCAAAAGTGATCTCTATGTGCTAGGCAAGGTATCTGTGGACCAAATTGTCAGCTCTATCCTTTTGTTTTTATGTATAAAAGTCGTCACACAAAATGACCATTAATCTTTGGCTCCTTCACAGTTGTGAAGCAAGGCAATTGTAAGAAGGACCTCCGCAAACTCAACCATCATCTTAAGTTTCTTCTTCACTGCCACCTCTGATTCAATCCTATCATATTCATCTCCTTTGATTCCTTTGATGACAACGTTGATAAGGAAATCACCAACATCGAGTTGTTCTTCCCCCACTCTATGACCCATGACAAGCCTTCTTCAACTCTACCATATCTGGGTTTCTTCAATTCTATCCCACTTTGGGTCACCAACATCTTTTATTTTCTTTCATTTTTGGATTTGTTTGTTTTGCTGATAAATGTCATGAATTTGTTTGGTTTCTTTGTTGTTGTTTTTTCTTAATCTTAGTTAAGGGTGTTCACGTGCTGATTCGGGTCAGTTTTGACCAAATTCAAAACCCAACCAAATCAAATTTGATTGATTTGGTTTGGTTTGATTTTCACAATTTTATTTTTGAAACCCAACCCAACCCAACTCATTCATAAACGGTTTGGACCAATGAGTTACCCATTCAAATTTGATCTTTTTTTTTCTTAGAACTACTATTTTATATAATGATTCATCCAAATATCCAATACAATTAACACAATATTATCAAATGTCTAAAAGTAGTAAAATTAATTCATTTAATACAATTAACATAATATTCTAAAATAGACTAATACAAATTTAAACAAAATATTTTTCAACCAGATTTACTATAATAGTCTAAATCACAACTATTTCCTACAAACTAATTTCTTGCAGAAAGCTTTGCTGCAACCAGATCTACTGAAACAAATGCACAAAATACGATCCATTAATATTATAAACATGACAAAAAATAAATATGAAAAAAGATAAAATAAATAACAATGTACATGAAAGTAATATGTTAAGAAGTTCCAACATTAATTTTAACACATCAACCACTTGTGCACATTATTATAAAAATTCTCTTTAACTATTATACAGGTTAAAGATGGTTCATCTCTGGACTCTTTAGTCACTTTTGTACTTCTTTTTAGGGATCCAGGGTAATTATGAATAAATTAATTAAAATGTATTTAAATATAAAAAAATACTTTGTGTAGCTATTTTACTTATATTCTATGTTGACATATTATTAACAAATTTGACATCACATATAGCTGTTAAAATTATCACACTTATTAGATAAGTTGAAATCATGGGTTTTAAGTATGGAAGAAAGTATGTTTGGAGGAAAACATTCATATTGTATCTCACAATTTTAATTTTTATATTAAAAATCAATTTAAATATAATTAATTTATATATTTACTACAAAATGATGTTTTGACTTTATGTTTAATAACTTCATACACAAAAAGTTTATTTACTAATATTTTTATAATAATATTACATTTTTCACATGAATATTTTAATAAATATATTAAAATTATTTGTACATATTTTTATTAAGATATTTTAAATTAATTTTTTAATAATATCATAAATCAAATGTTTTTTTATGGTAGAAATCACAGGAAATAATTTTGTTCAAGTCAGGTAGAACAATTATGAAGGATAAACTCTCTCACTCCGAGTATTTAACATCGTTACATACTTTAAACTTTAGATATGTATTTTTAATTCTGTATATATTAGAAATACACCTCAACGATTTTTTTTCATATCTAAATTGTTGGCTTACATGAAAACATAATTAGTTTATATATCATTGAAAAATTCAATCTAATATTTTTTGTTATTTTTTTGGTACTTCACAAAAAGAAATGTTGTATCGGATTATGCACCCAGAATAATTAAAAAACTTTTCCTTGACGTTAACTTACTTTCATAGTAACAATTTTTTAATTCCCAATGTTGAAAGTAAATATTATATAAAAGTGATAGTTCACTTCCATTCAAGTTAAACATCATTAAGGAAATCATGACAAATACAGAGACACTTCGTAATGAAAATACTAAATGTATATGTAATTGGTGTGACTTATTTGAAAATTAAAGGTGTATATGAAATTGGAGTAAAAATAAAATTGAATAGATATGACTAAAGTTGAAAGTTTATAATTCTGGGGTAAAAATATCCATTAGAAAAGTGTGGACAACAAATGAAGTTATTTCCCTTTATAATAATTATAGATTACATAAATAATATAATGACAATAATCAATATATAATATTTATTAAAGAAAATTTGTTTTATGAATATTTTTAAATTCAAACATACACAATTATTTGTTTTTATTTTTTAAAAGGAAAAAGCGAATTTTATTAAGGCACAAAATGTGACCCTACAACAGAAGGAATTACAATACTAGAAAGTACAAAACAGCAAGCTAAATGCTCCTAAGACACTCCAAATGAGACATACACCAATTGGCAAAAGAAATATCACAGGAACATCGACCTTTGTAACGAAACATGCATAATGTTTAATAATATATCTTTTACACATAATATTCTAAATAACATATTTTATTTTTAAATTTATATGAGTAATTGGTTTTTAAAACAAAATATTTTAAATTTATTTATTTGCTAACATTTACAAATATTATATATTATATATAATTACTTCATGCATTGCACAAATACACTTTAACAATATTTTTTCATTACGTGACATTTAATTTTTTGATGAATTATTTTAATAAATTTTTCTTATATTTGATATAGTATCTCTATAGACACAAGAAGACTAATTCTTAAGTAATTCGTAATGGTCAGGTGAGGGATTTAGAATAACAAATCTTCAACGGGTGATAATGAAAGCAATATTTTCACTGTAATTAAACACTCTTAGATAGATAATATAATAAAAACATTTAAGATATTTTGGTGGGAAAAATAGTTTATGTTTAAATTATGAAATTAATTAAACATAATTTGCATGTAATATCAACTAATAGTTTTAACATTTGCATATATGCTTGGAGTTTGTTGTGGAGTTGTAGCAGAGAAGGACCTTCATGGCATTAGGAGGAAGAGACTACGTACAGTCCCTGTGTGGCTGGGCAAGAAACTTTGGCATTCGTACAAATTTAAAGAATAAGGAAATGACTAGTGGATTTTTCTTTTAAAGTTATCACCATTTATTTATACCTTGCGTGGCCTTTCACGTTTTTGTCTTGATAGAACGGAAACAAAATAACACTGAGATATGTAAAGTGCTAAATCCTAATACATACTCAACCTCCCTCTATCGTCGGTTGGAAATGTTGTTGAAGGTCACAAACAGTCTTTCTGAGGTGTGTATGAGCACTTCCCTAAAGAACTTATTTGTGGTATCTCACATAAGTCCTCCGGGATATAACAACAACTTCTCTGACATGCTAAAGCTACAGGACTAGTGAGACATGATTTTCAAGCTTTACGGTGCATGTCAAATATGGCGTTTCATCGTGATGTTAAAGTGAGACATGATTTTTTTTATTTTCTTCAATACAGGATAAAAAGGCCACTGATTTTCCTGTCAATATGGCTGCGAAGGGCCTTTTGTATAGAAATTCATGACAAGAATTTCTAAGATGTGAAATAAATATGAAACAAAATCTGACTGTCAATACGTACGTGTCACGTTGGATACACTACTATAATAATAATATTTTACATCAAATTAAAGTTGGTTTTGAGAAATCGTCTTAAAATAAAATATGGTGGCAAAGTTATAATTAAAGAGAGATGAATGATGATGATTACATTTTTTGCTTTTCAAACATGACGGTTTTTAGAGAAAAAACCGTTGTTGTCTAAAGGTTAATTTTCTTGCTCCCTTCTCACTTCTTGATCACTTTTCACCCTTACTTCCTCCAAACACTCTCTCTCACTCTCACCCTCACTTCCTCCAAACCCTCACCTCCCTCTTCTGCTCCGTCGTCGCCACCAAACTCCTCTCCTTCGAGTTCCCTGGCTTCAACCTCTCCCTCCTCTACATCCTATGCTTCATATCTCAGCTTCCAAGGCTTCGTTGATTTCGGCAGGTGCCGCTATCTCTCTGCCTCTTGGGGTGGGATCCAGTGGGAGAAGCAAGTCCGCACCTCTGCCCAAATCCACCGTCAAGGCGGCATGTCCGTCCTCATCATTGGCGCAGCTGGCTTTGTGAGCTCCCATGTCTCCCTCATGTTAAAACGACGCGGAGACGACATCGTCGGACTCCACAAGCACAACGTCTTCATTATTGTAGGTGACCTCAATGACCACTACTAGAAAAGCATGCTTTTACGATGTAGTTTCGACATCGGTTGTTGAAATCCACCTTTAAAAGATATACAATGACATTTTTGTAATTATATGGAAAAAAAGACAATGGAATGAAACCTGTCTTTGAATGAGTAATATAATGATGGGCCACACTATGACTGTCGTAAAAATGACAAATCAACGGTGTTTTCTTTTAACACCGTCGTTGATTTTGGCATCACTTAACCTCGTGTGAGCACGTGCCTCAACTCCTACCCTACCTTGTGCGACCGCATCCTTCACTCACCGGCTATTGTACACCCAAAATTGCCTTGCCCGTGGAAGAGCATCCTGTCCCGCCGTGTAACACAGTTGTGTGCCCCCGTGTAACCCGGACATTTTTCAGGTTTGTTTTTAGGCTCTCTTTGTCGCTTGTAAGTTTTTTGCTTTATGGGGTTCAATGGGTTATGAATATGGTGGGGGCTAAATACGCCATTTGAACGGGGTTGTTCAATGTACACGAAATTCGTATTTTGAAGTATTTCATGCTATTTCATGAGTAGGTGTGCAAAATGTGCAGTTGCCTTTGAGTTAGCTTATTCAGCTAGGTGGAGCTCGTTCTATTATGTCGGCAGGTTCTTCTATAGCTTTCAATTAGTTAAATTTCAGTTTCATTCATGGTTTTAGTTGTGAGAAAGTCATCTAAAAGAACTTCCTGTTGAAATTTACTAAAAAGAAGCATCCCGAAAACTTGGTGGTTGTGTTTGATCTATTTTATATATTTGATCCATTGATCACCGCTGTTACGTATTATTTCAATTAAAACAAAACCGGAGAAAGTGACGAGTTAAGATGTCTATAATGAAATAGACCAAAATAGAATAAAAAGAACATCAGAGAGACAGGAAGCTAAGAGATATCAAACCAGCACCATTACATTATCATTTTATAAATGCCCAGATGCTGAAACCTAACTATTTAGGCAATTACCATATAAATTTTCAGGATAAAGAAACCATTAACCCCCCAACCCCCAACATAAAATATATGACCTACCATCATTCACAACAGAAAGGTGATGAAATCATAGCAAAACCTAAAGTGTTGATGAGTGAAGGCTGCAGTTAAGATATACCTTCAAGTGATCTCTTTGTCCATTATTGTAGTATTGTAGAGAGGATGGCTTCCCCAACTGCATTAGCATTTTCTAGCTCGCGCGGATGGACATTGCTTATGCCTCTTCATCATAAATTCTCAAAACATGACTTGAATCCCCATTCTGCAACATGCAAATTAGCAAACTCAGATATGCTGCAAAGCCAAAGAAACAATGAATCACTAAACTAGAATGTGACAGTCAGCAATTACACACAGCTCGTCCCAGAAGTTCCGCTCTTTCTTTCGCTTCCATCATCAGCTTCTAATTCCTCAAGTTATGTTTATCCAAATTTTCTCTCAATGATTTAGCCTCTTCAGCTATCTATTCCACTTTTCTGCTCAACAAAAAGCATCACAAGCTGAATATCCTAGCAACTAAAACAAATGAATGACACAAACAACAACTACATCTCAATCTTGCTACCAAACATTCATGGATCAGTTGAAAAAAGTGTTGTCTGAGAACCCAAGAAATGATGTATATTGATAGGAACAACAATCAGAAGTTACAAATAGCAAGGCCTAAGAGACAAAACAATACACCTGCTCACTTGAAGGACTACGTGCTGAATGGGTAGCAGGGTTCATGCAAGCATGCACATGCGTAAGGAGAAGCACAATCCAATAGGCTAGTATAGTGTCTTCTAGAAGATGCTAGTGGAATAAAGGAATATTGTTGTTAGGATATTTTGATTTTGCATGTCTTTCCATTTTTTGCTTTCTGTTATGCTTGCTGGGCCCTTGTCTCCTGCTTAACAACTATATATGTGTATGAATTGCACTTCATGAAAGAGAAGTAAAAATTTCGAAATCTTCCTTCCTTCTCTTGGCTCTTAGGAGGCTACTTGGTCCTCGAACTCCAAGCACTAACATATATATATATATATATATATATATATATATCATAACAACAATATAGTTGTTACTTAAGGGCTTCTGCAATCCAATTCCGCAATGAATGACTTTTGAGATGGGGTCTACAAAGAGACAAAGGATCACATAGTATTGTCTTATAGAGATCTCTTTCAAGAATTAGGATGTTAAATAATGGGAGGGCATACCCCACCTTCTTAGATGATGGCCAAGAGATTTACCCACATGAAATTTAAGACATCGGAATAGGTTAAACCTAATGCTTGATCATTCATTGTGCTATAGCTACTCCAATGATAGACACACTTTAGACATCTCCACACGGTTCTTTACATAAGATTGACAATGCTATTGAAGTACATTTACCAAGTACTAACTAATATCAGGGTGATGCAAGTTGTAAATCATAAGCAGACCTGATTTATAACTATGAAACACCATTTTGAGAAAAGAAGAGAGCCACATTTTTAATGTACATCAAATTCTAAGCGACATGCCAACACCCCATGATATTTGAATACATGGTGTTTGCAGATCTCTCGAAACTAACTATGTCGACATTTTGGTTTTTGAGAAAATTCTCTAGGACAACACCATGTGACCTCTTATATAACCTGATGGAAACTTGCTTGTGGGGCTTCTATGGAGGCTGGATCTTTGAGCTTCAATGAGGTCCTTTAATGGTGGTTTTCCACCATGGAGATGCAGCGGAAGACAAAGAAGAAGAGGTGAGAGGAGGTGCCATCCACTAGGGAATAAGCCATGGAAGAAGGAGCTTCACCACCAAGATGAGCCTTGGATAAGAAGCTTGGAGAGGATGCTTCAATGGAGGAAAAGAAAGATGGAGAGAAAGAGAGAGGGGGGAGCACGAAATTGAAGGAATAAAAGAGGTAGAGAAGTGGAACTTTGAAGTATGTCTCACAAGACTCTCATTCATCAAAGTTACAACAAGTGTTACACATGCTTCTATTTATAGACTAGGTAGCTTCCTTGAGAAGCTTTCTTGAGAAAACTTCCTTGAGAAGCTTCCTTAAGAAGATTCCTAAAGAAGCTTGAGCTTAGCTACACATGCCTCTCTAATAGCTAAGCTCACCTCTTTTCATTTCTTTCATTATTTTTCTTCTTTCTTCCTCTCTTATTTTCTTTCTTTCATCTTGACATATTTCTTCCACTCTTTTTTTTTCCTTTTTCTTTTCTCTCTTGTTTTTCTTTCCATAACTTGAGGGAACTCAACTCATCTAAGATTCTAGATAAAGGGTCTTTATGACTACTACCCTTGCCATTAACACTAGATGAATGATGACTCATGTTGGTTCCTAAGTTGTGGTTATTTCTTGTTGGAGGTTTGAAAACAAAAGGTAAAAGAAACTGTGGTTGAAACTAGCCAAAATAAACACTAAAAGAGGTGTGAAAGATAAGGTAAAAACTAATTGGTAAAATGCAAGCTATCTAGGAGGTTTGACAATGGAAGGTAAAAGAAATAAGCTACGAAAGTAAGCAAGAAATGTAAACTAGGCGAATCCTAAGAGTGTTTGGATGACCACATTTAAGGTTCCCAACAAAACACTCACAATCCTAAGGGAAAATTGCCTAAAATTATTACACACAAAGGGAAGTAGGGTGACCTATTGGAGGCTCCCAACTTACTTCCAATGAAAGGCCTTTTTGTTACAAAATTTGAAAGCAATGAAAGTAATGTAAATTGTCAATTACAAAATTGCAAAAAGGTCCTCAATTTTGGTGGTTTTTCTCTCTTTGGTGATTCACATAATTTGGAGTGCTTCTTAGTCCAATAGCTCATAAGGTGGTTGGCCCCTTGCTTCTTGACTCAAATTCTTCAAGGGATGACACCAATCCTCCTTTCCAATTCCCTATATGGCAACTCACAAACAAGGAAACAAAGAGACAAACAATAACCAAAGACCAAAAAATGAAATGAAAGTTAAACCAATGAAATTTTAACAAGACATTTTTTCAAGGATTATTCAACAATTAAAGCAATGAAAAGGACATAGAAGCAAGTTAGGACTCAAAGAGAAACTTAGAATGGCTCTAGAGTAGAGTAAAAAAACTAAAAAAAAGGACTCAACAAACCTCTAGCTTTGGCACTTGTTTTCAAACTAATTTTCTATTGAAATTTCGGAACTAAGATTGGTATAACATAGGCAGCAATTATAGAATAAATTTTGAGCCAAAACAACAAGCACACTTCCCTTTCACTTTTTTTTGGATACTAATTTTTCTGCCAACTTGTATGATTTTTATTATTTTTTCCTTTTATCCAAACCACCTGGTTTTTTTATAACTTTTTTTCAGATGTCTAGAAAATTTAGTAAAAATTTCAGCTCAAAATTCAAAGTAACCAATTCTCAGTAATTTTTACAAGTTTCTATGTCCAAGATGCCAGCACCAGCGAGTTTTTTTTTTAAGCATGGTATATTGATTGCCTTGGGCCTACTTTCAACCTTCCTATGTATGTTGAACTCACTAGGATTGTTTACCACAGTTTTAGGAGTTCAATATTCACTTAAGATCAACATTTCAGCCAGCAATTCAATCACCAAAACTCAAATTCACAATAGACACAATAAAAAGGAAACCTAAAAGTTCAAGAAAAGTTTCACAATCAAAGACTCTCTAAGAATTTTGCATGAACATGTTAAGGACTAATTAACATGAAAGATTTGACTCAAATCAAATAATTGGCTAAAAGAATTTCATACACTGATGAACAAATGAGTTAGACAAAGAAACAAGAAAATAAAATTCAGCACAACATAAGAAATCTTATGTGACAAGTTTCATGACTAGACATGACTTCTATGACAAAACAACAATAGGTGAACAAGTCACTCTAGATTTTTGAGGTTTTCTTCTACTTTAATATTTTTGTAAGAATTTTATGGTTTAGGTTTCAGCCACAAAAAATAACAAGATAAAACTCAAAGGAACCTAAACTCAACATAATTCATGGTTCAAGAACAAGAACAAGAAATTTGAACCATAGAAAATCAAATCTAGCTTATATAGCAAGTTTAATCGGTGGAAACTCTAAAGAATCATGTTAGAAGAATTTAGCACAAGACATGTGAGGAGATACATGGAGGAAAAAATGAAGAAACAACAATGGAAGAGAAGGTAAACCAAAAAAAATTAATGGATGTTTAAGGAGCACCTAGTTGAAGCTCTTGTGCTCTGATTACCACTTGATGGAAACTTGCTTGTGGGGCTTCTATGGAGGCTGGATCTTTGAGCTTCAATGAGGTCCTTTAATGGTGATTTTCCACCATGGAGATGCAGCGGAAGACAAAGGAGAAGAGGTGAGAGGAGGCGCCATCCACTAGGGAATAAGCCATGGAAGAAGGAGCTTCACCACCAAGATGAGCCTTGGATAAGAAGCTTGGAGAGGATGCTTCAATGGAGGAAAAGAAAGAGGGAGAGAAAGAGAGAGGGGGAGCACGAAATTGAAGGAATAAAAGAGGTAGAGAAGTGGAACTTTGAAGTATGTCTCACAAGACTCTCATTCATCAAAGTTACAACAAGTGTTACACATGCTTCTATTTATAGACTAGGTAGCTTCCTTGAGAAGCTTTCTTGAGAAAACTTCCTTGAGAAGCTTCCTTAAGAAGATTCCTAAAGAAGCTTGAACTTAGCTACACATGCCTCTCTAATAGCTAAGCTCACCTCCTTGAGATGAGAAGCTAGAGCTTAGCTACACACCCCCTATAATAGCTAAGCTCACCCCCATGACAAAAAATATGAAAATACAAAAAAAAGTCCTTACTACAAAGACTACTCAAAATGCCCCGAAATACAAGGCTAAAACCCTATACTACTAGAATGGCCAAAATACAAGGCCCAGACGAAGGAAATACCTATTCTAATATTTACAAAGATAAGCGGGCTCATACTTAGCCCATGGGCTCGAAATCTACCCTAAGGCTCATGAGAACCCTAGGGCCTTCCCTTGGATCTCTAGCCAATCTACTTGGAGTCTTCTACCCAATGCCCTTGCGGGGTAGGATTGCATCATAACCTATGCCCCTTAGGTCCTCTGACTCTTATCTCATACACTAATTCTTCAAGTAGCCAACAGTTTGGTACATATCCTTCCATCTATATATATTCATGGCAGCAAGAACTTAGGACCTGTAGGATCTACATTCATTTTATTATATATGGTAGTATAGGATCTGCATTCGTTTTATTGTTACTTTTGTATATTTGTGAATTATTTATTATTGTATACCTTCCTTTCTCAACATCATTACTGAAACACTATGTTCACCTGTAGGAGATTGTAATTGTAATTGTTGATGATCATGACAGCTTTACTGACAAAGTTTCGACTTCAGTGGGTGATACATCAAACATGCTGACAAAGATATCATTGAAGCTATGAAGTTATGCTCCATATATCTAAAATTATGAGCAACTATTATTAATTTTGAATAATTTATGGGGTTGTTAATTTGAATGATTAACTAATGGTTATTATATCTGTAGTTGAAGAAACCTACTCAACCTATTCGTGGAGTCCCTACTGCTATCAATTGCATAGCAACACTACTTAAGGAACCTGTGGTTAGGTCTTCCTTTGTGTCGTTCATTTCACTAGCATCCACTGAGTAGTCCATTGAGGAAAGTTTGTTGGACCCTACCTCTGACAGTTCAATAGCTGAGTAATTGGATTTTCCTTGAGTCGGGTTATATATATATATATGCCAATAGGATAGGTGTTTTAGGAAGCATGATATATCTTGTTATGCCTGTAATACTTGCTGGAGCTAGAAATCCAATAGGCTGTATTCAATTTAGAGATGGTTAAGTTATATATGCTTGGTGCATCTGACCAAATGATAGATTTTTGAAAAAACAATAATGACAGAGTAGTATGTGGGGATTCCAGATTTGTTGGCTTGTAAATTAATTTATGAATAAAATAATAAATATTACTTTGTGAAAATTTTGTAGATTTCATGGCGCTTTTGTAGGGAAGAAAAAATAATTGATAAATTTCTCTGACAACTTCTTTATGATTGTTAATGTACTTCTTGTAATGTATACCTTGAGTCAGCTCCATACACTGAGAGCTCCCTAGGATATTAGGTTCACTTTTGACTCTTAAAAAAACATATTGAAATAATTTCCACAAAATGTCTATCCATGCTAACCAAATATGGCACAATAGTTTCTGCAGTTTGTGTTTTGTACAGAACACCATTAGTGGCCACCAAATGTTGCCAATGATGTATCTAGATAAAGGTTCACATATTCTCCTTCTCATGTCTAGAATATGGATAGCAATTGCTGGTCTTGTGCTATTACATTCCATGTTGCATGGAGGTGTCATTTGTTTCCAAATGAATGTAGCCAATGATTCATATCTAGTAAGAGGGTCTAACCTTTCATCATAATTACCATCATATAAAAAGACACAAAATTAAAGAAAATATCATGTTATTTGGAACTATAATTTTAAAAGTTTTGTTGTTTTAAAACTATACAATTTAAAACACTGTCTTGTTTTGTACCTTAGTGTGAATGAAAATGTGTTCTTTAGTATTAGACAGTATCAATTACTCCTCAAATCAAGTACCAAAAGAAGGCTATGCAACTTACTCTCCCAAACAAAAATCCATAATAAAGAAAATGAAAGGCTACCTGTCTTTCACAAAGCCTTAATTCCCCACTACTGCTTCTTGTTCCACTGTCACCACCAGTAGTACCACTACAATAGTTCTTGTTGATGGAGGAAACCATGAACCATTCAAATAAAAAAGATACCCATGATGTAATTAACCACCAACCATTCTCTCTCTATCTAAATCATCCATAACTCAGGAACACAATCTATTCTCCAATGTCCTCAAGAAGGTGATTCCGATGAGACTCTAGGTGAGTAACTGGGAAAAGAGGCAAGAGCTATGGTTCTGAGTCTCTTGGATTAAAGATGGGAGAGGGATGCAAGTAGAAGCCCTTTCAGCTATGGGTTTATCCTCCTCTGATGAGTTCCCCAATGAAGGAGAGGACTTGTCAAATGGGTCATCATTAAATTGTGTGACAGGGCTAAGAGCAAGGGAAGGGAAGTCAAGAAGGCCTGGGGAGAGGATCTCAGGAATGTTACTTGATGAGAAGCTTGGAGAGTTGTTGTTGTTGTGATTGTGAGCAAAATTGGGCATCAAGGTGTTGAGCATGAGGCTGTTCTTGAGGGTGTTGTTCCTCCTGTCGTAGAGCTTGAAGCCTTGTTGCTGCTTTGGTGGGGATCAAGGTGTTGAGCATGAGGCTGTTCTTGAGGGTGTTGTTCCTCCTATCGTAGAGCTTGAAGCCTTGTTGCTGCTTTGGTGGGGTATACAAAGCCTATACACTTTGAAGATGTTTAGAGAAAACTTAATACATACTATAGAATCACATACGTATATGGTTTAGATTTGTGATGAGATGCAATGTTATTAATTTTTTTATATAAATTAAGAAATAGTTCATTTTAAGAAAATATTAACTAAGACCATGTAATTCTAGATTATGACCACAAACTATATAATATTTTTTGTGTTTGAGGCTCATTATTTCATCAGCCTTAATTGATCTTAATTGTATTGGGGGAATTCTGATTCCCTTAACCATCTGTGAAATCCAAAGTATTTGTGTTACCCCATTTAGGAGAAACTTTGTGTTGTGAGAGAAACTTATTTTAGAAACAAAGTTGGAGAGTTAAGACATATACATGGAGACGCAACGTTCTGCTAACCATCTAGTTGTATAGTTAATTAATATATACAAACATATAGTTGGTGCACGTCTATACATAAAATACAGCAAATTAAGCTCATTATTGATAATTGGCTAGAGACCAACGAGGCCACAAATTAATCTACCAGTATCACAAACTTGTATGAAGTGTTGGTGAAGAAAAATTATGTGTGAGAGAACATGAAAAAAACATTACTAGAAAAGAGGCCTTCTACGACACCATTTTTATGTCGGTTGTATGAAAAACGATGTAGTAACTAAAGTAGTGGCATTTTCGTAAATACCTATAATTTTTTAAAGACGGGTCTTTGAAAATTGGCTTAAAAAATGTTTTACGACAATGGTTTTAAAAGACCGTCTTTGAAAATATGTATTTTTCTCTCTCTATGATGACGTGGAACGTTATAAGTGGATTAGCTTAAAAATCCTATATATTACTTTTTCTATATCCTGACTCTTCCATTTTTGTTGCCATCATAGAGAGCCGGGGAGAGAGAAGAAACAATGGTGCCCCACTCACCTCTCCTTCCTCCTTGCTCTCCGATAACGGTGACCCCTTCCACTCGCCGCAAATTGACCTCCGCGACAACTCTCGCATCATCGTCATTGTCGAGACAACATCAACTCAGTTCACCTAGGCCGCGCCCCCGCGCCGGAATTCGAGCACCGACTTGTATGGAGTTAGACCATTTCCAATCTGGAAACATCGTGCCTTTGGCCACATGGAGTTAACTTATTCAACTTTCATGTCACTGTTCATTAATTTTAAAAATACCTAGAAAAAATATTTTGACACTTCTTTTCTCCCAAAATCAAATATTGCAGGAAGTCATGGTGGCAATCAGAGTTATGTTTGAAAAACTAAAGGAAGAAGTTGATTCTGACTTGGGTGGTTTTGCTGGAGATTTGGTGGGCATTCTTGAAAAGAATTTGGTGTCTGATCGTGAATGGAAAAAGAGGTTGGAGGATCTGTTGGTTGTTACTCTAAAATGTGTATGTGTGTGCTAGGTGCTCTGCTCCAGGTTCAAAAATTGTTAGATATATTGGAAATTCTTTTAACTTACTTTAGCTTCAAATCTATTTTTCTTTCTCCCATTTTCTGTACATAAATTAATTGTGTGGAAGCATGCTTTGAATACTCATCACAATATCTGCCTGGGGAATAAGGATACATGGCTGCTAATTAGATTGAAGTTTTACACCATTACCATGCCACCAAATGAAGAATACACTTCCTTAGGAGTTGTGCTCAATTAGTTCTCAAATAGGTAATGTCTACTCAGTTTTCTCTAATTGCTATGAAATAATAAACCCATGGCTATAAAAATTAGTTCTTGGCCAGTAAAACGTGGTAGTTTATTGGTTGGCTTGTTGCATTGGCAATTTGCTAATTTTGTGCTTTTGTTAGAACAACTCTTATGTTGATTTCTCCATGACATTTTGTTTAAGAGTTTTCAAGACTTTAACTAATGGAAATGAAGTGGAATGACTAAATCTTTTTTTCCGAATTGGAAGAGAGATGAGGGGAGACAGTGTATATTATAACCTATATTAAACAACTCTTGTATATGCTCTTTTATGAATTTTCTTCTATAACATGATTGTTGGGGAAAATATTATGTTTGATCTTAAGATTATTTCTCAAAATTTGAGCTGTAAGTGGTTTGCAACTTTGGAAATTGTCAAATAATCCATTGGAGGCTAAATCACAAGCAAGAATGCCTGCAACCATAAGTATCTTTATTTATTGACAACTATAATTGGTACGTGCCAGGCATTACTCCTTAGCATGTGCATTCCCTTTCATTTGTTTGTTTATTCTGTTATAGCTGAGAATAAATGTAGAAAAGGGAAGGCACTTTCTACTAACATGTCCTTACTATTTTATTTTAAATTATTGTAACTAGGTTAGAATTGTTAATTTTTAGTTATTATACAGGAATCTTTTGTTGGAGCTGATTTCTACATAGGTTATAGTTGGCATTTTGTTGATTAATGTTGTTTTTTGTATCGTATGCTCTCTTAATTAGGGATTTGAGATTGCCATTTTAAAGTAACTTGGACAATTAGACTTTAGAATATAACCATACTTATAGAACTACAAAATGTTTTGGATTACTGCGCTAAAAGTCTAGAGATCTAGGAACTCGAGTCTATAGTTATGGTAATGAACAAAAATTAGATTTAGTTAATAGATAATTTTTTATACTGTTTTTTTAATTAAAATTAAAACTTTACTTTGATAATATATGTAATTTATCCTTATTAAATAACTTTATTCTTATACTTACCCCACTGGCAATGATGTATTAGATTAGAGTATATTTGAAAAAATATATATTGATTAAGCTTTAAAATTCTAAAATTTTAATTGTTTAGGGATAATTTTCAAATTTAACCTATATATATATATATATATATATATATATATATATATATATATATATATATATATATATATATATATATTGATTAAGCAATGATGTTGTACTCCTCAAATACACCCTATTCATTCGGATTGAGAGTGAATAATCCAAAGAAAATCAGCATCTATCATGATGTGCATAAATTTTTGCAACTTCATTTGCATTACTTTCTTGCAATAGGTAGCCACTTTTTAGGTTTTGAGTTATTTCAATCCATGCTTGATTTGAGTATGGCTATTGAGCGAAATAACGTTAGAACATCATATGGAACGCATCGAGAAATATGTTAGACAAGTGGCCTCAGATATCTTAAGAAGGGGGGGTTGAATTAAGATATTCCAAACTGTTTCCCCTAATTAAAAATCTATTTCACTTTTTACTCAAGTTATGAATTCCCTTAACGACAATCTTCTTAAATATTAATTCAAATGAAACAATTTGAATATGAATATAAAGCAATAATAAATAAAGGAGATTAAGGGAAGAGAAAATGCAAACTCAGTTTTATACTGGTTCGGCCACACCCTTGTGCCTACGTCCAGTCCCCAAGCAACCCTCTTGAGAGTTCCACTATCTTGTAAATTCCTTTTACAAGTTCTAAACACACAAGGACAATCCTTCCTTTGTGTTTAGAATTCCTTTACAACAAGAGACTCACAGTCTCTTAATCCCTTAGAGAATGAGAAAAAGAAGAAGAACAAATCTCTCTAGAAAGAGATGGATTTTACAGATTGAGCACTCAAATAATTCCTTAATGAATTGCAATTGAATTGGCCAAGGAATTCTTAAGAGGATAAAATGAATTTGCTCTTTGAGAGGATAAACACTTTGTTGTTCTGAAAATCTCTAAGCAATTTCGTGTTTAAGTCACATATATATAGACCATTGGTGGTCATGAATAAAGCCTTTGAAAAGTTGTGACTCTTGAAATTATTTTTCTGAAAATCCTGTCTGGTAATCGATTACAGTAATTGTGTAATCGATTACAGCTTTTAAAATTTGAATTAAAACATTTACTAACTGCTGGTAATCGATTACCAAAATTGTGTAATCGATTACATAGTCTAAAATTTTGAATTCAAATTTTTGTAGCTGTTATAAAACGTATTTGGCCACTGGTAATCGATTACATCCTCTGGTAATCGATTACCAGAGAGTAAAACCTTTGAGAAACACTTTTTAATTTAAATCACTTGGCCAAACCTTTGCTAATTCAATTAGGAATTCCCTTCCTAATATTCTAGTGATCATCTTGATGTTGTGACTTGTAATCTTGAAGTATTGTCTTGAATTTTAATCTTGAAAAGCCCATTTGCATCAATTGCAACACATCATCATGATCATCATCAAAACATCAAAGCCAATTGCATCTACAATCTCCCCCTTTTTGATGATGACAATACAATACCTGAAATCAAGATTCAAGCAAGCAACAAACAATTGTATATAGATAAAATTGTGCATGCGTTTACTCCCCCTATATTTCGGAATACATGATCACTTGATTTCTAAGTTTGTTAAGCAACCTTTTCTCCCCCTTTGGCAACATCAAAAAGCCAAAGAACTCGGAAATCAACACAGATATAACAATGGGGTAGCAAGATATAAATATCAGAGTATTAAACACAAAAAGCCAAACTCACAAACAAGAAATAATCAAACCAGAATTCAAATAACATAAAATGTCAACAACCACAAAATATCCAAGACTGAAATTTAAAAACCAAAGGATAAATAAGCAAAGTACTTAGCATAATAATGTAAATTCTAAGAAACTAAAAGCCAAAATACACGGCTTATAAAAAGACATATAGTCAGAAACTAAAATCTAAGAAGATGGAGGTGGTGGAGGAAGATCAAAACTCTAACGAATGTATCCGACATCCTCTTCAAGCTGTGTAAGGCGAATGTCCATACCGGCAAAGCGTGAATCTAACGAGTCGAAGCGGTCACCAACATAAGAACGAAGACCCCGTAATTCGGAGAGGACTTTATTCATGAGTGCGGAATCTTCACGTTGAGGGGGAGGTGAAGGAGTACGTTCATCTTGAGGAGGGAGTGCATCCTTCTTCAGCCATTGTCCATTCCGATCTTTACGATACCCAAAGGAGGTCACTGCACCAGCACCAATTGCAAAAGAACGCTTGACTTGAACAAAGGGTTCATCATCAAGCGGAATTTGAAAATGACGCAAAAACAGAGTAATCAATTGTGGATAAGGAAGAGGTGCATTGGCCCGTAATGCCTTATGCATTCGGTACCGAACCAAATGGGCCCAGTCAATCTGACGACCGGTAAGAAAAGCCCACATAAGAATCAAATCCTCCTCAGAGGCTTGTGCTAAATTTGAAGACCGAGGAAGCAAAATTCTAACAATGATATAATGCATGATGCGATTATCAAAAGTTAATGACCCGGCCAGCAATCTACCGGTCATTTCAGCTTGATCATTGCAGACCATGCGACGAGCATCATGACTTGAATAATCGAATTTCCAGTCATCAACAATGGTGCCCTCAAAAGGTGCACCTTGACTGGGTAAATGAGTCAAAGAAAAGAAAAGTGACTGATCAATGACCATAGAAGTACCATGCACCTTAGACATAATAATACCATCCTAAATTTTTAAATTGCAGTAGAAGACCTTAACAAGTTCAGGATAATATGGCAATTTTAATGACATGAAATCAACAAGACCAGAATTTTGAAACACTTGATAGCAATCAAACGTTTCATCATTAAAGAACTCTACGTCTAGGTACTTAGGATCTAAGATTATTCTAGAAGAAAACTGAGAAAGGTACCGTAGACGTTGATCATCGGATGAAAACAGTGTTGATGATCTTGGAGATGACAAAGAAGGAGGAATAGGTGCTGTGGGTGCTCTGGATGGGCCGTGACGGCGATGGGCAGCAGCGGTAGCGGTGGAGGATGATCCCTTTCTCTTCTTTGATGGCTCTGCCATTTGATGAAGTTTTTCTGGATTTTGATCGGTGGAAGTGAAAGAGAAGTGTAAAAGAGGAAGATTGGGCTTTACGGGACGTGATTTGGTGAAGAATTGAGTGAGAATCGAAGGTTTGAAGTTCTAGGTATGGAGGAAAACGTGGAGGATGCTTTGGCTGTGCAGCAGCTCTGATTTCGTGAGTATTTATAGAAGATGACGCATTGTAATCGATTACAGGTATTGGTAATCGATTACAGGCCCAATAAGCCTTCTGGTAATCGATTACAGGCTGCCTGTTCATGTGTAATCGATTACACTGGATGGTAATCGATTACCAGAGCCTATCCTAGGCTAGTTTCTTAAGAGAATATCTATATTTATGCTCAAATACATCCTATATGACTAATTTTCACTACTAATACACTAAAATCAATCATTCAATTATTATATACACAAGAAATCATAAATTCTATCATAAAAACAAGAATTTAAACAAGATCAAACAAAACCATCTATAATCAAAAGGTAAGAGTAAATCAACCAATCAATCAACCATTCAATCAACCAATCAATCCCTATTCTTCTAAATCTCTTACATCTAAGAGACCTAATTCTCTTCTAATAGAGAAGAACACTTCCTTGGGGAGAGGTTTAGTGAAAATATTTCACTTTTTAGAGAATTTGTGCATGTCCTTCATGCTTTACATGCCTCATGACACCTAAGCACACTTAGTAGAGAATCTTGGACTTGATCTTGGATTAGTGAGCTGAACCATACCTAAAATATACTAATCATAATTAGTGAAATTTTGGCTCCACAAATTCAATTTCAAATTCAAGTGAAATTTGAATACAAATTCAAATTTCCCTCCAATTTTGTGTGACACTTAGGCTATAAATATAGGCCATGTGTGTGCATTTTTTTCAACTTTGATCATTTTAGAAATTACACTTCAAAGTTCAGACCTCATTTGTGTTGGATCAAGAAGCCTCGGAATAATTAAGAAAAGGGGGTTGAATTAATTATTAATGTGCCTTGACTAATTAAAATGTTATCCTTCTTAATGTTACTAGATTCAATTAGGCTTTACTACTAAGTTATGTAATTTAAACAAAAGTAAAGCGTAAAAGAAAAGTACACAATGAAAATTAAAGAGTGTAGGGAAGAAGAAGACAAACACAAGAATTTTATATTGGTTCGGCAACAACCCGTTCCTACATCCAGTCCCCAAGCAACCTGCGGTTCTTGAGATTTCTTTCAACCTTGTAAAATCCTTTACAAGCCAAAGATCCACAAGGGATGTACCCTCCCTTGTTCTCTTTGAAAACCCAAGTGGATGTATCCTCCACTTGAACTGATCCACAAGAGATGTACCCTCTCTTGTTCTCAGTATAACAATCCCCAAGTAGATGTACCCTCTACTTGTACCACAAAGGATGTACCCTCCGATGTGTTGGGACAAAGAATTCTCAGGCGGTTAGTCCTTTGAATGTTTGTAAAGGGGAAACAAAAGATATCTCAGGTGGTTAGTCCTTTGAGATCTTTAGTTTAAGGGGAAGGGAAGAATCAAAAGAATTCTCAGTTGAGGTCCTTTGGATTCTCTTGGAAAGAGAGAAGAGAGACATAAAAGAATTCAGGCGGTTAGTCCTTCGTTCTTTTGGCAAAGGGAGAAGAGAATAAAAAAGATGAGTAGCACAAGTTTTTGATCAAAGAACTTTTCTTGAAAGAAAAAGTTTTGAACAAAAACTTTTAGAAAGATGAAGAGAAGATGAATCAGAAAAAATCTGTTGAAAGAGTTGAACGATGTTGAGAGAGAAGATTGAAAGATAGATTTCTTGATTGTTGAAACAGATGTTGAAAAAGATGATGTGAAATTCATGCCATGGTCACATATTTATAATCTCTTGATGACTCAAGTCAAAGCTTGTAACTCTTGGCAATTTCTTAGTCACTTAAAAAGTTATGACTTTTGAAATAATCTTCAGAAACAAGTCACTTGAAGAATTGTGACTTTTGGAAATGTATTTTTCGAAATCAGTCACTGGTAATCGATTACCATTGAGGTGTAATTGATTACACATCAACATATGTGACTCTTCATTTTGAATTTTGAAAATCTTAAAGTTTTAAAACACTAGTAATCGATTACAGCTTTGTAAATCAGTTTGAAAAACAATGCAAGCTACTAGTAATCGATTACTACCTTCTGGTAATCGATTACCAGAGAGTAAAACTCTTTGGTAAAAGATTTTGTGAAAACTTCATGTGCAACTCAATGTTTTGAAAAACTTTTTAGTACTTATCTTGATTGAGTCTTCTCTTGATTCTTGAATCTTGATCTTGATTTTTCTTAGATCTTGATTCATGAATCTTGAAACTTGATTCTTGAATCTTTGCTTGAAACTTTGCTTAACTCTTGATTCTTTGGCATCATCAAAATAACCTTGGAAGAAATTGCTTCCACAATTTGAGGCATAAATTTCGTGCCCCTTCTCTCCCTTTCCCTCCACTCATCTTCTCCTACCTTCAAGCTCTTATCCATGGCTTCCTTTGGTGGCCAGCTTGTTCTTGACTCATCTTCTCCTTGAAGTGGCATCTCCAATCACCTTTCCTCTTTCTCCATTCCGCTGCCATTGATCTCCAAGAAGCAAAGGACTTTATTGATGAAGAAGATCCAAGGTCTACAAGCTCCACAAGGAGCTACATCATGTGGTATCAAGAGCATATTCATCTAGGTGATGTTCTTTTGCTTCCTCTATAATTTTGTTCGGTCAATTCAGTTTAATTCCTTGTTCTTCATCTTCTTCTCGATGTATCTCCTCCATTTTCTTGTGGTTTGGTTCTATTTAGAGTAGATTCAAAAAAATAAATCGATTAAATCTTAGATCTACACTTGTTCTTGCATTTGAATGGTTCAAATTTTATAGATCTACTCTTGAATCATGTTTTTGTGTTGAATTTAGGTTCTATCATTTTTCAGTCATAATATTCTTGTGCTGAACCTTTAGATCCAAATTTTCTTCCAAAATATTGATTAGGAAAAAAACACAAAAATCTAAGTGTAAATCAGTTAATTCATGATGTCTTAGAGTCATGTTTAGTAATAATAATTGTCACATTATGTTCTAAGTTTGTGTTGAATTTTTATTTTGTTGATTGAATTCTAGATACTTTTGTTCATGTATTCTTGTCATTCTTAGCCTATCTTTTGAATTTTGAGTCTAATTCATGCATGCTATTTAGCTCATAACATGTTCTAAATCAATTCCTAGAAGTAGTCTTGTTGTTGAATTTTTTTTTTTGTTTTCTAAGTTTCCTACATGATGCCTATGAAGAAGTTGAGTTGTGGTGCGGAGTTGTGGCTGGATTAGTGAATCAAAATAATTCTTAAGCACTCTTGAATTGTGTTATTCAAGAAAATTGAGCATAAGAAAACATAAATTGCAACTATCCAAGCCTTAAGCAACATAAACACTACTCTTGATTTCTAGGTTGAAATCGCTGGTGCTGGCAGCTTGAACATACGAACTTGTAAAAATTATTGGGAATTGGTCACTACGAATTTTGAGCTGAAATGTTTACTTGATTTTCTAGACATCTAGACAAAAATTAGAAAAAAGAACCAAGTGATTTGGATAAATGAAAAAAATAAAATCATACATGTTGGCAGGAAAATTAGTGTCCAGAAAAAAAAAAGTGAAAGGGAAGTGTGCTTTTTGTTTGGCTCAAAATATTTTCTATAATTGGTGCCTATTTTATACCAATCTTAGTTATGACATTTTAATTGAAAAGTAGTGTGAAAACAAGTGCCAAAACTAGAGGTTTCTTGGTTTTTTTTTTTTTTTTAAGTTTTTCTACTCTACTTTAGTGCCATTCTAGGTTTCTCTTTGAGTCCTAGCTTGCTTTTATGTGCTTTTCATTGCTTTAATTTTTGAATAATCCTTGAAAATTTGTCTTATTAAAACTCTATTGGTTTAGATTTTGTTTCATTTTTTTGGGTCTTTGGTTATTGTTTGTCTCTTTGTTTCCTTGTTTGTGAGTTGCCATGTAGGGAATTGGAAAGGAGGATTGGTACCATCCCTTGAAGAATTTGAGTCAAGAAGCAAGGGGTCAACCTCCTTAAGAGCTATTGGACTAAGAAGAAATCCAAATTAAGTGAATCACCAAAGAGAGAACAGCAACCAAAATTGAGGACCGTTTTGTAATTGACAATTTACTTAACTTCACTGCTTTCAAGTTTTGTAACAAAAAGGCCTTTCATTGGAAGTGTGTTGGGAGCGTCCAATAGGTTTCCAAACTTCCATTTGTGTCAAATAATTTTAGGCAATTTTCCCTAAGGATAATGAGTGTTCTGTTGGGAACCTTAAATGCAGTCATCTAAACACTCCTAGGATCCGCCTAGTTTACATTTCTTGCATTTTAATTTCTTGCTTACTTTCATAGCTTATTTTCTTTACTAGTCACGCCAAGTTTATCTTGTAATTACATAATACTTTCTTCGTGCTTATCATGCTCATCTTGAATTCTTTTGAACCCTAGCTTTTACCATTTACAAATCCCCAACAAGAAGAATCATAACTTAGGAACCAACATGAGTCATCATTCATCTAGTGTTAATGGTGAGGGTACTAGTCATAAGGATCCTCTATCTAGAATCTTAGATGAGTTGAGTTCCCTCAAGTTATGGAAAGAAAAACTAGAAAGAAAGGAAAAAGGAAAAGAGAGGGTAGAAATAAATCAACATGAGAGAGAACAAATAAAAGAGGAAGAAAGAAGAAAAATAATGAAAGAAATGAAAAGAGAAAAACATGCCTCCTATAGTAGTCATGACTCTTGCAAGAGTTTAAGTGAAGAACTTAGCAAGTATTATAGAGGGCACCATAGTTCACATACTAAACATCATTCCCAAAGAAGAGAAAAGGATAGAAGGCCTCAAGAGGTTAACATTAGCCTCCCATATTTCTATGGAAAAGATAATGTTGAGGCCTACTTAGATTGGGAAATGAAGGTTGAACAACTCTTTGCTTGCCATCATATTAATGAAGAGAGAAAAGTTCCACTGGCTACCCTTAGCTTTCAAGGGTATGCCATTTATTGGTGGACTTCCCTTGTTAGGGAACAAAGGATTCATGGGGATCCTCTAGTAGAGTATTGGAATTATCTTAAGAGTGCCCTTAGGAAGAGGCACATTCCCTCCTACTATGAAAGGGAGTTTATTGACAAGCTCCAAAGGCTTAGACAAGGGAGTATGAGTGTAAAATAATGTATATAGAAAATGGAACAACTCTTTTTAAGAGCTGGACTTAGGGAGGAGGAAAGAACAACCAAAGCTAGGTTCCTTAGTGGGCTTAATATGGAAGTGAGGGACAAGGTTGAACTACTTCCATATAGGGACCTAGATGAGCTAGTCCAACTTTGTATAAGTGTGAAGCAACAACTTAAAAGAAAGTCTTCTTCAAAATCTTATGGCTTTCACTCTTATCCAAGGAAGGAGCAAGCCCAACGAATTTTGGGGGCTGCACCTTCAAAACCCAAGGAAAATAAGGGTAAGACCATAGAGAAATCCACCCCTCAGACTAGTTCCCAAGAAAGGACTAGCAACGTTAAATGTTTCAAATGTCTTGGGAGAGGTCACATTGCCTCTCAATGCCCCACAAAGAAAACCATGATTATGAGGGGCAAGACATTTATAGTAGTAAAGAGGAGACTATTTATTCCCCTTCCTCTAGTGGAAGTGAAGATGAAGTAAGGGGTGAAGAGTCTAGTGAGGAAGTATACCCCCATGAAGAAGGTGACCTCCTAATGGTTAGAAGGCTCCTTGGAGGTCAATCTTGTGATCTATCTCAATCCCAAAGAGAGAACATCTTTCATACAAAATGAAAATTTTTATTTAAAACTTGTTCTCTCATTGTGGATAGTGGATCTGGTTGCAATTTTTGTAGCACAAGATTAGTTTCCAAGTTGAACCTCACTATCATTCCCCACCCAAAACCTTATAAACTTCAATGGCTCAATGAGCAAGGGGAAATGATAGTTAACCAACAAGTGAAGGTAACTTTCTCCATTGGGAAATATAAGGATGAAGTTAATTGTGATATAGTTCACATGGAGGTAGGGCATATTCTTTTAGGAAGGCCATGCCAATTTGATAGGAAGATCATTTACAATGGCCTAACTAATGAGATTACTCTCACCCATCTTGACATTAAATTTGTGTTGCATCCTCAAACACCTTCATAGGTGGCCAAAGATCAACTAACTATGAAAGATAAGAGGGATGAAGAAGAAAAACTAGAAATAAAAAAGAAGGATAGTAAGGCCTTGTCTTCAAAGGCCAAGGGGAAGGAAAAGGAGGAAAAAGATTCCTCCAAGAAGATTGTTAAGAAGGAAAATCAGTTTGCAACTAAAGGTGATATCAAAAGATCACTCCTTCTTAAACAATCTTTCTACCTTCTCCTATCAAGGGAAACATCTCTTAGCACTGCCACACCTCTTGAGCTTTAGGTTATTCCTCAAGTAAAGGAGTTGTTGGATAAGTGTTTGGTTCTTAAGAGCTTAACTCCTTGTGCTTTGTTGGTGCCCAAAATATGTATTATGAGGCATCGAATCCCTATGATAGGTGGTATGATGAATGTGTTGAGTGGTGCAACCCTCTTTTGTAAAATCACTCATGCATCCAACATCTTCGTGATTCACATACATAGGGACTCATTCGGTAGGTTTATTCTTATTTTTAGTTTCAATACAAACTTAGGTGCTCATATGGGACACCTTAAGTTTTTCGTACTTTTTCGTAGGAATAATCAACATGAAAATACAAAAAAAGGTATGTTTTATTGCATTACTTTCCTTAATTTTTTAAATAGTGATCAAGGGGTTCCCACGAACTCTAAGAGAATAAAGGTTATTTCTGAGTGGCCCACTCCACCAAGTATAAGGAAAATTTGAGGCTTCCATGACTTAACAAAATTTTACCAAAGGTTTCATTATTTTTGGGAATTGTATTTAGGGCTCCATAATGTAGGTAGGGTATCCTAGAAATGTAGGGTTTTTCAGCCCTTGTATTTTAGGGCACCTAGAGTAGTTTTTGTATTAGAGTTCTTCAAGGGATGGCACCAATCCTCCTTCCAATTCCCTATATGGCAACCCACAAACAAGGAAACAAAGAGACAAGCAATAACCAGAGACCAAAAAAATGAAATGAAAGCTAAACCAATGGAGTTTTAACAAGACAATTTTTCAAGGATTATTCAACAATTAAAGCAATGAAAAGGACATAGAAGCAAGCTAGGACTCAAAGAGAAACTTAGAATGGCTCTAGAGTAGAGTAAAAAGACTCAACAAACCTCTAGCTTTGGCACTTGTCTTCACACTAATTTTCAATTGAAATTTCCAATTATAGAATAAATTTTGAGCCAAAACAACAAGCACACTTCCCTTTCACCTTTTTTTTTTGTGGATACTGATTTTCCTGCCAATTTGTGTGATTTTTCATATTTTTTCCTTTTATCCAAATCACTTGTTTCTTTTTTTATAATTTTTTTCCAGATGTTTAGAAAATTCAGTAAACATTTCAGCTCAAAATTCGAAGTAACTAATTCTCAGTAATTTTTACAAGTTTGTATGTCCAAGCTGCCAGCACCAGCGATTTGTTTCTTTAAGCATGGTATATTGATTGCCTTGGGCTTACTTTCAACCTTCCTATGTATGTTGAACTCACTAGGATTGTTTACCACAGTTTTAGGAGTTCAATATTCACTTAGGATAAACATTTCAGCCAGCAATTCAATCACCAAAACTCAAATTCACAATAGACACAATCATAAGGAAACCTAAAAGTTCAAGAAAAGGTTCACAATCAAAGACTCTCTAAGAATTTTGCATGAACATGTTAAGGACTAATTAACATGAAAGATTTGACTCAAATCAAATAATACGCTAAAATAATTTCATACACTCATGAACAAATGAGTTAGACAAAGAAACAAGAAAATAAAATTCAGCACAACATAAGAAATCTTATGTGACAAGTTTCATGACTAGACATGACTTCTATGACAAAACTACAATAGGTGAACAAGTCACTCTATATTTTTGAGGTTTTCTTCTACTTTAATATTTTTGTAAGAATTTTATGGTTTAGGTTTCAGCCACAAAAAATAACAAGACAAAACTCAAAGGAACCAAAACTCAACACAATTCATGGTTCAAGAACAAGAACAAGAAATTTGAACCATAGAAAATCAAATCTAGTTTCTATAACAAGTTTAATCGGTGGAAACTCTAAAGAATCATGTTAAAAACATTTAGAACAAGACATGTGAGGAGATACATGGAGAAAAATGAAGAAACAACAATGGAAGAGAAGGTCAAGAAAAAAAATTAATGGAGGTTTAAGGAGCACCTAGTTGAAGCTCTTGTGCTCTGATACCACTTGATGGAAGCTTGCTTGTGGGGCTTCTATGGAGGCTGGATCTTTGAGCTTCAATGGGGTCCTTTAATGGTGATTTTCCACCATGGAGATGCAGCGGAAGACAAAGGAAAAGAGGTGAGAGGAGGCGCCATCCATTAAGGAATAAGCCATGGAAGAAGGAGCTTCACCACCAAGATGAGCCTTGGATAAGAAGCTTGGAGATGATGCTTCAATGGAGGAAAAGAAAGAGAGAAGGGGGGAGCACGAAATTGAAGGAATAAAAGAGGGAGAGAAGTGGAACTTTGAAGTGTGTCTCATAAGACTTTCATTCATCAAAGTTACAACAAGTGTTACACATGCTTTTATTTATAGACTAGGTAGCTTCCTTGAGAAGCTTTCTTGAGAAAACTTCCTTGAGAAGCTTCTTTGAGAAAACTTCCTTGAGAAGCTAGAGCTTAGCTACACACACCCCTCTCATAACTAAGCTCACCTCCTTGCGAAGCTTCCTTAAGAAGATTCCTAAAGAAGCTAGAGCTTAGCTACACATACCTCTCTAATAGCTAAGCTCACCTCCTTGAGATGAGAAGCTAGAACTTAGCTACACCCCCCCTATAATAGCTAAGCTCACCCCCATGACAAAAAACATGAAAATACAAAAAAAAGTCCTTACTACAAAGACTACTCAAAATGCCCCGAAATACAAGGCTAAAACCCTATACTACTAGAATGGCCAAAATACAAGGCCCAAACGAAGGAAAAACCAATTATAATAGTTACAAAGATAAGCAGGCTCATACTTAGCCCATGGGCTCAAAATCTACCCTAAGGCTCATGAGAACCCTAGGGCCTTCCCAAGGATCTCTAGCCCAATCTACTTGGAGTCTTCTACCCAATGCCCTTGCGGGATAGGATTGCATCATATAGTCACACTTTGTGCATGTCCTTCATGCTTTACATGCCTCATGACAACTAAGCACACTTAGTCGAGAATCTTGGACTTAATCTTGGATTAGTGGGCTGAAACATAGCTAAAATTCACTAATTATAATTAGTGAAATTTTGGCTCCAAAATTTGAGTAGGACCAAACATTCAGTGGATACGCTCCAACAAATGGTAGCAGACATACTTAACAAGGCCAAAGTGGAGAAAGATGAAGGCTAGAGGCAGAGGCACTACTAAGAATATTAATTATTGCTGACGGTCCAGATTAATTTGAAGGCCCATGCCAAATATGGTATATTTTTTATTTATAATTTTTTTCGTTGTAATTTCGGCCCAAACTGATTTAAAGGTCCATGTCTATTTCTATCTTTTTGTTCATATACACTATATGTATTGATTTTGTTTTCAATAAAAGGACTTTTGCCATTTGATAAAATTTGGTGAGAGCTTCTCTCTGGGTTCTTTGTTGAACCAATCTCAAACTTATCAATGTAATCTTTGTGGCGTCTACCTTGACTTATCTTCCCTTTCTGGAAGTGGCGTCATCCAAAACTTTGTGACATGTATCAAGCAATCTGCTCCTAGCAAGGATCACATCACTTAGGCTATAAATAAAAGTCATGTGTGTGAATTTTTTTCAACTTTGATCATTTGAGAAATTACACTTCAAACTTCAGACCTTATTTGAGGCATAAATTTGGTGACCCTTCTCTCCTTCTCCCTCGACTCATCTTCTCGTACTTTCAAGCTCTTATCCATGGCTTCCTTTGGTGGTGAGCTTATTCTTGACTCATCTTCTCCTTCAAGTGGCATCTCCAATCACCTTTCCTCCTTCTCCATTCCATTGCCATTGATCTTCAAGAAGCAAAGGACTCCATTGATGAAGAAGATCCAAGGCCTACAAGCTCCATATAGAGTTACATCATATAGTTGGAATAAAATCCATAAAGTCAAGAAAGATTCAGCATTTCATGTAATTGAGCATCATGCTTCAAAAGTGATTGGCTTTAATTTCGAAGGAATTAGAGACTACAAAATCCATAGGTGAAAATATCTCTAGCTTGTTCTCTGGAATTCTATAAAATATAAATAAAAGATCTTATGCATGATTGAATGATCATACTGATTTTGGGCTTAGACTTAGTCTCAGACTCTTAATATGAAAGTTTATCTTGGTTAATGATGTTTCAATGTTTCTAGCTTGATTTTCTTAGCTTGATGTTCTAACTAATATAGTGTGACTTGTTGATCAGTTCTCTAGAAAGGTAACTTATAATTGTCACAGGATGAATGAGTTTGTACCCCAAAAGACAACTACATATGTCAATCAAAATGATCTTCATGTTGTAGAATTGACAGTCATAGAAACCTTGGCCTTCTCAGCAAGAGTCCAAGGAGTTGGACCTTGTTATGGTTAGTTCACGAGAATGCTTAATGCTTACACTCATTTTTAAATTCAATATTCAAAACTGGCTGACATTTTAGAGGAAAATTAATTTTTACTATGTCTTACTTTTACCTGCAGACTTACTAGAGGAATTGTCTAGAAGAGAAAAGGAAGATGACATTTTTTGGTCAGGATGTGTTTTCCATATCAAACTTGCATCCCTTAGCCTTCCTTTTATATTGTTGAACAACTGGTAGACTTCCTAACCAGAGACAATTTTTTAATATCAGTAGCTATTTGATTTTAGAGATTCCAATCTTCTACATCTTGCTATTTATTTCAAAATTTCTCGCCAGTTTAAGTAACTTGTAATGAAGTAAATATATGCCATAAATTAGTTGTAATAGCAAACAAAACATCTACTTCAAAACTCAATTACATGCAGTGGAAGTTAGTTATATTCAAATTATGGGCATCATCTATAAACTAGCTACATTATTATTATAGCACTGTTTTGGGAAGTAACAACCTTGTACTTACATTTCTACTCATTTCTTCCTGCTGTTCTTTTCCTTTCTCTCTGTTTTTAGATAAATTTACTTCTCACAAATCACATTTTGTTTTACTCATAAGTGCATTCTAAATTTTCTCCCCGTGATGATGATTCTAAATTTTCATGCATACAATACATAATGTAGATGGAAACTAATTATGTTTTTACTTATTTCTTTATTTTGATTTTATAAAAATTATATAATAGTTTCCCCCATGAAACATAACTAATTTTTTTTCATGGTCATTTGTACAGTGTGGAGCTAGATGAGTCATTTGGAATTTTGGATGGTTTCAACGAAAACAGGTCAAGAAAATGGTAAGCTACTACTACTAAGAGTTTTCAGATACTTTTGTTTAAATAATTCTTTTGCGCTTGCTCTTATTTCATTTCATCTTTTCACTTGAAAAATTTGTTTTCTTACGTTAAGTTTCAAAACAAACCTTGTTTGGCTATTGCATGCAACATTTCTTCTTTAGTTTTTTTATTCTTTTAGCTTGACCCTGTTATTAGAAAAAAAAGCTAGACCCTATCATTAGCCAGTTGGGCATGTTTATTGAATTGCATTAAGTCATAACCTAAGGTTTTAGTCAAAACATATATAGGAGTTTTGTGTTTATATGCTTAATTTTAAAAGATGTGTTGCTTTTGAAAATCAAACCTGATAGACATATATAACCATTTTTACTTTCGTTTGGTTGACTATGAGAAGGCGTATGACTCAATTAGTTGGGATTTTCTGGTTTACATGCTAAGGAAGATGGGTTTCTATCCTAAGTGGATTAATTAGGTTGAAGGCTATCTCCGATCAGCTTCTGTATCCATTCTGATTAATGGAAGCCCTACAGCTGAATTCACTCCACAAAAGGGCTTTAGACAAGGGGACCTATTAACCCCTTTTTTTGTTCAATATTGTGGTTGAGGGGTTAACGGGTCTAATGAGAGAAGCCTTGAAAATAAATAAATTTAAGGGACTCTTTGTTGGAAGAAACATGGTGGAAATCAATATTTTGTAGTATGCAAATGATACCATTTTCTTTGGTGAGGCATCGATGCAAAATGTGAGGGTCCTCAAGGCAATGCTGAGGAGTTTTGAGATGGTGTCAGGCTTAAAAATAAATTTTGCAAAATGTCAATTGGGGCAATTGGAAAGCCATTGCAGTGGATGAATAAGGCTGCCTCGTACCTCAATTGCAACTTGTTATCTATACCGTTTACCTATTTAGGTATCCCTAGGCAAACCCAAAAAGTAGTGTGACTTAGGATCTCATTGTCAAAAAATGTGAGCATAGATTAGCAAAGTGGAAACAAAAGCAACTATCGTTTGGGGACAGGGTGACTCTGATAAAGTCAGTCTTAAACTCGATTCCTATTTATTTCCTTTCTTTTTTTAAGATCCCAAAGAAGGTGGTACACAAGCTGGTGAAAATTACAAAGATGGTTCCTATGGGGAGGAGATATGGAAAAAAAAAAAAGAAAATCACTTAGGTTAGTTGAGAGGCAACATGTCTATCAAAGGAAAATGGGATTTGGGAATCAAAGACTTGACCAAGTTTAATTAGGCCTTTCTTGGAAAATGAAAGTGGGATCTATTTCACCATCAAGGAGAGTTATGGACTGGAGTGTTGGATTCCAAATATGGAGGATGGAGGAACTTGGATGACAACAAAAGAATTCAACCAGCCTCTAAATGGTGGTATGATCTTAGCTCTATATACCACAATTCAGGGGAGGATAACTGGTTCAAATATGGGATAAAATGGTGTGTGGGCTTTGCTTCAGAGGCTAGCTTTTGGGAAGATGGGTGGATGGTTGATGGGACCCCTCTAATGGTAAAAGTTCCCTAGACTTTACCTAAACTCGAAACAAAAGAATCAATATGTTCAGCAGATGGGGTGCAGTTTAGATGGAACCTGGGAGTGGTGTCTATAGTGGAAGAGGCTACTTTTTGAGGCTGAGATACCTATGAGGGTTGCTTTTCTAGAGGAAATAAAAAATATCAACATAAATGTACAACAAACAGATAGGTGGGTGTGGCTAAATGACCCAACCAGGTTATATACTGTAAGACGTGCATATCAATTGCTTGACAGGGATTCGAGAGATGATAATATAGATGGGATACCTCAAATGAGGTATGAACTTTGAAGTGTAATTCTCAAATGTTAAAAGTTTAAAAAATGCACACACATGACCTCTATTTATTGCCTAAGTGTCACAAAAAATTGGAGGGAAATTTGAATTTCTATTAAAATTTCACTTGAATTTGAAATTGAATTTGTGGAGCCAAATTTTGGAGTCAAAGTTTCACTAATTATGATTAGTGAATTTTAGCTATGTTTCAGTGCACTAATACAAGATCAAGTCCAAGATTCTCCACTAAGTGTGCTTAGGTGTCACGAGGCATGTAAAGCATGAAGGACATGCACAAAGTGTGACTATATGATGTGGCAATGAGGTGTAGCAAGCAAATGCTCACCTCCCCCTCTAAAATTTAATAGCCCAATCCAATTAAATTTATTTCCAACCACACACATCAAATATTCACTTAATGCATATGAAATTACAAAACTACCCCTAATACAAAAACTAGTATAGGTGCCTTAAAATACTAGGGCCGAAAAATCTAACATTTCTAGGGTACCCTAACTACATTAGGGATCCCTAAATACAAGGCCCAAAAATAATGAAACCTTAATCTAATATGTACAAAGATAAGTGAGCTCATACTTAGCCCATGGGCCCGAAATCTACCCCAAGGCTCATGAAAATCCTAGGGTCTTCTCTTGCATCTCTGGCCCAATCTTGGAGTTTTTTATCCAATGCCCTTGGGGGGTAGGATTTCATCATTCCCTCCCCCTTGAAAAGGATTTGACCTCAAATCCAGAGGTTCTTGAAACTCTAGGGTTCTTTCCTCAACACTTGTAAAAAGAATAAAAACATATATATTAGTGGTGTTTGGTATGTTGGAGTAAGGTAAGATTTGAAAACCCATTTCCTAGGCATTTTCCCATGAGGGAACATGGTTCCTCACCAAATCAATGAGTGGTGCTATAAGTATAGAAAAATATGGGACAAACCTTTTGTAAAAGTTTGTTAAGTCATGGAAGCCCCAAACTTTCCTTATACTTGGTGGAGTGGGCCACTCAGGAATGACCTTTATTCTGTTAGTGTTTGTGGGAACCCCTTGATCACTATTTAAAAAATTAAGAAAAGTAATGCAATAAAACATACCTTTTTCTGTATTTTCATGTTGATTATTCCTACCAAAAAGTATGACAAACCTAAGGTGTCCCATATGAGTACCTAAGTTTGTATTGAAACTAAAAATAAGAACAAACCTACCTAATGAGTCCATATGTACACAAATCATGAAGATGTTGGGTGCACAAGTGATTTTACAAAAGAGGGTTGCACCACTCAAAACATTCATCATATCACCTATTTTAGGGATTTGATGCCTAATAATACCTATTTTTGGCACCAACAAAGCACAAGAATTTAAGCTCTTACGAACCAAACCCTCATCCAATAACTCATTTACTTAAGGAATAACCTCAAGCCCAAAAGCTGTGGCAATGCTAACAAGTGTCTTTTTACAAAGGAGAAAATGTGGAGGTTGTCTAAGAGGGGATGTTTCTTTAATTTTTGTCTTTATTGGAAAATGACTTTCCTTTTTAGCTAACCTCTCAGAGGAGACACTAACCTTCTTATACTCCTTCTTAACCATTAAAGGTTGTCTTTCTTCTTGGGGGTAGATTTCTTCACTAGATTCTTCCCCTTTTGCTTCTTCACTTTCACTAGAGGAAGGTGAAGTAGTAGCCTCAACTTGGCTACTATAAATGTCTTGGCCCCTCATAATCATGGTTTTCTTGTAGGGCATTGAGAAGTAATGTGTCCTCTTCCAAGACATTTAAAGCACACTATAGAGCTAGTCTTCTTTTGCATACTAGCCTTAAGGGGTTGCTTTTCTATTGTCTTCCCTTTATCATCTTTGGGCTTAGAAGGTGGCACCCCTAAGATACCTTGACCTTGGTCTTTCCTTGGATAAGAGTGAGACCATAAGATTTTGAAGTAGACTTCATTTTAAGTTGTTTCTCTACCCTTATTTCCCAATCTAAGTAAGCCTCTACGTTGTCCTTCCCATGGAAGTATGGGAGGTTAATGTTAGCCTCTTGAGGCTTTCTTTCCTTTTCTCTCCTATGAGAGTGATGATAAAGCTCCATTGGAGCTTGTAGGCCTTGGATCTTCTTCATCAATGGAGTCCTTTTCTTCTTGAATTTTAATTACAACGAAATGGAGAGGAAGAAGAGTTGAGAGGAGACGCCACTTCAAGGAGAAGATGAGTCAAGAAGAAGCTCGCCACCATAGGAAGCCATGGATAAGAGCTTGTAGGTAGGAGAAGAAGAATGGAGGGAGAAGGAGAGAGGGAAATTTGAATTTCACTTGATTTGAAATTGAATTTGTGGAGCCAAAATTTCACTAATTATGATTAGTGAATTTTAGCTATGGTTCAGCCTACTAATCCAAGATCAAGTCCAAGATTCTCCACTATGGTTATCTTTGTACATGCACAAAGTGTGACTATATGATGTGGCAACGAGGTGTAGCAAACAAATGCTCACCTCCCCCTATAAAATGTAATTGGATTGGGCTTCTCCCAATTCAATTAAATTTATTTCCAACCACACACATCAAATATTCACTTAATGCATGTGAAATTACAAAACTATCCCTAATACAAAACTAGTCTAGGTGCCCTAAAATACAAGGGCTGAAAAATCCTACATTTCTAGGGTACCTTACCTATATTATGGAACCCTAAATTCAAGGCCAAAAAATAATGCAACCTTAATCTAATATGTACAAAGATAAACGGGCTCATACTTAGCCCATGGGCCCAAAATCTACCCTAAGGCTCATGAGAACCCTAGGGCCTTCTCTTGCGTCTCTGGCCCAATCTTCTTGGAGTCTTATATCCAATGCCCTTGCGGGATAGGATTGTATAAGTGAGGTCTATGATGTGACCTATGCCTTCCCTTATAATAGTCACGAAGTTCTTCACTTAGGCTCTTGCAAGAGTTATGACTACTATTGGAAACATGTTTTTCTTTTTTTGACTCTTTTAGTATTTTCCTTCTTTCTTCTTTCCTTACTTGTTCCCTCTCATCTTGATTTATTTTTACCCTCTCTTTTCCTTTTTCTTTTCTTTCTAGTTTTTTTTCCATAACTTGAGGAAATTCAACTCATCTAAGATTCTAGATAGAGGGTCCTTATGATTAGTACCCTCGCCATTAACACTAGATGAATTATGACTCATGTTGTTTCCTAAGTTGTGGTTCTTTCTTGTTGGGGGTTTGAAAAAAGGTAAAAGCTAGGGTTCCAAAAGAACTCAAGATAAGCTTGATAAGCAAGAAGAAAGTATTATGCAATAACAAGATAAGCTAGGTGTGACTAGTAAAGAAAACAAGCTATGAAAGTAAGCAAGAAATTTAAGTCAAAGAAATGTAAACTAGACAAATCCTAAGAGTGTTTAGATGACCACATTTAAGGTTCCCAACAAAACACTCACTATACTAAGGGAAAAATTGCCTAAAATTATTACACACACATGGAAGTTTGGTAACCTATTGGAGGCTCCTAACACACATCCAATGAAAGGCATTTTTGTTACAAAATTTGAAAGTAATAAAGGTAAGTAAATTGACAATTACAAAATTATAAAACAATCCTCAATTTTGGTGGTTGTGCTGTATTTGGTGATTCAATCAGTTTGGAGTGTTTCTTAGTCCAATAGCTCTTATGGTGGTTTTCTCCTAGCTTCTTCACTCAAATTCTTCAAGGGATGGCACCAATCCTCCTTTCCAATTCCCTATATGGCAACTCACAAACAACGAAACAAAGAGACAATCAATAACAAAAGACCAAAAAATGAAATGAGAGCAAAACCAATAGATTTTTAACAAGACAAATTTTCAAGGATTATTCAACAATTAAAGCAATGAAAGCACACAAAAGCAAGCTTGGACTCAAAGAGAAACCTAGAATGACTCTAGAGTAGAGTAAAAAAAACTAAAAAAATAAGACTTAAGAAACCTCTAGTTTTGGCACTTGTTTTCAAACTAATTTTCAATTGAAATTTCATAAATAATATTGGTATAAAATAGGCACCAATTAAAGAACAAATTTCGAGCCAAAACAACAAGTATACTTCCCTTTTACTTTTTTTTCCTGGACACTAATTTTCCTGCCAACTTGTGTGATTTTTTGTATTTTTTCCTTTTATCCAAATCACTTGGTTCTTTTTTATAATTTTTTTCCAGATGTCTATAAACTTTAGTAAAGCTCAAAATTCACAGTGACCAATTCCCAGTAATTTTTACAAGTTTGTATGTTCAAGCTGCCAACACAACGATTTTAACCTAGAAATCAATAGTAGTGTTTTAGTTGCTTAAGGCTTGGATAATTACAATTTGTGTTTGCTTATGCTAAATTGTATTGAATAACACAATTCATGAGAGCTTAAGACTTATTTTGATTCACAAATCCAGCCACAAATCAGCATCACAACACAATTTCTTCATAGGCATCATATAGAAAAATTAGAAATCAAAACAAAATTCAACAACATGACTACTTCTTGGAATTGATTTAGAAAATGTTATGAACTAAATAACATGCATGAATTTGACTCAAAATTCAAAAGATAGGCTAAGAATGACAAGAATACATGAACAAATGTATCTAGAATTCAATCAACAAAATAAAAATTCAAGACAAACTTAGAACATCATATAACAATTATTATGACTAAA
This sequence comes from Glycine soja, assembly GCF_004193775.1. Taxonomy (NCBI): domain Eukaryota; kingdom Viridiplantae; phylum Streptophyta; class Magnoliopsida; order Fabales; family Fabaceae; genus Glycine; species Glycine soja. The sequence continues at coordinate 25,884,938 of NC_041011.1, forward strand.
CATGACTCTAAGACAACATGGATTAAGTGATTTACACTTAGATTTTTGTGTTTTTTTTCTAATCAATATTTTGGAAAAAAATTTAGATCTAAAGGTTCAGCACAAGAATATTATGACTGAAAAATGATAGAATCTAAAATTAACACAAAAACATGATTCAAGAGTAGATCTATAAAATTTGAACCATAGAAAAGCAAGAACAAGTGTAGATCTAAGATTTAATTGGATTATTTTTTTGAATCTACTCTAAAAAGCACCAAATCACAAGACAATGGAGGATATACATGGAGAATAAGATGAAGAACAAGGAATTAAAGTGAATTGACCGAACAAAAAGATAGAGGAAGCAAAAGAACATCACTAAACGAAGATGCTCTAATACCACATGATGTAGCTCCATGTGGAGCTTGTAGGGCTTGAATCTTCTTCATCAATGGAGTCCATTACTTCTTGAAGATCATGGCAGCGAAATGGAGAAGGAAGAAAGATGATCGGAGACGCCACTTCAAGGAGAAGATGAGTCAAGAAGAAGCTCACCACCATAGGAAGCCATGGATAAGAGCTTGAAGGTAGGAGAAGATGAGTGGAGGGAGAGGGAGAGAAGGGGCACGAAATTTATGCCTTAAATGAGGTCTGAACTTTGAAGTGTAATTCTCAAATGATCAAAGTTGAAAAAATGCACACACATGACCTCTAATTATAGCTAAGTGTCAGACAAAATTGGAGGGAAATTTGAATTTCTATTCAAATTTTACTTGAATTTGAAATTCAATTTGTGGAGCCAAATTTTAGAGCCAAAATTTCACTAATTATGATTAGTGAATTTTAACTATGTTTTAGCCCACTAATCCAAGATCAAGTCCAAGATTCTCCATTAAGTGTGCTTAGGTGTCATGAGGCATGTAAAGCATGAAGGATATGAACAAAGTGTGACTATATGATGTGGCAATACGGTGTAGCAAGCAAATACTCACCTCCCCTTCTAAAATTTAATTGGATTGGGCATCTCCCAATTCAATTAAAATTATTTTTCAACACACAACAAATATTCACTTAATGCATGTGAAATTACATAACTACCCCTAATACAAAAACTAGTCTAGGTGCCCTAAAATACAAGGGCTGAAAAATCCTACATTTGTAGGGTACCTAATTCAATCCTCCCTAGGAAGGGACCAGTCACTAGAGCCATGAGCAAGAGGCTCCAAGAGGATTGGGCTAGAGCTGCTGAAGAAGGCCCTAGGGTTCTTATGAACCTCAGGGTAAATTTTTGAGCTCACGGGCCAAGGTTGGGTCCAATTATCTGTGAATGTATGTATACATGATTTTGATGATGTCAAAAGAAGAATCAAACAAGGCTCATTTTGCTTCAAGATTAATACAAGATTGTTTCAACAAACAAAGCCTTGATTCAAGATTTCTTCAAGATCAAGCCTTGCCTCACAATGAAAGGTTTCAAGTCATTCAAGGCACATGTAATCGATTACCAATACATGTAATCGATTACCAATGGTTTGAAAGTGTGTAATCGATTACACATCATATGTAATCGATTACCAGAGACTCTGAACGTTGAGAATTCAAATTTTAAATGAAAGGTCACAACTGTTCAAGAAAAACAACTGTGTAATCGATTACACTAATTCTGTAATCGATTACCAGAGAGGATTTTCAAGGAATATCGCCAACAGTCACATCTTATCATTTGGATTTTGAATGGCCATCAAAGGCCTATATATATGTGTGACTTGGGATGAAATTGAAGAGAGAGTTTTGCTGGTCCAAAATGTCTTATCCTCTCAAAAGAAAATGAGAGAGATTCCAAGAGAACTTCATTGTCAAATGCTCTCTCAAAGAACTCTTGGGCAAACACTTGCACATCCATTAAGAGTTCATCCATGGATCTTCATTGTAATATTCTTCTCTTGAAGAGAGAATTCTTATTCTATTCTTCTTATTCAATGAGATTGGTTAAGAGACTGTGAGTCTCTTGTTGTAAAGCATCTGAACACAAGGGATGGGTTGTCCCTGTGTGGTTCAGACTTTGTAAAGGATTTTACAAAGATAGTGGAAATCTCAAGTGGGTTGCTTGAGTACTGGACGTAGGCACGGGTTGTGGCCGAACCAGTATAAAACTGTGTTTGCATTCTCTCTTCCCTTATCTTATTTATTTTGTTGCAATCAATTGTGTCTTGCATGTTTAAAGAACATTGTTAAATTGATTGTTGTTGCTTCTTCTATATTCTAAGCCTATCCCTCTTAAGATTATTGAGGCCACAAGGTCCAACATTATCTTTGTACATATTAGACTAGGATGTCATTATATTTGGTCCTTGTATTTAGGGCTCCATAATATAGGTAGGGTACCCTAGAAATATAGGATTTTTCAGCCCTTGTATTTTAGAGCACCTAGACTAGTTTTTGTATTAGGGGTAGTTTTGTAATTTCACATGCACTAAGTGAATATTTGATGTATGTGTTGGGAAATAAATTTAATTGAATTGGTAGAAGCCCAATCCAATTAAATTTTAAAGGGGGAGGTGAGTATTTGCTTACTACACCCCATTGCCTCATCATATAGTCACACTTTGTGCATGTCCTTCATGCTTTACATGCCTCATGACACCTAAGCACACTTAGTGGAGAATCTTGGAATTGATCTTGGATTAGTGGGCTGAACCATAATTAAAATTCACTAATCATAATTAGTGAAATTTTGGCTCCAATGTTTGGCTCCACAAATTCAATTTCAAATTCAAGTGAAATTTTAATTTCAATTCAAATTTCCCTCCAATTTTGTGTGACACTTAGGCTATAAACAGAGGTCATGTGTGTTCATTTTTTGAACTTTGATCATTTGAAAATTAAAATTCAGATTTCAGAGCTCTTTTAGAGCACAAAATTTCGTGTTCTTCTCTTCCTCTCCCTTCATTCATCTCCTTCTTCCTCCAAGCTCTTATACATGGCCTCCTATGGTGGTGAGCTTCTTCTAGACTCATCTTCTCCTTGAAGTGGCGTCTCCTCTCTCTCTTCCTTCTATATTCCGCTGTCATTCATATTCCAAGAAGTAAAGGAATCCATTGATGAAGAAGATCCTAGGCCAACAAGCTCTAATGGAGCTTACATCATGTGGTATCAGAGCATCTTCATCTAGGTGATGTTCTTTTGCTTCCTTTATCTTTTTGTTTGGTGAATTCTATTTAATTCCTTGTTCTGCATCTTATTCTCCATGTATATCCTCCATTGTCTCGTGGTTTGTTTCTGTTTAGAATATATTCAAAAAAAAAAACCAGTTAAATCTTAGATCTACACTTGTTCTTGCATTTCTATGGTTCAAATTTTGTAGATCTACTCTTGAATCATGTTTTTGTGTTGATTTTAGGTTCTATCATTTTTCATTCATAATATTCTTGTGCTGAAACTTAGATCTAAATTTTCTTCCAAAATATTGATTAGAAAAAAAAACACAAAAATCTAAGTGTAAATCACTTAATCCATGTTGTCTTAGAGTCATGTTTAGTCATAGTAATTGTCACGTTATGTTCTAAGTTTGTGTTGAATTTTTATTTTGTTGATTGAATTCTAGATACATTTGTTCATGTATTCTTATCATTCTTAGCCTATCTTTTGAATTTTGAGTCTAATTCATGCATGTTATTTAGTTCATAACATGTTCAAAATCAATTCCTAGAGGTAGTCTTGTTGTTGAACTCTTTTTTTTTTTTGTTTTCTAAGTTTCCTACATGATGCCTATGATGAAGTTGAGTTGTGGTGCTGAGTTGTGGCTGGATTTGTGAATCAAATAAGTCTTAAGCTCTCTTGAATTGTGTCATTCAAGATAATTGATCATAAGCAAACATAAATTGTAAGTATCCAAGCCTTAAGCAACATAAACAATACTCTTGATTTCTTGGGTGAAATTGCTGGTGCTGGTAGCTTGAACATACGAACTTGTATAAATTATAGGGAATTGGTCACTACGTTTTTTGAGCTGAAATTTTTACGGAATTTTCTAGACATCTGGAACAAAATTATAAAAAATGAAACAAGTGATTTGGATAAAAGGAAAAAATAAGAAAAATCACACAAATTGGCAGAAAAATCAGTGTCCAGGAAAAAAAAAAGTGAAAGGGTAGTGTGCTTGTTGGTTTGGCTCAAAATTTGTTCTATAATTGGCGCCTATTTTTTACCAATCCTAGTTCTGGAATTTCAATTGAAAATTATTGTGAAAACAAGTGCCAAAATTATAGGTTTCTTGAGTCTTTTTTTTAGTTTTTTTACTCTACTCTAGGTTTATTCTAGGTTTCTCTTTGAGTCCTAGCTTGCTTTTGTGTGCTTTTCATTGCTTTAATTGTTGAATAATCCTTGAAAACTTGTCTTGTTGAAACTCTTTTGGTTTATATTTCATTTCATTTTTTTTGGTCTTTTGTTATTGCTTGTCTCTTTGTTTTCTTGCTTGTGAGTTGCCATATAGGGAATTGGAAAGGAGGATTGGTGCCATACCTTGAAGAATTTGAGTCAAGAAGCAAGAGGCCAACCACCATAAGAGCTATTGGACTAAGAAGCACTCCAAATTGAGTGAAACACCAAAGAGATAATAGCCACCACAATTGAGGACTTTATTTTTGTAATTTTGTAATTGGCAATTTGCTTTGCTTTCAAATTTTGTAACAAAAAGGCCTTTCATTGGAAGTAAGTTAGGAGCCTCCAATAGGTCACCCTACTTCCATTTAGGTGTAATAATTTTAGGCAATTTTCCCTTAGGATAGTGAGTGTTTTGTTGGGAATCTTAAATGAGGTCATCCAAACACTCTTAGGATCCGCCTAGTTTGCATTTCTTGCACTTTAATTTCTTGCTTACTTTCATAGCTTATTTCCTTTACCCTTCATTGTCAAACCGCCTAGATAGCTTGCCTTTTACCAATTAGTTTTTACCTTATCTTTCACACCTCTGTTAGTGTTTATTTTGGCTAGTTTCAACCATAGTTTCTTTTACCTTTTGTTTTCAAACCGCCAACAAGAAAGAACCATAACTTGGGAACCAACATGAGTCTTAATTCTTCATCTAGTGTTAATGGTGAGGGTTCAAGGACCCCTTGTATAAGATATTAGATAAGTTGAGATCCCTTAAGTTGTGGAAAGAAAAACAAGAGAGAAAAGAAATAGGTAAAAATAGAGTGGAAGAAATAAGTCAAGATGAAAGAGAGAAAATAAGAGAGGAAGAAAGAAGAAAAATAATGAAAGAAATGAAAAGAGAAAAATATGCCTCCTATAGTAGTCATGACTCTTGCAAGAGTTGAAGTGAAGAACTTAGCGACTATTATAGAGGGCGCCATAGTTCACATACTAAACATCACTCCCAAAGAAGAGAAAAGGAAAGAAGGCCTCAAGAGGTTAACATTAGCCTCCCATATTTCCATGGAAAAGATAATGTTGAGGCCTACTTAGATTGGGAAGTGAAGGTTGAACAACTCTTTGCTTGCCATCATATTAGCGAAGAGAGAAAAGTTCCATTGGCTACCCTTAGCTTTCAAAGGTATGCCCTCTATTGGTGGACTTCCCTTGTTAAGGGACGAAGGATTCACGGGGATCCTCCAGTAGAGTATTGGAATGATCTTAAGAGTGCCCTTAGGAAGAGGCACATTCCCTCCTACTATGAAAGGGAGCTTATGGACAGGCTCCAAAGGCTTAGACAAGGGAGTTGAGTGTTGAAGAACATAGACAATAAATGGAACTACTCTTTTCAAGAGCTGGACTTAGGGAGGAGGAAAGAACAAGCATAGCTAGGTTCCTTAGTGGGCTTAATATGGAAGTGAGGGACAATGTTGAACTCCTTCCATATAGGGACCTAGATGAGCTAGTCCAACTTTTTATAAGTGTGGAGAAACAACTTAAAAGAAAGTCTTCTGCAAAATCTTATGTCTCACTCTTATCCAAGGAAGGACCAAGCCCATGGAATTGTAGAGGCTGCACCTTCAAAACCCAAGGAAGATAAGGGTAAGACCATAGAGAAATACACCCCTAAGACTAGTTCCCAAGAAAGGACTAGCAACATTAAATGCTTCAAATGTCTTGGGAGAGGTCACATTGCCTCTCAATGCCCCACAAAGAAAACCATGATCATGAGGGGTCAAGACATTTATAGTAGTCAAGAGGAGACTACTTCTTGCCCTTCCTCTAGTGGAAGTGAAGAAGAAGTAAGGGGTGAAGATTCTAGTGAGGAAGTCTACCCCCATGAAGAAGGTGACCTCTTAATGGTTAGAAGGCTCCTTGGAGGTCAATCTTGTGATCTATGTCAATCCCTAAGAGAGAACATCTTTCTTACAAGATGCAAAATTTTAGATAAAACTTGTTCTCTCATTGTCGATAGTGGATCTTGTTGCAATTGTTGTAGCACAAGATTAGTTTCCAAGTTGAACCTCACTATCATTTCCCACCCAAAACCTTATAAACTTCAATGGCTCAATGAGCAAGGGGAAATGATAGTTAACCAACAAGTGAAGGTACCTTTCTCTATTGGGACATATAAGGATGAAGTTAATTGTGATATAGTTCCCATGGAGGCAGGGCATATTCTTTTAGGAAGGTCGTGGCAATTTGATAGGAAGATCATTTATAATGGCCTAACTAATGAGATTACCCTCACCTATCTTGGCACTGAATTTGTGTTGCATCCTCAAACACCTTCACAGGTGGCCAAAGATCAACTAACTATGAAAGATAAGAGGGATGAGAAAGAAAAACTAGAAAAACAAAAGAAAAAGAAGGATAGTAAGGCCTTGTCTTCAAAGGCCAAGGGGAAGGAAAAAGAGGAAAAGGATTCCTCCATGCAGATTGTTAAGATGGAAAATCATTTTGCAACAAAAGGTGATATTAAACGAGAACTCCTTGTTAAACAATCTTTCTACCTTCTCCTATCAAAGGAAACAACCCTTAGCACTGCTACAATTCCTACATTTGAGACCTTACCCCAAAGGTCCAAGAACTCTTAGATGAATTTGGTGATATATTTCTCAAAGAGATACCCCCCGGGCTACCTCCTTTAAGGGGAATAGAACACCAAATAGATTTAGTCCCAGGAACAAGCCTTCCTAATAGGCCAGCCTATAGGACTAACCCTCAAGAGACTAAGGAGATAGAGTCTCAGGTTAAAGAATTGTTGGAGAAGGGCTGGGTCCAAGTGAGCCTAAGCCCATGTGTTGTGCCAGTGTTGTTGGTGCCTAAAAAGGATGGTACATGGAGAATGTGTACAAATTGCATGGCCATAAACAACATCACTGTAAAGTATAGGCACCCCATTCCTAGACTTGATGATTTGCTTGATGAGTTGCATGGTGCCAATATCTTTTCGAAAATTGATCTTAAAAGTGGTTATCACCAAATCAGGATGAAAAAGGGTGATGAGTGGAAAACCGCTTTCAAGACCAAGTTTGGTTTGTATGAATGGCTAGTGATGCCTTTTGGGCTTACTAATGCACCAAGCACCTTTATGAGGCTTATGCATCATGTCTTAAGGAATTTCATAAGTAGATTTGTAGTTGTTTATTTTGATGATATTTTAGTGTACAGTAGGATCCTAGATGATCACTTAGGACATCTCAGGCAAGTTCCTTTAGTCCTTAGGAAAAACACCCTCTATGCAAATATAGAGAAGTGTACTTTTTGTGTAGATAATATAGTTTTCTTAGGGTTTGTAGTTGGTAGAAATGGGGTCCAAGTGGACCTTGAGAAAATCAAGGCCATCCAAGAATGGCGCACCCCAAAAAGTTTGGGAGATATTAGGAGCTTCCATGGGTTAGCAAGCTTTTATAGAAGGTTCGTTCCTAATTTCTCTACAATTGCATCACCTCTCAATGAGATGGTGAAGAAGAATGTGGCATTTACCTGGGGTGAAAAACAAGAGCAAGCCTTTGCTTTGCTCAAAGAAAAGCTTACTAAGGCACCTGTTCTAGCTCTTCTTGACTTTTCTAAAACTTTTGAGCTAGAATGTGATGCCTCTAGAGTGGGAGTTGGAGCTGTATTGTTACAAGGTGGGCACCCTATTTCTAATTTTAGTGAAAAACTTCATAGTGCCACCCTCAACTACCCCACCTATGATAAAGAGATTTATGCCTTAATAAGAGCCCTCCAAACTTGGGAACATTACCTTGTTTCCAAGGAATTTGTCATTCATAGTGATCATCAATCACTTAAGTACATTAGAGGGTAAAGAAAGTTAAACAAAAGGCATGCAAAATAGGTAAAGTACCTAGAGCAATTTCCATATGTTATCAAATACAAAAAGGGAAAAACAAGGTAACACACTTTGTCCTTGGGCTTCCTAGAACCCAAAGAGGTGTAGACTCTATCTTTGTGGTGGTGGATAGGTTTAGCAAGATGACACACTTTATACCATGCCACAAGGTGGATGATGCTTCCCACATCTCAAAACGCTTTTTCAGGGAAGTTGTGAGACTCCATGGTTTGCCAAGGACCATTGTGTCAGATAGAGATGCTAAGTTCCTTAGCCACTTCTGGAAAACCTTATGGGATAAGCTAGGAACTAAACTTCTTTTCTCTACCACTTGTCATTCACAAACTGATGGGCAAACTGAGGTAGTGAATAGGTCTTTATACACCATTTTAAGGGCTCTTCTGAAAGGAAACCATAAGTCTTGGGATGAGTATCTTCCTTATGTAGAATTTGCCTACAACAGGGGGGTTCATAGAACCACCAAGCAGTTCCCTTTTGAGGTTGTCTATGGGTTTAATCCTCTAACACCGTTAGTCCTCATTCCTCTCCCACTGGACACTTCTTTTATTCATAAAGAAGGGGAATCTAGGTCAAAGTTTGTAAAGAAGTTGCATGAGAGGGTTAAGAACCAAATAGAGAACCAAACAAAGGTGTATTCAACTAAAGGCAATAGAGGAAGAAAAGAGCTAGTTCTTAATGAGGGTGACTGGGTTTGGCTCCATCTTAGGAAGGATAGATTCCCTACTAAAAGGAAATCTAAGCTTAGCCCTAGAGGGGATGGAACTTTTCAGGTTTTGGAGAGGATCAATAACAATACCTATAGGTTGGACCTCCCAGAAGAGTATGGAGTCAGCACCACTTTTAACATTTCTAATTTAATTCCTTTTGCAGGTGGAGCTGATATTCAGGAGGAGGAACTAACAGATTTGAGGTCTAATCCTCTCCAAGGAGGAGGGGATGATGCAATCCTCCCTAGGAAGGGACCAGTCACTAGAGCCATGAGCAAGAGGCTCCAAGAGGATTGGGCTAGAGCTGCTGAAGAAGGCCTTAGGGTTCTCATGAACCTCGGGGTAGATTTCAGAACCCACGGGCCAAGGTTGGGTCCAATTATCTTTGTACATATTAGACTAGGATGTCATTATATTTGGTCCTTGTATTTAGGGTTCCATAATGTAGGTAGGGTACCCTAGAAATATAGGATTTTTCAGTCCTTGTATTTTAGGGCACCTAGACTAGTTTTTGTATTAGGGATAGTTTTGTAATTTCATATGCACTAAGTGAATATTTGATGTGTGTGTTGGGAAATAAATTTAATTGAATTGGTAGAAGCCCAATCAAATTAAATTTTAGAGGGGGAGGTGAGCATTTGCTTACTACACCCCATTGCCACATCATATAGTCACACTTTGTGCATGTCCTTCATGCTTTACATGCCTCATGACACCTAAGCACACTTAGTGGAGAATTTTGGAATTGATCTTGGATTAGTGGGATGAACCATAACTAAAATTCACTAATCATAATTAGTGAAATTTTGGATCTAAAGTTTGGCTCCACAAATTCAATTTCAAATTCAATTGAAATTTGAATTGAAATTCAAATTTCCCTCCAATTTTGTGTGACACTTAGGCTATAAATAGAGGTCATGCGTGTGCATTTTTGGAACTTTGATCATTTGAAAATTAAGCTTCAGATTTCAGAGCTCTTTTAGAGCAAAAAAATTTGTGCTCCTCTACCTCTCGCTTCATTCATCTCCTTCTTCCTCCAAGCTGTTATCCATGGCCTCCTATGGTGGTGAACTTCTTCTAGACTCATCTTCTCCTTGAAGTGGCATCTCCTCTCTCTCTTCCTTCTCCATTCCACTGCCATTCATCTTCCAAGAAGCAAAGGAATCCATTGATGAAGAAGATCCTAGGCCTACTAGCTCCAATGGAGCTTACTTCAGTACCCTACCTACATTATGGAGCCCTAAATACAAGGCCCAAAAATAATGAAACTTTAATATAATATGTACAAAGATAAGTGGGCTCATACTTAGCCCATGGGCCCAAAATCTACGCTAAGGCTTATGAGAACCCTAAGACCTTCTCTTGCATCTCTGGCTCAATCTTCTTGGAGTCTTCTATCCAATGCCCTTGGGGTGTAGGATTGCATTATGTATGGAAGCTAAAAATACCAAGTGAAGCAACATTTTGTGTTTGGAGACTAATACGAGATAGACTGCCCACTAAATCTAACTTGGCTAGAAGAAATGTGGATATCACTAACAAATTATGTCCATTCTATAGAGAAAAAGATGAAGAGGCGGCTCATCTATTTTCCAGTTGTCACAAAGTTATGTCACATTGGTGGTAATCTTCATCTAGGGTTAACATGGTGGGGGTGTTTTTGCAAAACACAAGACAACACTTCCTACAGCATTCAATAAGATGATGGAGGACTAACATGGTGTGATGCCTCATAGAAATAGATTGGTCTTCTCAAACGATAGCTTCAATGCCAATAAAATGATGGAGGACACTATTTTCTTCTACTGGACTTGGCTGAGGAACCTTGATAAAGGATTTGACACTCATTTTCATCTTTGGTCAAGCCATATTAGAGAAGGTTTTCGTAATTAGAGGTATCTAGTTTTATAGGCAGGGATCATCAATGTAACATTTATAGTCAGTGATGGTTCTTTAATTCATGCTAAATAGCTTTGTATTAGGGAACCAAACCTCCACATGGGAGATTGGTGATTGTACATATATTAGTACCCCTTGTATTGCTTTCATATTAATATATAATTCTATGTTTGTGGATAAAAAAAAAACTTTCGTTTGGTATGGAAAATAAATCCTAGAGGTTAAAATCTAAAGTTTTTATTGGAACAGTTAATTTAAGAAATGACTAGAATGCATAATCGGAAGAAGAAATCTATGATATTTTTTTCTATCTAAATGTTTGCAATATTACATGCTAACCTAAAAAGAAGTGAAATATTTTAAAACTTGATTATTCATTTTTTTATAATATGTAGATCTTTCTTTTAAAATGTTTAGCACAGTGAACATTTATGAAATTCTATATATAGTTACTAAAAAGTTTTCCATGTATTTTTATATGAATATTTTTAATTTTAAATAAAATTTCGAAATATAAACAAAACAAAAATATATTAAGAAAGTATACATCCTGATTATATAATGATTAAATCATTTGATTTATATATATTTTGTTTCATAAGAATAAATTAAAGAATAATAAGACTTCTGAAATTGCAAAAAAAAAAAAAGAAAATCGTGGGAACAAGACACATGGCCTATTCTTTGCAAAGGTAATTTGGTAATTTTTTCTATGTACCAAAATTATATAAATATCCTGTTAAGGTTTTTTTTTTAATGTTTTTGAATGGTGCATGTATGTCTGAATTAAATTTAGAAGAGCTTAAAAGTACTTTTACTTTACAAGTAACAAATATATAAATCATGATTTCATATTTAAATTATATTTTAGTGATATTAAGTAATTTATTTGAGTGGACTTCAATGATAAATAATCTATGCGGAATGTTGGATTTATCCACTTTTTTTATAACATGTAGGTTATTGTGGGATATCTTCTTGTAGGCTCCCTTATCCACTACTAAAATTTATCGATTTAACATCGATTTTCAACAAAACTGATGTAAGGAAAAACATGATTGCATTGCCGTAAATAAGATGACTTTATTAACATCGGTTTTATAAAAACCGATGTGAACATTAGTTAATTAACATCGGTTATCTAAAGACCGATATTAACTGGATGTGGTTAACATCGATTTTTGAGAAATCGATGTTAATTAACTAATGTTAAAATCGATTTTTATAGAAAAACCAATGTTGTATTTTTAGTTAAATTAAAAACCCCAAACCATGCTTTCTCCCCGCGCTCATCGAAAACCCTTTCTCTTGGCGACTTTGTATCCCCTGCGCTCGTTACCTTGCGCAACCCTAAGGTAAATTTCCAGTACTGTATGCTTACTGTTGTATCTAGAATACTATATCTTGACTGCCATTAATATTTCCAGTGGGTTCGTGAGTTCATTGTTTCATAGGTTTTAGACGCACTCTTGGCTCCTGGTTCATGGGTTTGTGAGTTCGTTGTTCCGTTGGACACTTTTGATTCTATAAGTTTTGAATCATTTTCTCTTCAAATTAATTGATTTTTCCCAAACAATGTAACATGAATTCTATAAGTTTTAGATATATACACCTTGTGTAGTGTTTATCTCTCCTAAACCTTTGTGGATACATACATATTTATGTTTGACATACCTTGTAGCAGTCTAGTAGTCTGTTGTTAAGAGCTAGATTGTGCATATTACTAAACATGAGAAATTGTTAGGCCACTGAGCATTAGAGATATTGTAATTTAGAAGTATTAGCAATCCAACAAAAATAACTGCATTATGCTTTTGCATGACTATAGCAAACATGAGTATAGTGCAAGGAATAAATAAAGTGGTATTGGCTTAGGTAGAAGTTACAAAACCATAATCTTGATAACTAAGAAATTGTGGCAGAGCTTCCTTGATGTACACGACCTTGAGTAGCAAGATTCAATGTTAGGTGAGTCCTCTGTTAGAATATAAAAAAAAAAAACATCGGACCCGAAAGGCAATGTAGAAAAGGACTGTTTGTGTATTATTTTACTTGAGAGTAGTTTGGACATCCTTATCCCCTCTGCACTGCAGTTAACACTATTAGAAATTACACTTTCAACATCGGTTATTTAGGGCATTCTACATTGGCTCTAAAACTGATGTTGAAAGTGACGATGTTGAATGTATCATCGTTAACATCGGTTTTCAAAAACCGATGTTAACATAAATATGATAACATCGGTTTTCTAAATAACCAATGTTAAACACAAAAAACTATAGCAAAAAAAGTGTATGCATGACGAAAGTTGACATCGGTTTTGTAGTAAAACCGATGTTAATGTTATATATTGACATCGGTTCTCTAGAAGAACCGATGTCAACATTGATGATGCATATACTTATTTGTTGTACGTCTTTGTATATAACATCAGCTATTCATAGAAAACCGATGTTAATGTACAACTTTAACATCGGTTATTTATAGATAACCGATGTTAACTTTTGTACATTAACATCAGTTATGTATAGATAGCCAATGTTAACTTATGTACATTAACATCGGTTATGTATAAATAACCGATGTTAATATAGAAACGGTAACATCGGTTATGTATGAATAACCGATGTTATTGTACGAAAGTTAACATCGATTTTCTGTATCACTGATGTTAAGGTTCATGTTGACATCGGTTTTTGTAAATAACCGATGTTGTTTACCATATTAAAATTGGTTTTTGTTAATAACCGATGTTGTTTTCAAGTATTTTTTTATATATACTTTCTGTTTTTACAGTAAACCCAAAATTGTACCTGTAAAATGCAATTTCAAGCCCAATTCACAATAAATAAACATTTTATTCTGCTTTCAAGCAGTTTTAATGATAATAAACATCAAATAATTGATTTATTATAAAGAACAATCATCAAATGAATTCAATGTTCATATTACATAGAAAATTTCAAAAATGTTAAACCAAAGTAAACTAAGCTAAAGATAATGTCCCTAAATCCTAGGTCTGATCTCTAACTCGGAGATAAAACAGTGCCCACTAGATCTGCAATGCCTTTAATCTCTCTGGCTCCAATGGTCTAGGATCGTTAAAATATTGCATGATGAAATAAATCATAATAAGTTAATAATGTAATACAAATTATAAATGAATCGATTTTGTTTGAAATAAACTTACCGCTTCCCAATTATTCCTAAAAGTTCCTAAAATGATGGGGGACATCCAGTGCATCACATAGTAGTCGCACTCAATACTTCCTTTTCGTCTATTACACTAAATACATAATGAAATTTGGATATTAATTAAACAACTAGCGTACAGACACATAAAGAAATATATATAAGTGGAAGTTTTATGTAAATGACGTACCTTGACGACAATCCACCTAGCAGGAGCCTTTGACTTAGGCTGTGGAGCATCATCAAGACCTTTTAAAGCACTGTTCCAGATGAGTAACAATTAAAAATTGGTGTTGTATGTTGAGGTATTTCAATGCAAATGTATTGAAAAGAACACTAACCTATTAATAATCCCCTTAAGGTAGTTGTCTGGCCTGTTATGCAATGAACAAAACCAGACAACTAGGTGTTCCTTGGGCAGGATGACCACCATCTGCCAGTGTCCGCTACAGTGGAGATTAATATGGGTTAGTACATTAGTAAACATTAATTAAATTCAGTTATTTTGTGACTTACCCATTTAGGTAGGCTCCAAGATAGATATCGCGTTTTGAACTCTGCATCCAAGTCTTTATGTAACTTTCAAACTCAAACTGCGATTGCCCAAACCTCTGAATGGACTGTGGCTCGAGGAATCCATAGATATCAGAATTCCCCACTCGCATACATGTTTCAGTGAGATGCTAAGACATTGACCACCATGTGCGATTTCGGAGAGGTCTTCATGCTTTATGTAGAGGGGGAAATTTGGATTAAAGACCCCGAACACGGTGGCATCCCATCTAACTTGATAAGGCCTTAAGAAAAGCTCTGGGATGGTCAATGTCATTAGATAAAGCGGATCATCAACCTCCGGATCGGGCTTTGGAGGTGGTTTTGCCGGAGACACAGCTACCTGTTCATGAAGCAAAGTTAAATAGCCTAACTTAAGGCATGCTTAATGAATTAATTTAAAAAGAAGAAACATATAGTAAGGACAATAAGTATCTGCTATGATAAAGACTTGACCAGATGTGTCAGCCAAGCAAGGAAGGTGTGAAATGTCTGCCCCACTAAGGAAACCTCATCAGTGGGTACAGGAACTGGAGCATCTGCATCTGTAACCTCCTCCACACTCACCTTTACTTGGCCAGGCAACAAAGGAGTGTTATGAACAATAGTGGATCCCTCATAAACTCTCCCCATGGCAACCAGGTGGGCAGGATCTGCTTCTATGTACAAGCCGCACTTATCAGAGTCACCTGTCTCAGGATCGTTTCCTGAGGGATCAACACAACTCCCTTTTATGCTTACTCGAGGACCAGAGGGACCAACCAGAGGCTCGGGAGGCGGTGCAAGTCCCTGAGATTGCATCTGGGGCTGCATTTGGCTGAATGATCCCATGAGCTGCCGCATCACTTTTTCTATGATGGACTCCTCTAGCTGGTCCCTGATTTGCTAGGTCAACTGCTGCAATTCTTCGGGAGGCAGGGAGGAAGAGATGCGGGACATCCATGGAGCTGATCCAAAGTATTTCTTGATGGTCACACCGGCTCCAGCAGCACGGACACGTCCAGGGTGCTCTAGACGTCCAATAGCAGTGGTGAGAACATCCTGACGTCCATGGGGGACATAGGATCCCTGTGTGGCCTGCTCCTCAAAGGAATCATGCACAGAAAACACAGAGTGGTACATGGCATTCACAAAATATTGAAATATAATTGTAATGGTTAGTTGAAAATGACTTACGATCTTCTCAGAGATTTCCTTTGCGGCCTCAATCGTCATCTCCCCTGTTTTCTTTGTGCGGGCCATCTTCCACTTCACGTGGCGTCTGACCAGGGATGGAGGGTCGATGATGCCATCAACGCTTCCTGACTGTGCAGCTTCCTCCAGCTTCTTCTTTGTCTTCTCAGCCAGGAGCTTCTGCTCCAAATAGTCATAACCCCCACGAGACAAAACATGGGGGCAGTATTCTGCTTCTGGATGGCCTGTGCCTTCTTGCACACATCCTGAAAAAAATAAACAATAATGTTTCAAATTGGTAGAATGAAGTACAACAACATCATGTTTTTTGAGAAACAACTTAAATGGCAAGGAACATACCTCCCAAGAAGGGTCTTTGCGAGTCTGGCAAAACTGGGCCCACTTTTCCTTGTTGATGCCGTATTTCTCACAGACAGTGTCCTCGACACCGTCCTGATCGGCTGCAAGGGCTCATTTCCTCTTGAGGTCTGATTTAAACTGCCTCCATCTCTCCCCCACGGTCTGAAGTAACTTCCTTTTCGTCCTATTGTCAGAAGCCTCTAGGATATCAAATTTTGCCTGACAACATCAAATAAAGTTTATTTGTTACAATAATGTATTTTTTGGCTATTAATTAAAAAAAATCAAATAAGAAAAGAAAAATACCTGAATATCCTCCCAAATCAGGTCCTTCTGAGCAGTAAGGACCTCCTTCCAGTTCTCGTAGGTGACGTCCACCTTATCACACACCACAATCCCCAAATATGTTCTTAATTTCTTCCTGTGGGGACCGTCGGCCTTGCCGGTAGCAGGATCAACATGGACAATTGGTCTCTCAGCACCAGGTGGTCTAGTAGACAATGATCATAGACGTGAGGCTTTGCGTGTCCGATTCACGGCAGACGGCGAAGCCGATGCGTCCAAAGGAGGAGGAGGAGGAGGAGGAGGAGGAGGGGAGGCAGGTGGAGAACCCATGATCTTTTATACAATAACATACAACAACATACAAAATAAGATTAATCAAAAGAGGATAAGTCATAAGTGATTTAGTTGTGCTTTTTAATTGTGATTCAAAACAGGATAAGATGTAATAGTAATGAAAAAGTCTGATAAATCAATAGTCTGATAACAAATTAAGGTTGATGATGTGTTGTGATACTTGTGCTTTAAATTTTTTTCAAGACATGAAAGAAAATTACTGTGTAGCACAAGTAACAATAATCGTAGACATGTCAAGATTACATAGTGTGCACTCAAAGCTAGATTTCCATGGGATTTAAAGGATGTCAAAGTGGGGTGAATGCAAGCAAACTTTTCTTAGATTTTTGGAATTGTAGAGAAATCATTGACAACAGTACTTCAAAGTCTCGGGGAAGGAATGACATGAAGACCTTGAATGATGAAGAAATGGAATTGGGGGTTACCAGGGGAGGGGTTGATTGGGGTTTGTGTCATTTTGTACATAGCAAACTTTAGTGACGTGATGTGCAGCAAACATTGAATTATGATTTGATTTGGGGCAAGCATGTTAAAAAAAAGTCTATTACATGTAATCAACAGTCAATGGATGCGTGATGGAATATAAATACTATATCTTCAGAAATACACATGTAGATTGCATCCTTAGGACTTCATCTAGCTGATGTTTGTCGCCAGTTTCATCATCCACCACCCTTACCTTCTGTGGCTTCTCACGTTTATTGTTGTTAAACCCATATTTATGCCTTCTTCCCTTTATGTCTTGTTTTATCACAACTTTAGCTGAATCTCCTATCTTCAGCACAGTTGAATCTCCTATCTTATTCTCCAATGACACACTTTGATGGCCTGTATCTCTTTTCTTCATATGTTCTAGTGCTTCAGCTTCAGAATGCATAGAGCAATCTGAACTTTCCAGTGATCACCAAAGGCTTCTGCATCAGCATTGACACTCTCCACCCTCTTTGCTTTATGCTTCTATGCTGCATTACGTGGTTCCTCCTTATAATTCTCAGATTTATTAGAGGTTACACTAGAAGAATCAACACCAATCTGTGCCTCTTGCTCCTCTACCAACTCAATATCTTTCGTTTCACCTTTTATTTTGTAAACTACACTGTAATTTACAAAACAAAAGTTGAAAGGAAAGATATTGAGCTGGTAGACGAGGAAGAAGCACAGATTGGTGCTGATCGTTCTAGTGCAACCTCTAATATATGTGTGTGTGTGTGTGTGTGTGTGTGTGTGTGTGTGTGTGTGTGTGTGTGTGTGTGTGTGTGTGTGTGTGTATTTCAAGGGTCTGTGTGTATCATGAGGATGTGTGTAGTTGTCATGCTAGTAAAATTTGAGGGCAAACTAGTGATCAATGTTGTTTTGTGTGATTACAGATTATGGAAATCTATCCACTATTGCTTTAAGTCTGAAGGACCCTGTTAGTGTGATGGAGAGGAGGGAACGTTTTCTGCAGGGTTTGGGCTTAGCTGATTCTACAAACCAACTATCTTGTGCCTAAAAGCAAGGATGAAATCCTCACCTTATGACTGCCCTTGAGCTTCCTGTGAGTGATTGGGAGGACAAATGGATTGATGTGTACTTCGACATAAGTTCAAAGTTGCTAGACATTTTCAATGCATTTAGCTATGAGCTTTCACGTCTGAACCAGGGAAACCTTCCTCTTAAGTGTGCACTGCATAATTTAGACTTTTTTTTGTTTTGCTTAGCGAAAATAGATAATATATGTGCAAGAGCCAAAGGGCAGGAAGATGAAGACAATCTCTGGACATTGTGTTCCGGTAAAAGACATATAAGTTTCGAAAGCAGTTAAAATTCTCACAAAGTTTGTCTCTGCTGACAATGGTACTTCTCATGTCATCAATGCATATCTCCACCGAGCTTCTGCATCTTTCAACGAGCTTAAGCAGCTCCACAAGGAGCTTGGATCATCTCACTCTCATAAGAAGCACAAAAGGCACAAAACAGAGAATGGTAACGACGGTGGGAAGGTAGTGGGAAATTATGTTCAAAGTGTTGATATTAACAAGGAGCTCAACCTTGGGGATGTGAAATTTGATTAGTTTAAAAGGCAACAAAGTGGTAGTGGGAATGCTGATGGTGAAAATTTTAGTCAACAACTTGATGGTTCTATTGGGTATGAAAGTGAAAATGTGGATGGGGGTGAAATGCATAAGAAGAAGAAAAAGAAGAAGAAGGAAGTTGAGTCCTTGCACGACATAGATAGCACCGTTAAATTTGGAGTGAGCGAAGCTGATGGAAAGCATGTTAGTTCTAGGAACCCTAGCATTGAGAAATGTAGTTCTATGTTAGATAATCTTGTGGGCTAACTAGATCTTGCTAAGGTTAAAAATTTTGCCAAAGGAAAGGTTTTGATGCAAGCAATGTATGGAGTTAAGGTGGAGACTGTATTTATTTACAGGGTGCTTACTGCAGCATTCTCTGGCTCGTCAAAGAAGTTATCAGTCTTGAATGTGGCGGACATACATTCATGGGCTCTAGATTTTAGAAGGTTGCAGAATCTTGTAAATGAGGAAATTAGAGTAAGATTTTCTGGTGGTAAATTTACTGTATTGAATGAGTTGGAAGCGGTTGATGCCTCTGTGAAGATATTATATCCTACTATCTAGGCTGGTGTAGATACCGTTGAGATAGAATGGCTTCTGAAGACTTTTGAGGAATTACGTGCGGGTGCCGAGAAGCTTTCACAAGTAAATGATCTTCTTGCAAAGGTAGTAGATGGGTTTTTTGAAGCCGTTATGACTAGTCGCGATACTTTGCTCAGCTCTGTGAGGTTTGATAAAACTGTAAATTGTTAGACAAGTGACCTCAGATATCTTAAGAAGGGGGGGTTGAATTAAGATATTCCAAACTGTTTCCCCTAATTAAAAATCTATCTTACTTTTTACTTAAGTTATGAATTCCCTTAATGACAATCTTCTTAAATATTAATTCAAATGAAGCAACTTGAATATGAATATAAAGCAATAATAAATAAAGAAGATTAAGGGAAGAGAAAATGCAAACTCAGTTTTATACTGGTTCGGCCACACCCTTGTGCCTACGTCCAGTCCCCAAGCAACCCGCTTGAGAGTTCCACTAACTTGTAAATTCCTTTTACAAGTTCTAAACACACAAGGACAACCCTTCCTTTGTGTTTAGAGATCTTTTACAACAAGAGACTCACAGTCTCTTAATCCCTTAGAGAATGAGAAGAAGAAGAGGAACAAATCTCTCTAGAAAGAGATGGATTTTACAGATTGAGCACTCAATTAATTCCTTAATGAATTGCAATTGAATTGGCCAAGGAATTCTTAAGAGGATAAAATGAATTTGCTCTTTGAGAGGATAAACACTTTGTTGTACTGAAAATCTCTAAGCAATTTCATGTTTAAGTCACATATATATAGACCATTGGTGGTCATGAGTAAAGCCTTTGAAAAGTTGTGACTCTTGAAATTATTTTTCTGAAATTCCTGTCTGGTAATCGATTACATTAATTGTGTAATCGATTACAGCTTTTAAAATTTGAATTAAAACGTTTACTAACTGCTGGTAATCGATTACCAAGATTGTGTAATCGATTACACAGTCTAAAATTTCGAATTCAAATTTTTATAGCTGTTATAAAATGTATTTGGCCACTGGTAATCGATTACATCCTCTGGTAATCGATTACCAGAGAGTAAAACCTTTGAAAAACACTTTTATTTTAAATCACTTGGCCAAACCTTTGCTAATTCAATTAGGAATTCCCTTCCTAATATTCTAGTGATCATCTTGATGTTGTGACTTGTAATCTTGAAGTATTGTCTTGAATTTTCAATCTTGAAAAGCCCATTTGCATCAATTGCAACACATCATCATGATCATCATCAAAACATCAAAGCCAATTGCATCTACAATCTCCCCCTTTTTGATGATGACAATACAATACCTGAAATCAAGATTCAAGCAAGCAACAAACAATTTGTATATAGATAAAATATGCATCCGTTTTCTCCCCCTATATTTCGGAATACATGATCACTTGATTTCTAAGTTTGTTAAGCTTTTTCTTAAGCTTTTGCCTCAACCTTTTTCTCCCCCTTTGGCAACATCAAAAAGCCAAAGAACTCAGAAATCAACACAGTTATAACAATGGAGTAGCAAGATATAAGTATCAGAGTATTAAATACAATAAGCCAAACTCATAATCAAGAAATAATCAAACCAAAATTCAAAGATCATAAAATGTCAACAACCACAAAATATCCAAGACTGAAATTTAAGAACACAAGATAAATAAGCAAAGTACTTAGCATAATAATGTAAATTCTAAGAAACTAAAAGCCAAAATACACGGCTTATAAAAGATAAATATTCAGAATCTAAAATCTAAGAAGACGGAGGAGGTGGTGGAAGATCGAAACTCTGACGAATGTATCCGACATCCTCTTCAAGCTGTGTAAGACGAATGTCCATACCGGCAAAGCGTGAATCTAACGAGTCAAAGCGGTCACCAATATACGAACGAAGACCCCGTAATTCGGAGAGGACTTCATTCATGAGTGCGGAATCTTCACGTTGAGGAGGAGGTGAAGGAGTACGTTCATCTTGAGGAGGGAGTGCATCCTTCTTCAGCCATTGTCCATTCCGATCTTTACGATACCCAAAGGAGGTCACTGCTCCAGCACCAATTGCAAAGGAACGCTTGACTTGAACAAAGGGTTCATCATCAAGCGGAATTTGAAAATGACGCAAAAATAGAGTAATCAAATGTGGATAAGGAAGAGGTGCATTGGCCCGTAATGCCTTATGCATTCGGTACCGAACCAAATGGGCCCAGTCGATCTGACGACCGGTTAGAAAAGCCCACATAAGAATCAAATCCTCCTCAGAGGCTTGTGCTAAATTTGAAGACCGAGGAAGCAAAATTCTAACAATGATATAATGCATGATGCGATTATCAAAAGTTAATGACCCGGCCAACAATCTACCGGTCATGTCAGCTTGATCATTGCAGACCATGCGACGAGCATCATGACTCGAATAATCGAATTTCCAGTCATCAACAATGGTGCCCTCAAAAGGTGCACCTTGACTGGGTAAATGAGTCAAAGAAAAGAAAAGTGACTGATCAATGATCATAGAAGTACCATGCACCTCAGACATAATAATACCATCCTGAATTTTTAAATTGCAGTAGAAGACCTTTACAAGTTCAGGATAATATGGCAATTTAAATGACATGAAATCAACAAGACCAGAATTTTGAAACACTTGATAGCAATCAAACGTTTCATCATTAAAGAACTCTACGTCTAGGTACTTAGGGTCTAAGATTATTCTAGAAGAAAACTGAGAAAGGTACCGTAGACGTTGATCATCGGATGAAAACAGTGTTGATGATCTTGGAGATGACAAAGAAGGAGGAATAGGTGCTGTGGGTGCTCCGGATGGGCCGTGACGGCGATGGGCAGCAGCGGTGGCGGTGGAAGATGATCCCTTTCTCTTCTTTGATGGCTCTGCCATTTGATGAAGTTTTTCTGGATTTTGATCGGTGGAAGTGAAAGAGGAGTGAAAAAGAGGAAGATTGGGCTTTACGGGACGTGATTTGGTGAAGAATTGAGTGAGAATCGAAGGTTTGAAGTTCTAGGTATGGAGGAAAACGTGGAGGAAGCTTTGGCTGCGCAGCAGCTCTGATTTCGTGAGTATTTATAGAAGATGACGCATTGTAATCGATTACAGGTATTGGTAATCGATTACAGGCCCAGTAAGCCTTCTGGTAATCGATTACAGGATGTTGTAATCGATTACAGGCTGTCTGTTCATGTGTAATCGATTACACTGGATGGTAATCGATTACCAGAGCCTATCCTAGGCTAGTTTCTAAGAGAATATCTATATTTATACTCAAATACATCCTATATGACTAATTTGTACTACTAATATACTAAATTCAATCATTCAATTACTATATACACAAGAAATCATAAATCTTATCATAAAAGCAAGAATTCAAACACGATCAAACAAAACAATCTACAATCAAAAGATAAAAAGTAAATCAACCAATCAATCAACCAATCAATTCCTATTTTTCTAAATCTCTTACATCTAAGAGACCTAATTCTCTTCTAATAGAGAAAAACACTTCCTTGGAGAGAGGTTTAGTGAAAATATCAGCAAGTTGATTCTTAGTATCAACAAATTCTAATACACAATCTCCCTTTAAGACATGATCTCTAAGAAAGTGGTGTCTAATCTCTATATGTTTAGTTCTTGAATGTTGAACTGGGTTTTTGGATAGATTTATGGCACTAGTATTATCACACTTAATAGGTATGCGATCAAGAATGATGCCATAGTCAGATAATTGTTGCTTCATCCATAAAATTTGTGCACAACAACTACCGGCAGAGATATACTCCGCTTCAGCAGTAGATAAAGCAACACTGTTTTGTTTCTTACTATGCCATGAGACAAGAGCCGATCCAATAAATTGACAAGTTCCACTTGTACTTTTTCTATCAGTTTTAGATCCGGCAAAATCAGAATCAGAATATCCTATTAAGTTACATGTTGAATTCTTAGGATACCATAATCCTAAATTGATTGTTCCTAATAGATATCTCATGATTCTCTTTACTGCACTTAGATGTGATTGTTTGGGGTTGGATTGAAACCTAGCACACATGCATACACTAAACATAATATCAGGTCTACTAGCAGATAAATAAAGAAGAGATCCGATCATACCTCGATATTGTTTTATGTCTATAGACTGACCAGATTCATCTTTATCTAAGTAACAATTAGTGCTCATTGGTGTAGACATGTGTTTTGCACTATCCATCCCAAATCTTTTGATCAATTCCTTGCAGTATTTGGATTGATTGATGAATATACCTTCTTGAGTTTGCTTGATTTGTAATCCCAGAAAGTACTTTAGTTCTCCCATCATTGACATTTCAAATTCACTTTGCCTATCAAGGGAAAACTCCTTGCACAATGAATCATTAGTGGATCCAAAAATTATATCATCAACATATATTTGAACCAACAAAATATCATTAAGCTTTCTCTTTATGAATAATGTGGTATCCACTTTACCTCTGGAGAATTCTTTTTCAAGAAGAAAATTACTTAATCGTTCATACCATGCCCTAGGGGCTTGTTTCAAACCATAAAGAGCCTTTTGTAATTTATAAACATGGTTTGGTTTATCAGAAATTTCAAAACCAGGGGGTTGTTCAACATATACCTCTTCTTGAATTAAGCCATTTAGAAAGGCACTCTTAACATCCATTTGATAAAGTTTAAAGCTCATTATGGATGCATATGCCAAAAGCATTCTAATGGCTTCTAATCTTGCAACAGGAGCATATGTTTCTTCATAGTCTATCCCCTCTTCTTGATTATACCCTTTTGCTACTAACCTGGCTTTATTTCTAATAATTATACCATGTTCATCTAATTTATTTCTAAAAACCCATTTTGTTCCAATGACAGGATAATTTTCAGGTTTTTCTACTAATTTCCATACATTGTTTCTTTCAAATTGGTTTAGTTCTTCTTGCATGGCAATGATCCAATTATCATCTACTATGGCTTCTTTTATATTTTTAGGTTCAATCATAGATACAAAAGCCATATTATTGCATAAATCTTTAAGAGAATGTCTAGTTGTTACCCCTTTTGAGATATCACCAATTATGTTGTCGAGGGGATGATCTCTTGAAGTTTTCCATTCTCTTGGGAGTACATCATTGGATTTGCCTTCTTCTGGAGGATCTTCATTGTTTCCTTTGTCATTTCCTTTGGAATCTTGTTCATGAATGTTCATATGTTCTAAAGAATCTGCAATGTCATCTAGCATATTCTTTGTTGACAATATAGCATTAGATTCATCAAAGGTAACATGAATGGATTCCTCTATATTCATAGTTCTCTTATTATATATTCTATATGCTTTGCTTTGTAAAGAATATCCAAGAAAAATGCCTTCATCAGATTTTGCATCGAATTTTCCTAGATTATCTTTACCATTATTAAGTACAAAGCACTTGCAACCAAAAACATGTAGATGAGAAATATTAGGTTTTCTACCGTTAAATAACTCATATGGGGTTTTCTTTAAAATAGGTCTTATCAAGGCTCTATTCATGATGTAACATGCAGTATTGACAGCTTCAGCCCAAAAATACTTTGGAAGAGAAGTATCATTTAATAAAGTTCTTGCAATTTCTTCCAATGACCTATTTTTCCTCTCAACAACTCCATTTTGTTGAGGAGTTCTTGGTGCAGAAAAATTATGTTCAATACCATGTTCATCACAAAATAATTCAAAATCTTTATTTTCAAATTCACCCCCATGATCACTTCTAATGGATGCAATCTTGAGATTTTTCTTGTTTTGTATGACTTTAGCAAGTTTCCTAAATGCATGGAATGAATCACTTTTATGTGTAATAAATAATGTCCAAGTATATCTAGAGAAATCATCAACTATAACTAAAGCATAGTAATTTCCTCCAAAACTCATGGTTCTAGATGGACCAAATAGATCCATATGCAATAACTGTAATGGTCGAGTGGTTGAAACAACATTTTTAGATTTGAATGAGACTCTTGTTTGTTTGCCCTTTTGACATGCATCGCATAATTTATCTTTTTCAAATTTCAATTTAGGCAAACCAACTACTAAATCTTTTGAAATTAATTTATTTAAGTGATCCATGTTTATGTGAGCAATTCTTTTATGCCATAACCATGGATCATCATCTTTACTAAGAAAGCAATGATTGTTTTCTTGTTTTATGCTTAAGTCTATCATGTAAACATTATTGACTCTATGTCCTACATGCTTTATATTAATGTCATGCTTATGTTCTATAAGACATTTCTGAGAATCAAATGATACTAGATAGCCTTTGTCACATAGTTGACTAACGCTAAGCAGGCTATGCTTAAGACCTTCAACAAGTAGAACATTTTCAATGGAGTTTGAAGAATTTGTACCTATTTTACCCACTCCAAGAATTCTACCTTTGTTGTTGTCACCATATGTTACATGCCCGCTTTTCTTTGGAGATATGTGTGTAAAATTTGATGCATCTCCAGTCATATGTTTTGAGCATCCGCTATCTATGTACCACTTCTTTCTCAAAGATACCTGCATAATCAAGTTTTTGACTTAGGTACCCAAATTTTATTGGGTCCTTGCATGTTAGTATAAACTGAGGATCCTTTTGGGACCCATATCATTTTAATATTACTGTAATTTTTCTTGAAGTAGCAAGTTGATATGCCATGTCCTCTTCTTCCACAGTAAAAACAAGTGATGGAATTAGAATTACATTTTTGTGTGGAAGTGGAAAAGTTTTTATAAACCTTTTGTAGTTTTTCAGATTTATACCCTAGTCCATTTTTATTTGACACATATCTTTGTTTACTTAATATAACATCTAAATTATTTCTACTATATGAAAATTTTGCAAGTGAATTTTTTAACTCTTTAATTTCTTTTACATATTTATCACAACAACTACAAGAATCTGTTATTTTCTTGTCATTAATAGTGGAGATATTAACTTTTTCATTTGTTTTAGAGATTGAAACTTCATTTCTAAGAAGATCTAATTCTTTGTTTAATTTTGAAATTTCATTTTCTAAATTTGAAATTGTTTTCTTTGATGATGAAACTAATTTTGCAAGTTTAATTGATTCTTTATGCAAATCAGCAAATGCATCTTGCAATTCATCAAAAGAAATAGATAAGTTGTTTGAAGATGTTACCTCTTCATCACTTTCGTAACTTTTTGCCATAAGGCAAAGATTTATCTCTTCATTTTCAGAATCATCAGAGGATTCCAAATCATTTTCATCCCATGTGATGTATGCTTTCTTTAGTTTCTTCTCACTATGATTTTTCTTTTCAGATTTTTCCATCTTTTTCTTGAAGATGGGACAATCAACCCTCAGATGTCCAGGTTGATTGCATTCAAAGCATTTTAGAGTAGAGGATGAATTTTCTGTCCTTCTCTTTGATTTAAAATTTGGTCGCCTCTGATTTCCTCTTACTTTAAGAAATTTGTTGAATCTTTTTACAAAGAAACTTAGATCATCATCATCATCTGCATCATTATCCTGATCACTTTCTTCTTGAATTGAGGATGATGCTTTAAGAGCAATTCCTTTCTTTTTCTTGTCATTTTCTTCATTTTGGTGCAATCTCAATAGTTCCATCTCGTGTTCCTGCAACTTACCAAATAAAGTGGCAAGAGACATGTTAGACAAATCTCTTGATTCAGAAATAGCCGTTACTTTGGGTTGCCATTCTCTACTTAAACATCTTAGCACCTTGTTTATAAGATCTTCATTTTGAAATTCTTTGCCTAAGGCTGCTAGATGATTTACTATATGTGTAAATCTCTTTTGCATACTCTGAATATTTTCATTTGTATTCATTCTAAATAATTCATACTCATGAGTTAGTGCATTTATCCTAGATCTTTTAACATCTGTAGTTCCTTCATGTGTTAATCGAAGAGTGTCCCACATTTCCTTAGCACTCTTGCAATTTGAAACTCTGAAATATTCATCCATTCCTAGGGCAGATGTTATTATGTTTTTGGCTTTTAGGTTGTATTGTACTCGTTTTCTATCCTCTTCAGACCATCTATCTCTAGGTTTTTCTATGGTTATGCTTTCACTTGATGAACTACCATCTATTGAAACTCTTTCTACTGTGGTGGGTATATAAGGCCCTATTTCAATGGCTTCCCAGATATTTAGATCTATTGCCTCGATAAAAATCTGCATTCGGGTTTTCCAGTAGTGGTAACCCTCTCCATTAAAGATTGGAGGTCTATTGATAGAATTCCCTTCTGGAAATAAGGAATTTGCTGAGGCCATCTTTTTCTTGAAGCTTCTAAACTTTGTACAAGAATGAAGCTCTGATACCACTTGTTAGACAAGTGGCCTCAGATATCTTAAGAAGGGGGGGTTGAATTAAGATATTCCAAACTGTTTCCCCTAATTAAAAATCTATCTTACTTTTTACTTAAGTTATGAATTCCCTTAATGACAATCTTCTTAAATATTAATTCAAATGAAGCAACTTGAATATGAATATAAAGCAATAATAAATAAAGAAGATTAAGGGAAGAGAAAATGCAAACTCAGTTTTATACTGGTTCGGCCACACCCTTGTGCCTACGTCCAGTCCCCAAGCAACCCGCTTGAGAGTTCCACTAACTTGTAAATTCCTTTTACAAGTTCTAAACACACAAGGACAACCCTTCCTTTGTGTTTAGAGATCTTTTACAACAAGAGACTCACAGTCTCTTAATCCCTTAGAGAATGAGAAGAAGAAGAGGAACAAATCTCTCTAGAAAGAGATGGATTTTACAGATTGAGCACTCAATTAATTCCTTAATGAATTGCAATTGAATTGGCCAAGGAATTCTTAAGAGGATAAAATGAATTTGCTCTTTGAGAGGATAAACACTTTGTTGTACTGAAAATCTCTAAGCAATTTCATGTTTAAGTCACATATATATAGACCATTGGTGGTCATGAGTAAAGCCTTTGAAAAGTTGTGACTCTTGAAATTATTTTTCTGAAATTCCTGTCTGGTAATCGATTACATTAATTGTGTAATCGATTACAGCTTTTAAAATTTGAATTAAAACGTTTACTAACTGCTGGTAATCGATTACCAAGATTGTGTAATCGATTACACAGTCTAAAATTTCGAATTCAAATTTTTATAGCTGTTATAAAATGTATTTGGCCACTGGTAATCGATTACATCCTCTGGTAGTCGATTACCAGAGAGTAAAACCTTTGAAAAACACTTTTATTTTAAATCACTTGGCCAAACCTTTACTAATTCAATTAGGAATTCCCTTCCTAATATTCTAGTGATCATCTTGATGTTGTGACTTGTAATCTTGAAGTATTGTCTTGAATTTTCAATCTTGAAAAGCCCATTTGCATCAATTGCAACACATCATCATGATCATCATCAAAACATCAAAGCCAATTGCATCTACATAAATGATCATTCCCCAGGCCGTAACAGAGACATGCAACTAGTTCACTAATTATGCAGTAGCCTAACTCTGGTAGGTTTTGGGGGGTGTTCCTTTGTAGGATTAGTAGTATTTTTGATCTTTTAGTATTTTTTGTGGGTGGTTGTGTGTGTGTGTGTGTGTGGCTGTGTGTGTGTATGTGGGTGTGGGTGTGTGTGTGGTTGTGTATGTGTGTGTGTGTGTGTGTGTGGGTATGTGGGTGTATGTGTGTGTGTTTGTGTGTGTGTGTGTGTATGTGGATGTGTGTGTGTGGCTATGTGTGTGTGTGTGTTTGTGTGTCTGTGGCTGTGTGTGTGTGTGTGTGTGTGTATGTGTGTATGTGTGGGGGTATGTGTGTGTGTGTGTGTGTGTGTGTGTGTGTGTGTGTGTGTGTGTGTGTGTGTGTGTCGCTGTGTGTGTGTGTGTGGTTGTGTGTGTGTATGTGGGTGTGTGTGTGTGTGTCTGTGTGTGTGGGTCTGTGGGTGTTTGTGTGTATATATGGGTGTGTGTGTGTGTGTGTGTGGCTGTGTGTGTGTGTCAACAGCACAAGCTGGATTTCAAAGATAGCTTTAAGGGAGGACTATTGACAGATACTCATTAGATGTTAGATAAGTTAGTCAAACAAATGCAACAATTTATTTACCAAACAATGGTATTGGGCTTGCAAATTCATTATTTGTTATTTACTTTCCAAATTATTCAACAAATACTACTTTCATGGCATTGCAATTTATGTTGTAGTTAGCAACAACTGGTGCGTATAAATCAAACAGTTCTACAAGTATACCAGTAATGCATACACAAACAATTTGAGAGTAGTTTTCGAATAAAACATATAAATACCTGAGTTCGAGGCTTCAGCACAATTCACTTTCCAGTAATGACCGCAAGACCACTTTTAATTAATTTCGAAACAGCAATGACCTCTAGCTTCTCAACAATGCCTATCACCACAGGATCAACAATGGCTAAAATCGCTCCTAATGGAATATGAAAATAGTATGGCAGCATAATTTAGGGTTTAGCAAATTTAAAATTGAGATTCTCCATGCAGCTTCTTTAAAAACTATCACGTAAGTAACACCACCAGTGCTATCCTTTTCAAGACCAATTCAAAAGTATATCAATAACTGCTGGTAACAATCGAGCTTATGTCATGACTAGTTTAATTTCAAGTTAATTTGGAAGTTGAAAATCCCCCCAAGGGCTGCACTTTTCTCTTGGAGGCTTCTTAAAGATAGGCTCCCCACTAGGGATAATCTTTTAAGAAGAAATGTGGCCATCCAGGAGGCTGTTTGTCCTCTTTGTGGTCAAGTGCAGGAGGAGGTGGACCATCTCTTCTTCAATTGTAAAAAGACAATAGGCTTGTGGTGGGAATCCATGAGATGGATTCAGGTTGTAGGACCTCTTCCAGCTTCTCCAGCAAGCCATTTTGTTCAATTTTGTGATGGTTTTGGTGCAGCAATAAACCATAGTAGATGGTGTGGGTGGTGGGTTGCTCTAACTAGTACTATATGGCAGAACAGGAACCTCCTGATTTTCCAGGGCAAAACTTTTGATTCCTCTAAAGTCATGGAAGATGCTATTTTCCTAGCTTGGTCTTGGCTAAAAGCTAGAGAGAAAGGCTTCAACACTAGTTTTAATCACTGCTCTTCCAATATCTCGGACTCCTTTGGTTAATTTGTGTGGGCTACAGGAAAGGTATCCTCCTTTTCATTCCTTCAGATAAATATTCCAAAGTCTATATTAGACAAAAATATCCTCTTTTTAAAGCTCGACCTCTGCAAATTGAGGAAAATCATCCTCAGCTTCAAGAAGGTGATAATGATTCAGCAGCTCAACCTGTTAATCAGGATAAGGCCAAAAAATAGAGCAATGAGGAAGCAGAAAGGAGGCTAAAAAGCAAAATTGAATGCAGTATAGAGGTGTTGAAACCAAATAGAAATTCAGCTACAACATTGAGCTTATGTTTGGTTCTTTTTGTATTTTATTGCAATTGGTTTGCTTTCAGTCTATTAGTATGTTTCTATGTTGTCTAGATTCTTGAAAGGGAGCAATAATAATGATGCAATACCATGAGATCTTGGATTTCATCAATATGTCATGTTAGTAAACTTAAATTTGTGGCTCCTCCTGCATTTTAGGCAAAAAATGCAGATGATTAGTTTAATCTTTTTAACATCATTGAATCCTTCGTTCTTCATTTCTATTTTCTCACCCGTCCTGCAAGTTTTCTAATTTGCTTTAAAAACCAAATTCAGGGTTTAGATGCACTTGGTCTAGCAACCATGGAGACAGCTGCTGCCAGAGTTCCTTTCAGTAGTTTCTTTTATTCCCCTTTAATGACTAAAGAAGATATAATCAACTTGAGAAACTTCTGATGCCTTATGCTATTGCTGTTGGGGGCCAGAAGAAAAGAAGAATCCAGTACAGTAAGATTTTTATTTTACTTAAAGAGAACTACATCTATACATTTTATAATAATGTATTATTTTCATTTTGAGGGTCACTTGACATTTTACCTAAAGTTCAACCTAGGAAGCAAGGACCTCAGTATTCTCATGTTAAAGCCCATTGGGCTTCATACTACATTATATTATACCAAATCTAGAAACTAATTATCTCTCCATACAACAGAAAAAGAGTAAAAAGCCAAAACATACAATACAGCAACCAAGCCTTTTGCCACTAAGTACCAAAAAATACTTCAAATTAAATTTTAATTATAAAAATACTGCTGTGTTACTGTCAATGGCCCTCTAAGGACAATGATTAACGAATTGATAAATAGGTTTTTGATAAAATTATGGCAGTGATTTATTAATAATGTTAAATATTACACCATTTTAGAATTTCATTTTTAATTCCTAAGCATTGGCTTAGCAAACTAATACTATTTCAGTGAGAGATTGTTGGTTTTTCTGTCCAATAATTGTGGTGTTGGCTGCAATGCACTCATACTAAAAGAGGTATGAGTTTATTAGCAAACCCCATATATGTGTGTGTGTGTGATCTTATCTGTAATGATTCACATCAAATACAACTTTCTAATGATTTCTGACATAGTAACCAGTGAGAACTCACTACTACATCATCGATAAACATTCACCAAAATTTGTACAGTAAGTTTGCCTATGATTGTCTTTAGTAATATTTAATGTATATAGTTGTACCCATGTGCCATATGATGGTTACTCTTGTATAACTCAAGACAAGTTGTACATAGCCCCTTTACCTATTATAAAGAACTCCACATACAATGCTAGACAGTAACAAATTCATAGAACAAGGTATGAATATGGATGAAGCTCTTCTGGAATAAAGTAAAACATAATGGTATGAAAATTATGATGTAAAGATTTAAGTCGTTCAACCTATAGTAAAATTATCCTCTAGAGAATATTCTTCCTTGTTTGCTCTTTAATGGGCATGGATATAGTCACTACTAATGGTTTCGATACAGTGCTAGATGTATTTTTTTCCCTATAGTTATATGTTTTTCTAATTTCTTTTTATATGGACTGGGGAAGTTGGAAAAAGGCAAACTTATTACACTACCACTCTTCTCCCATTAAGGATCTTAATGCCCTGTTTCATCCAATCATAATTCAAAACTTACATACAAAATTGTTGTTTTCTTGTTGGTTCATAAATTGCAAGATGGGGATCTTTTTTAGATTTTACTTGATAAGGCAGCTTGCCAGGCTTTGTGGGGTCATCCAGAGTTTGATTGGGAGTGGCACCCTGCTGTGAACACTGCTGGGGGACCATCAATGGATAATGTTAAAGCTATTAAGACTATTCTAAGAAGCTTTGAGATGGTATCTGGCCTCAGAATTAATTTTGCTAAGAGCCAATTTGGTGCAATTGGCCAATCTGAGGAGTGGTGCAGACTTGCCGCTGACTACCTGAATTGTGGCCCTCTGCAGTTTCCATTCTGTTATCTAGGGATGCCTATAGGTATCAATCCTGGAAGGAAGGTGGTGTAGGAGCCTATAATAAGAAAATTTGAGGCTAAGTTGAATAAATGGAACTAGAGAAGCATTTCTATGGCTGACAGAATTACATTAATTAATGTTGTCTTAACAGCATTGCCCTTATTTTATATGTCTTTTTTCAGGGCCCCTACAACAATGATTAATAGGCTCAATGCCATTCAAAGACATTTTCTTTGGGGTGGTAATGTAGAAGGAAAAAAGATAGCTTGGGTGGCTTGGAATCAAGTGTGTGCTCCTAGAGAAAAGGGAGGTTTGGGAATCAAAGACATCAAGGATATTAATGAAGCTCTTCTTATTAAGTGGAAATGGCTGATGTTCCAGCAACCAGATCAATTATGGAGCAGAATTCTGACTTCAAAGTACAGGGGTTGGAGAGGTTTGGAAGAGGGTCCTCCAAAGCAGATTTTTTCGTACTGGTGGTCTGATTTGAGATCTATTATTCATCACAACAGTATGGTTGCTGTCTCTAAGTAGTTCATTTGGAAATTGGGTAGTGGTGATCAAATTCTCTTTTGGGAAGACTCTTGGGTGGATGGAGGGACAACTCTTAAAGAAAAATTCCCAGAATTATACCAAATATCATCTCAAAAACTTCAGACAGTGGCAAGTATGGGGTCCTTTTATGAATCTGGTTGGGAATGGAAATTTTCCTGGAGGAGAAATCTATTTGACAATGAGATGGGGAGAGCTTCAGCTTTTATTGACCAAACTGCAGCAATAAGTCCTAATGCAACCTTGAAGGATTCTTGGGTTTATGACTTGATATGGGAAGTGATCGAGGCCGTACCCGAATCAAATAAACATGAAAATGCGGTAACTAGGAAGTGATCCTAGGTCGTTTTCCAACGAGCAATGATAAACCAAATGTTCATAATATACTTGCAGTAACAGTAACGATTGGGGGGGGGGGTTTGTTTGTTTTGTGATTTAAAGAACAGAACAAGTAAACTGGAATACGAAACTAATAATATTAAAAACGGGTTGTTTCCTCTGATTCAGAAGCCATTCTCTTGTCCTGGGTTATTGAGAATTCGTCCTTAACAGTTAACCACTTAATCCAACCCTATTTCAATTTACTAAGCGAAAATCAACTTAGGGTTGTCAATACGTGATTAGGCAACACATACACCAGTTAGCCCTTCGTCCATTAAGCATGAACGCAAGTTAGGCTCAGTGGCAATTAATCGAACATGAAGTGTGCACAAATTAATGTTAACGAATTTGGGTTAACTGGTGAAGGGAAAACTGCCAGGAAGCCACATTATAAACGAAACCTCAAAGAGAGTTGAGCTTCGTCCTCAAAAGGAAACAACACCAGAATATTTAGCCTTCCATAGATTCAAACAAAAAACGTAAATGAAACTAAAAGCAGAAACGTAAATGAAGCAGAAACATAAATGAAGCAGAAACGTAAATGAAGACAGAAGAAGAAACAAGAATGAAATTGTAATTAGAAGCAGAAAATGGAAAATTGCATTACGTGAACAGTAGCATTAGAATAGAAAAACGTAAAAACCATAAACCCTATGCTCTGAAAAATAGTCTAACAGAATAGCCTTGCACAAATCCCAAGGCTGCTATTTTAAAAGAGTCACTCAAAGTCACTGGGCCCTATTACAATATTTTGGCCCAAAACGAAATAATCACTGAACCACATAAAATAAAATTGCAATCTCCTAATTAGAAATTAACTAAGGTAAGCGCTGCTTAATTTGCCCTCTTCAAGTCCACAACCAAAATCCAGATTAAGCCCAATGTTTCATTAATTCCTAAAATTAGATTAAAAACATCAAATTAGCTAAATGAGCCCAAATAATAAAACTGCCTAATTAATTTGACAATTAAGACTAATCAGTAATTAAAATGGTGCAAAAAGGGTTTAAGAAATAGATGAAAATGATGGCACATCAAAACCCCCCACACTTGGCCTTTTGCACTCCTGGGCAAAATGAAACAAAGAACAAAATCCACGGATATCAAAGAGAGACAAACAAAAACATTCACATATTTCTCAATGAACATCAAGGAATGAAAGTAATGGGTAACATCTAACATAAGGAGATCCGAAAAGTCAAGACATTCATGAAAATCATCCAAGCAACCCAATCATGGCAAAATAGTTAATCAGCTCAAGAATGAAAAGTGATAAAGCCTCACAAGATATACACTCTATCTCTCAAGTGTCTAGGCTACTATTTACCCTCAAAGCACCCATGAAAACAAACACCACATAAACTTGGCAAGATTCTAAAATTGACAATCAACCCATAAACACAAGCACATGAGGATCAAAAGGTCTTTTAAGGTTGTAATGGGGCCAAGGACAAGGTATGGAAAAATATGGAATAAGTGGCTAAATCCTAAAGGAATAGAGGAGCAATGGGGAATAAGTGCATATTAAGAAAAAAAATGAAAAAAAAAATAAAAAGAACTAAAGATAAAATTTAAACATAAAGAGTAGAACCAAGAGTCTCATCATTCTTTTTCCATTTAAGATCTTATTCTCTCAACTTTATTGCTTTTTCTTTTTCTTTTTCAATTTTTTTTCTTTTACTCTGTAGCCTTTGAGAAACAACATCTCATTCAGCATGTCCAACATTTAACCAATATACAATGTACATCAAGTATGGCCCAAAATACATCATGAAGCATAGCCAACAAAACATGTTATCCAATGAAACAAAACCCCCCCACACTTATTCCCAAAACAATTCCAAAGCTCCAAAATTCATTAAGGATATGGTGATATCATGGTTTTTCACTTAAGGCCTGTAGTGAGCTTCAAAACAAGGAAAAGGAAACAAGACTCAAAAGGGCTATCAAAGGAATTAATTCAAGGTAAGTCCATTTGGCTAGAAGCTTCTAGGAACAAAATTGCCTCAATCATTTCCAAATATGCATGTGAATTAGGAAGCATCAACAAGAATCAAGCCAAGGCTATTGTGCAAGCAATCAATGGGGCAAAACACACCAAATGATTATGATGATGGATGGCTCAAATTCTCACAAAGGTAAACTCATCACTTTCAAAACTATCATGACATGTAGAGGAGAATCAAGGATTTCAAGTCACAAAATGTCAAGAACTTTTATTTTCAAAACAATTACCCATTTCTTGAACATATCCTATAATTCAAAGAAAAACATGCAAAGTCGTACATGCACACAGAATTGACCCAAAATATTCAACTAGAAATCCGACGAAACTAACAACATTAACAAATTAACACAACTAACAAATTAACAAAACCAACAAAACTAGCAAAACCAAAGAACACTCCCCCCCATACTTAAACAACACATTGTCCTTAATGTAGCACAATTAAAAGATTAAAAACAATTAAACCATCAAATAGAATCGGACAAGTGTAATAAAAGCAAATAAGGAGATAGGAAAAGAAGAACTCCCTAAGTTATGGTGGAGGAAGAGTAGGGTGGAGTAAGGAAGTCTCTTCCACCACTATGTCCACTAAAGAAGGGTTTGTGAGGAATGGCTTAAGTCGATGTCCGTTGACCTTGAAGCTCTTGTTTGTGGAGTCGCTTTTGATCTCAACTATACCATAAGGAAAAACATTAGTAACAACAAAAGGACCAATCCACTTAGACCTCAACTTACCACTCATGAGTCCAAGCCTAGAATTATACAATAATACTTTTTGCCCAACCATGAAGTCCTTCTTAACTATCATGCTATCATGGAACGTCTTGGTCTTTTCTTTGTAGAACTTGGCATTCTTGTAGGCTTCTAGGCAGATTTCATCTAACTCACTTAGTTGCAACTTTCTTTCTTCACCAGCTAGATCCATAGAGAAGTTGCAAGTCTTCACTGCCCAGTATGCTTTGTGCTCAATTTCCACTGGAAGATGACATGTCTTTCCAAAGACAACCCGATAAGGAGACATTCCTATGGGTGCTTTGTAGGCAGTCCGATGTGCCCAAAGAGCATCATCAAGCCTGGTACTCCAATCTTTCCTGCTTGGCTGCACAATCTTCTCTAAAATTCTCTTGATCTCCCTGTTAGAAATTTCTGCCTGTCCATTGGTCTGGGGGTGGTATGGTGTGGATACCCTGTGTACCACCCCATACTTTTTAAGCAAGGCATGCATTGTTCTGTTGCAAAAATGGGTTCCTTGATCACTAACAATTGCTTTACGTACTCTAAACCTGCAAAAACAGATTAGATCTGACAAAATCTGCAACAACTTTAGCATCATTAGTTCTAGTGGGCTTGGCTTCCATCCATTTTGAAACATAGTCAACTGCAAGGAGAATGTAAACATAACCAAAAGAGACAGGAAAAAGGCCCATGAAATCGATACCCCAGACATCAAACACCTCACAAAATAGCATAGGTTGCTGAGGCATTTTTTGTTGCCATGTAAGTGTATTTCCTGCTCTCTGACACTACTCACAAGTGCTGCAGATCTTCCACGCATCTTTAAAGATGGTGGGCCAATAAAAGCCACAATCAAGCACTTTGTGAGCTGTCCTTTGAACACCCAAATGACCTCCCGATGCGGAAGAATGACAGAACAGCAAGACTGAGTCAGTCTCATGATCTGGAATGCACCGTCTAATTACCTGATCACTGCACAATTTCCACAAGTAGGGGTCATCCCAAATAAAATGCTTAGCATCACTTTTAATTTTATCTTTTTGGGCCTTAGATGCTAAGGGAGGAAAAACAGAAGCAACTAAATAATTGACAATGTTAGCAAACCAGGGAGTAGAAAGAGAGTCAGAAATAATATACAATATATACAAATGATCATCCGGGAAATCATCTAGAATGGGTGAATCCGCATCAGATACACGTTCGATCCGACTCAAATGATCAGCAACTAAATTTTGTGCTCCGCTCCTATCACGGATCTCCAAGTCAAACTCTTGGAGCCAGAGCATCCATCGGATCAACCTAGGCGTAGAATCAGCCTTCTTCAACAAGTACTTTAGAGCTGCATGGTCAGTATAAACAATAATACGGGTACCAAGCAAATAAGATCGAAATTTTTCAAAACCAAACACTATGGCTAGAAGCTCTTTCTCAGTAGTAGTATAATTCGCTTGGGCAGCATCTAAAGTCCTAGAAGCATAATATATCACCCTGGGCAATTTATTAATTTTCTGAGCAAGGACAACCCCCAATGCATAATTTGATGCATCACACATAAGCTCAAAAGGGGTTGTCCAGTCGGGTGCCTCGATGATCGGGGTGGTAGTCAGCGCTCTTCTGAGGCAATCAAAAGCCTCTTTGCATCTGTCATTAAAGTCAAACTCTACCTCCTTTTGCAACTAGTTGTACAGTGGAAGGGCTACTTTGCTAAAATCTCTTATAAAGCGCCTGTAGAATCCTGTCAGGCGTTCAAGCATCTGGTCAATGAATGGCAGGGGAAAATTGTCCTTTTTGGTAACCTGGTTCAGCCTCCTATAGTCAATGCAGACTCTCCAACTATTCTTCACCTGAGTAGGAATCAACTCCTCCTTCTCATTTTTGATCACTGTGAGGCCGGTCTTCTTCGGGACTACCTGGAC
Organism: Glycine soja; assembly: GCF_004193775.1. Lineage (NCBI taxonomy): Eukaryota > Viridiplantae > Streptophyta > Magnoliopsida > Fabales > Fabaceae > Glycine > Glycine soja. Next base: position 25,923,294 of record NC_041011.1, read on the forward strand.
GGGACTCACCCATTGGTTGTTGGAGATAGGATAAATGATTCCAGCTTGCAAAAGCTTGGTTATCTCCTTCTTCACTACATCAAGAATCACCGGGTTGCGTCTTCTCAGTGGCTGTCTTACTGGTTTAGCTCCATCCTCTAAATTTATTCGATGCATACATGTGGATGGGCTAATACCAGGAATGTCTGCCAGGGTCCAGCCTATAGCCTTCTTATGCTTCTTGAGAACAGACAACAACTTCTCCTCTTGCTCATCAGCAAGGGAGGCAGATATAATCACTGGAAAACTTTTTCTATCATCCAAGTAAGCGTATTTTAAATTTGATGGCAGAGGCTTCAATTCTGGTGTGGCTGGCTGGATAGTGGTAGAAGGAGATGGTTTCTCAGCCTGTACCTCATAAAGAAAGTCTGAGGTATGTGTACTTCCTGAAACATGGTTAGTCCTATCTGACTCTATAAAATCAATCTCGAGAGGTAAAATACCACCACCAGACATGCAATCAATATCAATTTCAGATTCAATCTCAGCATCAAATTCAGACATATGATCAAGTACAATTTCAGACTCAATGCATGAAGAGTGAGAGGCATGCAGATTAGAATAAAGATCAGTCATGTATTCATCAACAACATGGTCAATTATTTCAGCACGAAATACAGAAAGATCTTCAGATGGGTATTTCATAGCATCCAGAATATTAAAATGAACAGTTATATCACCAAACTCCATGGATAGTGTGCCTGCATATACATCTATCTTAGTTCTAGCAGTTTTCATAAAGGGTCTTCCTAGAATGATGGGAACTGATCCTTGAGAAAATCCATCCTCCATATTCAAAATATAAAAATCAACAGGGAAAATCAGTTCACCAACTCTAACTAAGACATCTTCTATGAAACCAACAGGATAGGCAACACTTTTATTAGCTAAATGAATTACCACATCAGTTGACTGCAAGGGACCTAGAGATAGAGAATTAAAAATAGATAGAGGCATAACACTAACAGAAGCTCCTAAATCTAGCATGGCATTGTCAAACTTACTATTCCCTATAATATAGGGTATGCTGAATGTACCTGGATCATTACATTTTTCAGGAATTTGGGGGATAGATTTACCAATCAATGCGGAGACATTTCTGCCCATGCTAATTCGTTCACTTCCTTTAAGCTTCCGCTTATTAGTGCACAGCTCCTTCAAGAATTTAGCATATCTTGGAATTTGCTTTATTGCATCCAGCAGAGGTATGTTTACCTCTACTTTTCTAAATGTTTCCAAGATCTCTTTCTCTGCCTCTTCCATTTTTTTGTTGGAAACTGCTCTTGGAGGGAATGGAAGAGGAGGGATATGCTGCTTCTGCAAATCAGAATTACTAGTGGAAGATTCACCTGCACAGAAATTGTTAGGTAAATTTTTGTCATCACCTTTTTCTGGAGTAGAGTGAAGTTTGGCAGGTTCAATTGCAGATGAGAAAGGTGTTATGGGTTGAGGTCCTTGACACTGCTTTCCCGACCTCAATGAAATGACACTGACATTTTTGGGATTTTGGACAGCTTGAGAAGGTAGCTTGTCAGAATTCTGGGACTGCTGTTGATTTAATTGTGTAGCCAATTGTCCCATCTGATTAGTTAAGCTCTGAATGGAGGCTCTGGTCTCTTGTTGAAACTGCATGTTCTGCATAGTCATTTGCCTCACAAGTTCATCGAGGGAAGGTTGCGGAGGAGCCTCAACTGTTTGTTGTTTATGGGGCTGTTGCTGTTGTTGGATTGGTGGGGGAATGTATGGTCTGCTTGGGCCAACAGCATTTTGGAAGGAAGGATCAGACTGCTATTGTTGTTGTTGAGGGCTAGACCATCTGAGATTAGGGTGATTCCTCCATCCAGGTTGTATATGTTGCTGGAGAGGTCATAATTGTTCTGCTGTGGTTGATTTTGCTTCTGAGGTTGAGGAGGTATATTGTAAATGTTTGCAGCATAAGCTTCAGGCAACTCAATTGCTCCAGGTTCCTGCATGGAAGGACAGAGGTCTGTGTGGTGGTCAGCAGAGGAGCATAAACCACAGACTCTTGTGACATGTATAGATTTCTGATTCAAGGCCAGCTGGGTTACCAAGTTAACCAATGCATCTAGTTTTCCTTCAAGCTTCTTAGTTTCAAATGATGCAGATGAGTTTGTAGCTACCTCATGCACTCCTCTAATGACTATGGCATCATTTCTGGCGCTAAACTGCTGGGAGTTGGAAGCCATCTTCTCAATCAAGTTTCTGGCTTCAGCAGGAGTCATGTCTCCAAGGGCTCCACCACTGGCAGCATCTCTCATACTTCTCTCCATATTACTGAGTCCTTCATAAAAATATTGGAGAAGAAGCTGCTTCGAAATCTGATGGTGAGGGCAACTGGCACATAGTTTTTTAAATCTCTCCCAGTATTCATGTAGGCTCTCTCCACTGAGTTGTCTAATACCTAAGATATCCTTCCTGATGGTCGTGGTCCTGGAAGCAGGGAAATTTTTTTCTAAGAATACTCTCTTAAGGTCATCCCAGCTCGTGATGGACCTTGGAGCAAGGTAATACAATTAGTCCTTTGCCACTCCCTCTAAAGAATGAGAAAAAGCCTTCAGAAATATGTGATCCTCTTGGACATCTGGGGGTTTCATGGTGGAGCAGACAATATGGAATTCTTTCAGATGTTTGTGCGGGTCTTCACCTGCAAGGCCATGAAACTTTGGAAGCAAATGGATCAGTCTAGTTTTAAGAACATATGGGACATCCTCATCAGGGTATTGGATGCACAAGCTTTCATAGGTGAAATCAGGTGCAACCATCTCCCTTAGAGTCCTCTCACTGGGTGGAAGTTGTGCCATGTTCTCGGAATTTTCAAAATCAGAATGCTCAAAATTATAATGCTCAAAATCAGGATGTTCAAAATCACCAATAACAGAATGCACAGATTCACCAGTAATGGAATGCTCAGGATGATCAAAAGGTATAAAATGATGCCTAACTAATCTATGAAATTTCCTATCTATCTCAGGATCAAAGGGTTGTAAGTCAGATGGATTGCCTCTAGTCATACACTACATTCAGCATGCACAACTAGTTGCCTTGTCATGTAAATAAAGGTGTAGGTTTGAACTACAGCTATCCTCAAATGATATCCAAATGACTTGAAATTTTGTGAGCAACCTTATAAAATGATGAGAAGATAGCACATAAAATTTCAAACAAAAATTCAAAGTCTAACTATGGATGCTAAAAATGGTAGGTTGAGAAAAATAAGTGAATAAAACTTGAAAAATAAAAAACTTTTGACAGAATCACTTTTTTTGGACGATGGAGACCTCAGCCGACCTATGGCGGGCTGCCACGGTGTAGGTAATTTTTTTCTACCCCAAATACATATATAATAATTGTGATTCTGATAACCGGAGCAAAAGTTATGGTCGTTTGAAGTTTTGACAAAAACAAAATTTGCTACTTTTTTGGAACTCTCATATCTGACCAAACTAAAGACTCTAGCTATTTTTCCCACAAAATATAGATTAAAAGAAGTTACCACAAAAAAATTCAGCCAAAAATAACAACTCTAGCTACTAAAACAAAAAATCCCAAATAATTCAGCAAGGGTGGTCGCTAAAATCCGTCGCTACATGATTTCTACTACTACTTTGTTTTGCCGCAAGCAAATGTGGTCGCTAAGTCCGTCGCAAAACACTATTCACAGCAAAACACCCAAAACTGAAACAGGGGAAGCGCTTAACAGAAAAACTAAAACAAAACACACACTAAACAAAATACCAGGACACTAAACAACACTAACACACATACTAACACAACACTAACAATTAAACATAAAACACGAAATAATTAAACACTAACACGACACTAGCTATTATGAACCTTTGGACACTGCTCCCAGGCAACGGTGCCAAATTTGATCGAGGCCGTACCCGAATCAAATAAACATGAAAATGCAGTAACTAGGAAGTGATCCTAGGTCGTTTCCCAACGAGCAATGATAAACCAAATGTTCATAATATACTTGCAATAACAGTAACGATTGGGGGGGGGGTGGTTTGTTTGTTTTGTGATTTAAAGAACAGAACAAGAAAACTGGAATACGAAATTAATAATATTAAAAATGGGTTGTTTCCTCTAATTCAGAAGTCATTCTCTTGTCCTGTGTTATGGAGAATTCATCCTTAACAGTTAACCACTTAATCCAACCCTATTTCAATTTACTAAGCGAAAATCAACTTAGGGTTGTCAATATGTGATTAGGAAACACATACACCAGTTAGCCCTTTGTCCATTAAGCATGAACGCAAGTTAGGCTCAGAGGCAATTAATCGAACATGAAGTGTGCACAGATTAATGTTAACGAATTTGGGTTAACTGGTGAAGGGAAAACTGCCAGGAAGCCACATTATAAACGAAACCTCAAAGAGAGTTGAGCTTCGTGCTCAAAAGGAAACAACACCAGAATATTTAGCCTTCCATAGATTCAAACAGAAAACGTAAATGAAACTAAAAGCAGAAACGTAAATGAAGTAGAAACGTAAATGAAGACAGAAGAAGAAACAAGAACAAAATTATAATTAGAAGCAGAAAATGGAAAATTGCATTACGTGAACAGTAGCATTAGAATAGAATAACATAAAAACCATAAACCCTATGCTCTGAAAAATAGTCTAATAGAATAGCCTTGCACAAATCCCAAGGCTGCTATTTAAAAAGAGTCACTCAAAGTCATTGGGCCCTATTACAATATTCTGGCCCAAAACGAAATAAACACTGAACCACATAAAATAAAATTGCAATCTCCTAATTAGAAATTAACTAAGGTAAGCGCTGCTTTATTTGCCCTCTTCAAGTCCACAACCAAAATCCAGATTAAGGCAAATGTTTCATTAATTCCTGAAATTAAATTAAAAACATCAAATTAGCTAAATGAGCCCAAATAATAAAACTGCCTAATTAATTTGACAATTAAGACTAATCAGTAATTAAAATGGTGCAAAAAGGGTTTAAGAAATAGAAGAAAATGATGGCACATCAGGAAGCACAAATGGGAGCTAATTAGAATTTGGACTTTGTGGACATTTGGAAGCTCAAAATACCAGCTAAATCACTGGTTTTTGCTTGGAGGCTAATTAGGGACAGACTTGCAACTAGGATGAATCTTAGAAGGCAACAGGTTGTGATAAATGAGGTACAGTGCCCATTTTGTGGAGATGTAGAGGAGGAGGCTGCTCATTTATTTTTCAATTGTAAAAAGATCCTATCGATATGGTGGGAGTCCTTATCTTGGGTTGGATTAGCAACAACACTACCACAAAATCCTAGGGACCACTACCTGTAGCATATGGCTGACTTTACAGGGGGAAAGCAACTCACAAGATGGAGATCCTGGTGGATTGCTATGACTTGGACAACCTGGAAGTACAAAAATAGAATAATATTCCAAAACGACACGTTTGACGGAAGTAAACTGCTTGATGATGCACTCCTAGTACTTTGGACGTGGATTAGATACATGGAGAGAGACTTTGCAACACATTTTAATCAATGGTCCTCCAACCTAAAGGAAGCGTTTAGTAAATAGGCTGGAGAGGATTCAGAAACTATGTAACGATTATATGCATGTATTAAGTGGTTCTGTGAAATAACAGCAACCAACTGCACAAATATATCTACATATGTAACCTTAGTACCACTAGTACTTTTCAATATATATAATATCTATTTTTGCTGAGCAAAAAAAAAATGCAACCTTGAAGGATTCTTGGGTGTGGGGAGTTGAACCCAATGGGATTTTTTCTACTAACTCTGCTTATCTTTGTATTAAAGCTGAACAGTCCTCTAAAGATCAAAGTACTGGTTTTTGTCAGCTGTGGGACATCAAAATCCCTCCTAGAGCTCTATCTTTTGCATGGAGATTACTTTGGGATAGGCTACCTTCTAAGGAAAATCTAATTAGGAGGCAAGTTATGAACTTATGCCCTTAACATATAAGTGCGTTGAGCAGAAATGCTCCATCTTTGACCACAAAGTGGTTGGTCAACATCCAAAGCAAATTAAGCTTCAAAACCTAATACCACCTTAAAGAAAAAAATTTAGAAATTCAAACTATTTGAAGATGTTGGGTCCATTAATGATGAATTGGTGCCCTTCTACTCTGGCCTAAAAGATTGTGGGGACATAGGTTTTTGATCGTTACCAATTTGGAGTGCTCTAAAATTCAAACTAATTTTGTCTCCTTACCCTCTATCTTAGCAGAATGTGTCTTAATCGAGGCCGTAAATCCGTATCTGGTCTCACATGGGGGAATATGTTCCCCCTCCATTAAAAGACCCTTTTGTCACTAGCTGAAAAGTATCCTAGGCTCTACTTGATCTCTTCTCAACAACACCAGCTTATTGGACAAATGGGGAAGCATAATAACTCTGGATGGGAGTGGTATTTTAATTGGAGAAGACCGCTGTTCGACAACGAAATTGGAATGGCTATCACTTTTCTTTCTGAAGTTGAAGGTAAGCCTATTCACAATTATGGGTCTGATAGCTGGGACTGGGCAGCAGAACCATGGGGTATCTACTCTACAAATAATGCTTATTAATTGTTTTGGGAGGAAGCAACAGTGGACAGTCTCGAGGAATGCTTTGAGGAGCTATGGAAAATCAAGATTCCTAGTAAAATAGCGGTTTTTACTTTGATAGATTAACCCATTCCCATGTTTCATTTTCTTTGATATTTGTTAAGGTAGATTAAGAGTGGATTTCTTTTGACCCTAAACTATCAGAAAAATCTAAGGAATAAATCCCAACTTTGGAATCCTTGATTAGTTGTTTGACCATTTGTATATGTCGAAGAATCTTATAGAACTCAAGCAATTGTGAATAACAAAATTAAACTGTAGCCACACATATGTAGGCCTAATATCAAATATACTTCCTACACAAAAGCACAATGATGACAACAATCACATTTGTGATATGACTGCGGGCAATATGATCAAATATTATTGCACATGCGGATTTAAAGAACTGCAAATAAAATGGCAGCAGAACACTTCATTTTAGAATCTTGTACTGCTTTTTTCTATATAGTATCCTAATCTTGGATTTACCAATAACAAATTTGTTTACAAAACAACCAAATGTTCATCCAATACAAACTTAAAGCATGTAAGGCTTCAAACAGCACCTTGATAACCATCTCTATCAGATCTTATTTTTGAAGTTAAAAAGAATTCTATTTTGCTTATGTGCTACATTTCTTGTAAAACCCAAAACAAACAATGGGGTTCTTAAGGAAATGTGCTAAAAAAACCCAAAGAAATAATGAACACAATTTTCATACATTAGCCACTATTGAGGTTCATAAGTGTAATTAACCCATAAAGGATTATGATTTTGCAAGGTCTGTAACTTCATGAACTAAAGAGCAAATACAAACGAACAAAATACAAATACATCCAGCAACATCAAATGACTCAAATCCATTACTTCAAAATACAAATACCCAAAGGAACTACAACACAACATATTTTAATTATTAGCAACAAGCATAATCTCATCTTGGTAAGAAGCACTAATAGAGATGCGCATATACTCACCGATTGTCAATTGTCGTCAGTGGCAGAGATATTCCTAATCAGCACAGATCACTTTGCAGCACACAAAACACAAGCAACAACGAACCTTGATAGCGACTAAAGAAGACGAAGAAATCACCTGAGCAGCAAAGTAGACATGATACATACAAAGTTTTTAAGCAATTGGTTTTGAAACATGACAACAGAGACATACCTTCGATGGCTTCCCTGGGAGTCTTAAAGCCAACCACAAAGGAATTCCAAAATCGATTCCCACCCTTTCCGGGACTCTTTCCTTTCCTAGTTTTCTTCGAGCTACGAAAGTGACCAAATGTTAAAACGAGGAATGCCTAATGTTAAAACGAAAGGACGTACCTCAATCGATAAGTGCAAGACACGAACTGCACAATGTGGTTGCAGTCACGGAAGCGCAGCCCAGTTTGCGACAAAGACGAACTCAGGCAGAAGGAGAAAGAAGAAGAACACCCTGGGAATCTTAAGGCGAACCACAATGGACTTCCAAAATCGATTCCCACCCTTTCCGGGACTCTTTCCTTTCCTAGTTTTCTTCGAGCTACGAAAGTGACCAAATGTTAAAACGAGGAACGCCTAATGTTAAAATGAAAGGACGTACCTCAATCGATAAGTGGCAGAGACGAACTCCACAAAGACGAACTCCATAATGTGGTTGCAGTCACGGAAGCGCAGACTAGTTTGTGACAAAGACGAACTCAGGCAGAAGGAGAAAGAAGAAGAACGATAGGGTTCAAGTGCACGGGTTGTGCAATTTTAGATTTTTAATATATAATGATAACAACATCGGTTTTTTAAAAATAATTGATGTTAACATCAACTAGGTAACATCGGTTTTCTTAAAACCGATGCTAACATCAACTCGATAACATCGGTTTTTCCCAAACTGATGTTAACAACTCGATACTAACATCGGTTTTTCCAAAACTGATGTTAACTACTCCATAGTAACATCGGTTATTTAAATAACCGATGTTACTATGGAGTAGTTAACATCGGTTTCAGAAAAACCGAGGTTAACTAAGTCTACTTATTTACAAAAATGCCACCGCGCTTTTGTTAACATCGGTTTTGTGAATAACCGATGTTAACTGTGCGATGTTAAATCTAAAAATTGTAGTAGTTTAACCTTATTGGATTTTTAATCTTAGCAATGACCCCATATTGACCTTAGCTTCAATACTATTCAGCGTCAAATACCCAAGACTTAGTTAAATCTTCAAAATCTTAAATATCTTAAATATTTAGGATTGGATAACAATGAATTTACTGGACCTATTCCAGATTGGTTGGGGGAACATCAATATCTGCAACATCTTGGTCTAACAGAGAACATTTTTTTCGCTTGCATTCCTTCAAGTCTAGGAAATGTCACATCCTTGAACCAATTAACTGTTAGCTCCAATTTGTTGAGTGGCAATCTTCCAAACACCATTGGCCAACTCTTTAACTTGAGGAGACTATACATTGAAGGTTCCTTGTCTGGTGTTCTATCTGAAAAGCATATTTCCAAACTCTTCAATTTAGAATCAATTCTCTTGAATTCAGATTTTGCATTTAATTTGGATCCCAACTGGATTCCTCCTTTTCAGTTTCATGAAATTAGCTTGAGAAATACAATTCTAGGTCCTACAATTCCAAAATGGCTAAACACACAGAGGACACTAGATACTCTAGATATTTATTACTCCGAAATTTCATCCATAAATGCAGACAAGTTTTTGGAGCTTTGTATCCAATATTGGAACAATTCTCTTGTCCCACGATGCAATTAGTGCTGACTTAACAAATTTCGCTCTAAATTCTGATTACATATTAATGTCTCACAATAATTTCACATGAGGGATCCCACGTATATCAACAAATGACTCCATCTTTGATGTATCTAGCAATTCCTTGTCTGGACCAATTTCCCCTTTATTGTGTCCTAAATTGGGTAGGGAAAAAAGTTTGTTGAGAAATAATCTGAATATTGTTGTAATTCTGAGATATCCCTCACACAATTTGCTCACCCCTTTCTCTCTCTGCCACCTCATCATTCCTTCCCTGCCTCTTATTTTTCCTGACAGAGACTCTCCACACTATGGGTTTTTGCTGCACTAAGTCTGTATCTTCGTTTAAGGTACTAACATAATATACTGAAGGACTTGAAATTAAACAACTTTCTTTGGGGCACTTTCTGTCAAAATCAAATGACCTAACATCAAACATACCACAACAAAATGAAGCCAGAGAAATTCAAATGTAGGGCAGTGGTCTAGAAAGTTCAAACAGAGAGCAAGGAAGAGGCCTGTGCAGTAGACGAAAATTTGATAGGGTCAGGTCATCAACACTTGGTTGGCAAAAGGAGGCAATCTGGCACATAAATTCTGGTTTTAGTTAGAAATGCCTGGGTTTACGAATGAGGTTCTAGAAAAATAGAGCTTCTGCATTTTAGGTGCTGGTTTGCCAAATGGAAAAATTAACCCTAAAGAGGTTCTGAAGCAAGACAAGGTAGGATATCCTAAAATAAATCTTAAACAAGCTGGCTAATGAAAACCGGGGGTGGGAAAAATGGATATTTTGCATGTTTTTGCATGTTGGTGTGCAGGCTTCTATAGCTATGAATTGGTGATGAAACATCCTTGATTTCCACTCCAGAAAATACTCCTAAATGAGCCAACCTCTGTAGCCAGTGACTGCAACATGACACATTGAGGCAACACTGTTGCTATCTCCCACTGACAACTATGGTGTCACTACTAAGGACAACAAATCTAAATTATTGGAGTCTACATGGATGGCACAGTCATCACAACCAACAACAATCAAATTGCTGCCACAGAACCTGAGCTTTTATTTTAATAATCAAGCCAACTGCAATCATATATGTGGCCAATCTATTTTACTTCTATTTAATTTAAGGCTAAATTAATTTGTAGGTTCCTATAACTTCATTAGATTTTTAATTTGGTCCCTGTAGTTTAAATACTTTTAATTAAATCCTGATAGTTTAAAATTTTATCAATATTGGGCAACCTCTTGGCTTTTTCACAAAACCTTGTTTCTTAAAATACATTTATTCATCAAATCCCTAAATTCCCTATATATATAAAGATGTTCAATAATAACTAAACCACTAAAAAAGCAAGAATATGATTCAACTTTAATTGCTTGGCATTGATAGATTAATTGAATTAGCCATTTATAGCAAATAAATCTGATTCAATTTGAGAGTTGTTGACTTTGGTAGTCCAGGTGGTTTCACATTTTGACTAAAGTCACCAAACTAATTTATAGAACATGCACAATGTAGAGTACATGTACACATTGGCCAATAAAGACAGAGATAGAGCACAATTGGAATTGAAGATTTAGGCACACTAATTGAATAGAGAATTATAGCAAAAGCCAGAGTTTTAACAACTCCTACGGAGAATAACCCTGACCAAATACTTGGAATTTCAAGTTGTACAAAATTAATCAAAGTTGTGAAGATATATATAAAAAAATGTTAGCCACGGAGAAATGAATTTTTTATGACAAGTAGGCTTCTGAATACAACTTTAGTTTGATGGTTTTTGGTACTTATTTGTCAAAGGAGTTGAACCAAACCACTTGGCTTTCTCTGCTGCTCTTGGTGTTACATTGGGACTATTTCAATTGCAGTAGTATGTTGTAATTAACCCACCCATATTTATATTGTCATTTATGTTGGATTTGTTTATTATACTTGCTACTGAACACTCAAAAATCATGCTTGCAAGTAAGATCTTATTGTTAGCACAATTGGTCATTGAATAGGATAGCAACTTTACAGATTTAAATGATTTTCCTGCTTATTTAAAATGTTACATGTGTCACGATAGCAAAGTGGAGATCCTTCTCCCTGTTAAAATGAAGAATAGAAGGAACTGTGATATAAATTTGGGGGTGGAGGGGTGGGGGAATAAATGTAGAATGTTAGATATAGAACCAACTAAAGAGAAACTTCATGCTGCACTAACTTTTGAATTGGTAAAAAATGAAAGGAGAAATGCCCAACTTAGTCAAGGGCATGGAATATTTTAGTTTTTGAGCTAGATATCAGCATATTTTCAATTGACAAATAGAGACTACGTATTCTTTAGATAACATATTGAATGTCATCACCCCTCTAAGATAACCATAGTTCAGTATTGGTGGCCATCTTGCATAAGTTTAGTCTCTCTCTAGTTTCCAAAACTATGTCTTTCCATTAACTCTATAGTGTAGAAGCAAGCTTCATGATGATGAATCAAGCGATTTTGATGATGCCAAAAGCCCAAATGATTGATTCAAGACTTCGAGATAAAGCATCAAGAATCCAATCCAAGATTCAAGAGAAGAAATCAAGAAGCAACAAGTCAAGACTTCATATAGGATAAGTATTAAAAGATTTTTTTCAAAAACCAAATAGCACAGTTTTGTTTTACAAAAGAATTTTCTCAAATTTTCTAAGATACCAGAGTGATTACTCTCTGGTAATCGATTACCAGTTGCAGTAATCGATTACCAGTGACCAGTTTGGTTTTCAAAATATTTTCAAATGGTTTGCGACGTTCCAAAACGATTTTCAAATAGTGTAATCAATTACACTATATTAGTAATCGATTACAAGTGAATCTGAACGTTGGAATTCAAATCCAATTGTGAAGAGTCACAATTTTTCATAAAATACATTGTGTAATCGATTACACCTTTGTGGTAATCGATTACCAGTGAATAGTTTTAAAGAAAAAGTTAAGAGTTATAACTCTTAACATGGTTTTCTCAAAAGTCACAACTCTTCCAATGATTTCTTTGACTAGACGTGAAGAGTTTATAAAAGCATGACTTTGGCACACGTTCAAAATATATGATATTCTTCTAAACAATCCTTTTTTGCAATCTTTCTCTAACCATTTCCCATTGTTTTTTTCTTTGCCAAAAAGCTTTCTAAACTTTGTTTCAAAACTTTGTTTTTTCTGCAAGTGGAAATTCTGCAGAAAACAAAAGTGTGCTATCTTTTCTTCCTTCTCCCTTTTGCCAAAAGATTCAAAGGACTAACCGCCTGAGAATTCTTTTGATTCTTCCTCTTCCCTTTAAACAAAAGATTTCAAAGGACTAACTGCCCAAGATATCTTTTGTTTCCCCTTACAAAGATTCAAGGGACTAACCGCCTAAGAATTCTTTGTCTTAACACATTGGAGGATACATCCTTTGTGGTACAAGTAGAGTGTACATCTACTTGGGTTGTAATACTGAGAACAAGAGAGGGTACATTTCTTGTGGATCAGTTCAAGTGGAGTGTATATTCACTTGGTTGTTCAAAGAGAACAAGGGAGGGTACATCCCTTGTGGATCTTTGCTTGTAAAGGATTTTATAAGGTTAGTGGAAATCTCAAGAACCAGTGATTTCTTGGGGACTGGACGTAGGCACGGGTTATGACCGAACCAGTATAAATCTTATGTTTGTCTTTCTTATTCCTTACACTCTTTATTTTTCCGTTGTGCACTTTTTATTTCCGCTTTACTTTTGTCTAAATTATTGTTTTTGTTCTTTACTTTCTCATAACTTAGTACTAAAGCCTAATTGAATCTAGTAACATTAAGAAGGATAAATTTTTAATTAGTCAAGACACGTTCATAATTAATTTAACCCCCCCTTCTTAATTATACCAAGGCCACTCGATCCAACAAGTGGTATCATAGCAGGTTTCTTGAGAAAAGTTTCACAACTTCAAGATAAATGGCCTCTTTAAATTCTCTGTTTTTCGAAAGTAATTTCAGTTATAGATCAAATTTGAAGTCATTTCATGATCACGATGAAGACCAAGCCAACTTGTGTCTCATGACAAAATCTCATAAGAACAACGAGGAAAAATATGTTAGAAAGAAGTGGTACATCGACAGTGGATGTTCCAAGCATATGACGGGAGATGTATCCAAATTTACAACCATTTTCCCCAAGAAAAGTGGGCATGTTACATACGGCGACAACAACAAAGGCAAAATCATTGGAATCAGAAAAATAGGTACGAGTTCCTCTACTCCTATTGAAAATGTGTTACTTGTAGAAGGTTTAAAGCATAGCCTATTGAGTGTTAGTCAATTATGTGATAGAGGATATAAAGTATCTTTTGATTATGAAAATGTGTTATCAAGAATGATCATGACAAAGATATTGAGGATATATGTTTCAGAGAAAATATTGTTTACATGATTGATTTGAAACAAAAATCAGAAAATGATAGATGCTTTCTAAGTAAAGATAGTGATCCTTGGTTATGGCATAAGAGAATTGCTCATATTAACATGGATCATCTAAATAGATTAATCTCAAAAGACCTAGTTGTTGGCTTACCAAAATTAAAGTTTGAAAAAGATAAATTATGTGATGCATGCCAAAAAGGTAAACAAACAAAAGCATCTTTTAAATCTAAAAATATTGTCTCTACCACTCAACCATTACAATTACTGCACATGGATTTGTTTGGACCCTTTAGGGTCATGAGTTTTGGTGGTAGTTACTATGCATTAGTAATTGTTGATGATTATTTTAGGTGTCGCAACCTACCCTTAGGCGGGAGAGCGACGCGAGACTCACGGGTGCATCTTCCCAGGAAGGAAAACGCGCAGAGTCGCTACCAACGTTTATTCGAGGAAAACGTCGGAAAAAATGGAAAAAGACGTGGTCTACGAATTTCAAGTGAAAGGTTCCGGAGTTGTATTTACGCACGGGGAAGGTATATGCACCCTACGCGTCCGTCACAAGGGACGAAGGCCTTTAATCGAGTGTGCAAAGATGTCTTCAAATTGTTTTATTTTGCCTTTTTTATGTTTTTATGTCTTTTTATGCCTTTTTGTATTTTTTATCATTTTGTGGTCGACAAGGGTGTTTCCCTTGCTCATACGTATTCCTCAATTATGATAAGGAAATCAAACCTACGTAGTTCTTTGAGAACTAAACGTTGGTTAAATTATTTTTATCCTTTTTTGCAAGATGTATTTTGATTGAATGAAAGGTTATTTAAGGCGTTGGACCATTAAACAATCTTTCGATTCTTTTGAAAGGAGAGAAAACATTAAGGCGTTGGACCATTAAATAATCTTTCGCCCACAGGAACATCTTGGAAGTGTTACGGAAGCGCCTCGACATGAATTTTCTTCACGGAAACAATTTTTCTCACTAATTTTAAGTGATTCTCAGATACCAGGAGGGTTGAACATTTTTGTTCTACCCTCCTTCCCCTATTTATAGGGGAAAAGAGGGAGGTGGTTGCCACCCAGCTCGCTCAGGCGAGCTCGGTTGCTTCCACCAGAAGGCACCGCCTTCTGTTGGAAGATCCTGGAAGGCCCAAGTGGGTTTGATTGCTATTTGTACCCCCCTGTTTACTTAATACACCCCCTATGCCCTTTTTTTGCTGATTCTTTTTTCGTAACGTTACGCAACTTTACGAATTACGTAACGATACTTGTTTTCTTTCCGTAATGTCACGAAACCTTACGAATTATGCAAGCATCCCTTCTTTGGCTTTTGGAATGTTATGGAACTTTATGGATTGCCTAACGATGGGTGTCAAGTACCTCAAACTAGTCAAGCGAGGGTCGCATCCCAACAAATAGATGGTCCCTGGACGAAATTAGGGTATGACAGTTGCCCCTCTTTACTTTTTTTTTATTGGAGATAAAAGGGAAGTAAAGATAAGACACTAATTTCGTTCGAGCGAAACACCATTCTGCCAGTCAACCTCCCCGCCAGCGGTACGTGCAAAAATTTTGAAAATGATCAGCACCGAACGACCAACATCATCCTGATACTGTCAAATTCGTTCCTCTTGGTTGACACAAGGCGCATAATGACCATAATTTGTCTCTGCGTGCCATCGGACATGATCGGGCCTGGATGGAAAGGCGCAGAATGACCATAATTTGTCTCCGCGCGCCATCGGACATGATCGCCTCTGGATGGAGAAAAGGTGTGCGGAATGACCATAATTTGTCTCCGCCCACCACTCGACTCACTGCCCCAGAATGACAAAGGGCGCATAATGACCATAATTTGTCTCTGCGAGTTTATCACTCGACTCGCTGCTCCTGAATGACAAAGGGCGCATAATGACCATAATTTGTCTCTGCGTATTTATCACTCGACTCGCTGCTCTGAATGACAAAGGGCGCAGAATGACCATAATTTGTCTCTGCGCGTTTATCACTCGACTCGCTGCTCCTGAATGTCAAAGGGCACAGAATGACCATAATTTGTCTCCGCATGTCATCGGGCACGATCGCCTCTGGATGACAAAAGGGCGCAAAATGACCATAATTTGTCTCTGCGTGCCATCGGTCATGATCGAGCCTAGATGGAAAGGCGCAGAATGACCATAATTTGTCTCTGCGCGCCATCAGACACAATCGCCTCTGGATGGCGAAAAGGTGTGCGACCATAATTTGTCTCCACATGTCATCGGGCTCGCCGCTTCTGGATGACAAAAGGGTGCAGAATGACCGTAATTTGTCTCTTTGTGCCATCGGACACGATTGTGTCTGAATGGCGAAAAGGTCTGCATGTCACATGACCTCAGGGTCAGTATGATAGAGATTGTGGGGCGGCCGACAAAAGCGAGGCTCTTGCTCCTACGTATCCTCAATGAGGAACTCAGACCTACGTAGTTTTGGATAACTTGTGAGACTAAAATAGTCTCGGTGTTTTATTCACTAAAATGCGAACATGCTTTAGTAAAGAGACAAAACTTCCAACTGATCAGAGCAACATATGCTTTTTGGATGAGAAACAATGTGTCTACCGGGAAAGGAGAGTATGCTGATGAAATTTTCTCGTATCCATAAATGAGATTTTGGATGTTAGCATTTCACTTCTAAATGACCATTTAGAGGAAACAATGGGTTCAATAAAAATAGAAGAAAATCACTCAAAGTGTATCAATCTCACATAGGTAAGTGTTTCATCCTAATTCCGAACCATAGATATGTCATGACTTGGTTTTGCAAATCATTTCCTATCAAATCAAGGATTACATGCATGATCATGGATCAATAGGACTTTTTCTTGGGAATGGTTTATTTCTTTGGGAAATTTGGTTTTGAGTATTCCTAGCCTTTTCCTTTTCTGTTTTTGTTTAGTGTGAGGTGAACAAGTCACCGACGCACAGGATTTTGGTTGGCAATCAAAGGGAGAGGATCACTTTAGGTCGTGGTTTGCTTTCTTTTCTTGTATACTTGGTGACAATTTTGTATTGTTCAGATATTTGTTTGGTCTAAAGACCTTTCTGCATATTTCTTCTGTTTTCTCCCGATCTTTGATCAGGAATTTTCTTTCTTTTTGCTTTCTCCCAATCTTTGATTGGGAATTTTCTCTTTGTTTTCTTCCGAGAGTAAGGATTGACATTCTCACCCTGGGTCAAGGTTTATGGTAAGTTGAGATTTCGGCTCAAGGCTTGTAGAACAGCTGGACATGACATATGTCAGGGTTTGGTTTGGTCAGCGGTTCAGGGATAAAGGGGATGTCCCACATTATTTTCATGACACATATGCAACAATGATGATTAGGAAACTTTATGCAAAACTGGTCATGCATGCACCTATGTGGACACTCAAGTGTCGAAAATTTTTTGGTCATGTGATGCTAGGGCTCATGATTCATTTTCTCTACTTTAGTCAACCCAGTGTTTCCAAAATATGTTCTTTTATCAATTTGTGCGTTCATCCGAGTCCACTTTTGGGCGTTCGGGAAAACTTTCACAGCATTCACCCTTCAGGTGTATACACATTTTTTTTCAAAAATTGGTTATGATCAGTGAATTTCTTTAAAGAAAAGTTGGAAGTTATCTCCTTTCACAAGCATGTTGTTTTTTAGCTCGACAACTTCTTATTATTATTATTTTTTTCTTCCTTCTTTTTTCTTTTCTTGCTTGCTCTCCCTTTTTTTCTTTCCTTTTTTAAGTTATTATTATTTATTCATTTTCTCTCCCTTTTTCTTTTTCTCTCTAAAAAGATCATGCGGACGGCGGCGCACACTACCTACTTACCTCTAACCACAACGTAACCGAAAAGAACGCACGAAATGGTAAGTTGCAAAAACGGTGACGAAATAACTGAGAGCCATAACGCAAAAAATTTCTAACAGAAACGAAAAGTAATAATAGTAATGCTAGTAACCATATAGACAATAACAGAAAACAGTAACGTCAATAGCAATACAGACAATAATAGAAAACAATAATGTCAATAACAAAAGTGCGGTGACCTCAGTCACGTGGCTCCGCTTCCTCCCAATAAACCAAGCAAGTCCTTCATTTCTTCATCCATACAGGCTTCCTCTGCCGCACCGGGGGATCCTGCGGGCTACTCCCCTGCCTGGGCCTCAGGCCAATCTCCGGGCCATGAGACCTCAGCCCCAAACGGCTCTGGAGTATTGCATGCAAAAGGAGCAAAACCCTGCCCATGCTGACTGAGGCTGAACCGGTAGAGACACTCATGTATCTGCACCTGCCCCCGATGGTTGGCCGCCTGCTAGCGAACCAAGTGCTATAGATAACACTCCATGCCTAGTGATCCAGTGGGATCGGCCTGATGAGGTGGCGGCGGTGCGTCTGCGGCCTGAGGTGCATCACCCTGCACCTGCCTAGGCATGCAATACTTCTCGATGAAGGCCCGAGTGATCGGCGGTCAGATCACCTTAGTAGGGGTGACAAGAATTCCGAACGACTGGCAGAGGCCTGTGATCAATGCCGGAAATCCTAAGGCCCTGTTAGACTTATCCGGGTCTAGAGGGTGCCTGGTGGGTGGCATACCTGCAAACAAATAGATGGCATCAGCAATCACCTGGGCCACGTGGACGCTCATCCGTGTCAGGATGGCATACACCAACTGGCACTTCGGCAGAGGGAGATCGTAGTTATGATCGCTAGGCAAGACATTGTTGAGCAGCAATGTCATCCACGTCTGGGTCAAGGTGGTCATGCTGGTGCGCATGATCCGCACCCGCCTCCCTACAGCGGTCCGGGCGAAATCCTGCCCCGGTGTGCATAACAGCTGGGCAATGGCCTCCTCGTCGAACTCGTCGGCCCTGTTCCTCCTCTGGCTGAACTCACACTGCTGACCTTCCTCCAACACTAGCGGGTCACCCAAGAACTGGCTGAGGGCATCTGCGTCAAAGGGAATTCACTAACCCCTCACCCATGAACACATGTCTCGCACTCCCTCCTCTGTGGGCCAAGAATTAGCATAAAACTCCAGGACTACCTCAGGGTCAAACTTAGCCATGGGAGTCACCAACGACGTCCAATGTCTGTGAGCTATCTCCTCCTGAAAGTCTGTATACTCATCCTCCCTGAGCTGGACGTGCCTCTCTCTGTGGAACGACCATCCTTTGATGGCCTCGAAGCGCTGCTGGTGCTCGACGCTCTGGAAACGGTGGCTATCAAACTCGGGGGCGGCACTGGACCCTTTCGCCGCGGCGTCTCTCCTAGATCTCTTCGTGGAAAGCTTTTTCGGAGCCATTTCCTGCGAGGACAAACGTTTGGAAAGTTAATTTACAAGGAAATGCTATTTTAAAGCAAAAATGGCATACTAATCTTTTTGACTTAGAACAAACTTGTGCACACATTTCCCTGAAGAAGAACATTTATGAACGTGCATACGCGCAAAATATCCTGCTATCTATATCAATATACAAGGATATTCAAAACATTCTAGCTAACTATATCCCACACATATTCTTTTGAAAATAATTCATATATGCATGCTCAAGGTATTGTGCCAAAATTACATATGTTCGTATTCAAAGTATTTTGCTACCAAAAATTTCATACACACATTCAAGGTATTTTACAACCTAAATTAACATACAAATTAATACAGGTTTTTTGTTGTTTCATTCACATTTATTTATACATATATGCACATTTGAGAGCCAATTTCATGTTATGCACACACTTGCATTTTTTTGAAAAGGAATTTTCATGCCATGTATCTAAACTTTGAAAGGCAATTCCACATCATATGTTC
Organism: Glycine soja; assembly: GCF_004193775.1. Taxonomy (NCBI): domain Eukaryota; kingdom Viridiplantae; phylum Streptophyta; class Magnoliopsida; order Fabales; family Fabaceae; genus Glycine; species Glycine soja. Next base: position 25,942,930 of record NC_041011.1, read on the forward strand.
ATTTTGAGAAGCATTCTCGTGCCACATTCAAACATGTGAACATTTATAAAGCGCTTGACCACCTATTCAACATATACACGCTTCATCTGAAGGGTATTTGTCTCTTGCTACCTATTCTATATATACATGTACATGGTGAATAACATCTTCACACCATCTAGGCGCAAAGAAAACATCAAGGTACAGCCCAAACCAAACACTGGCCTAAAAGGGGAGCTCACCAACATGCTCTCATTTTCATGCCCTCTTGTATTGAAATCAAGAGCTTTGGTTCCTAGGCCTAAAATCACATTCGGGCACATATTCTAGCTCCTACAAGTTGTCCGAACACTCAAAAATGGCAGCCATATATGCACAAGTCAAATCCCCAAGCAAAAATTCACAAATCCATGCGCAAATGCCATTGAGGCATTTCACCGAGCACTTGGTGGGCGCATGTTTAGGCATGAAAATTTGGGGAATGGGGGAAAAGTGTCATGCCCAATTGCTTCAGAATGCACCATAGGCCTAGGGCCATCCCTTACAACCCCCTGACTCAAACCAACAAGCATGAAACAAAGCCAAAATTTCCCCACATATTTGGGCACATTCACACAATTTAAAGCACCAAAAGAAGACCAAGATACATCAATGGAAAGCTAGAAAGCTCAAGAATGAGGTACTTACCTGTTGGAGTTAGTAGGAGTATCAAAAACGAAAGTAAAATGCAACAAAAGGTGGCTTGGGGGCGCAAAAATGGCAAGTCCCATAGCTTTGGTGTTTTTGAAAGTGGGGGGGGGGGGGGGGAAGTTTTGGGTGAAGAAAACACACCCCTCCCTCTCTTTTATCCTATCTCGTGCAGGGTGTGCTTGCCCAGGCGAGCTAACCTGTATTTTTTTTTTAGGGAAGACACAAGTATGCGCTCTTTACCGGTTGGCGTCCGCTTACTCGAACCCTTTTTATGGTGGATGAGGCATCCGGTATTTACTTTAAAGACACAACAATAATAATTACTGGAAGTTTAAAGGATACTAGGCTGTCCCCCAACTGCGCTTCTCACTTGTCCAGTGCTGGGCATGAGATGACGATCTATCGATCGTGATCCTAGCCTCTACTTGCGTCCGTCCCTAAGTACTTGAAAGCATGAAATGACATCGCGCAACAAACTGTGGCCGCGTTACCGTTTTACCTTGATTGGTTTCTGCCTTTAGACCCATCCCGACATTTGACCACTGCTTAAGACGATTCTGCTCCTATCATAAGATAACAAAAATATGCATGCATATGCATATGCATGAGCATTTTCAAATGCAATAATCCTTTTAGTGAAAGCTGATCAGGTTCAGTTTTAATTAAGCACTTGGGGCATCCCACGGACTGAGCGAAAAGGCTCAGGTTATCAAAAAACAAAAATAAAATAAAATGCACCGACTTCCTCAATTGCCCCAGATCCTAAGCGTAGTATCGCTTGACAACATCAGAGTTCACAGGTGAAGGTAGCTCCTCGCCATCCATGTTGGTGAGAACCAGGGCTCCTTCAGAGAAAGCCCTTTTTACAACGAAAGGCCCTTCGTAGTTCGGGGCCCACTTCCCTCGATTATCTTTAACAGCATGGGACACCTTTTTCAGCACAAGGTCCCCCTCATGGAACTTGCGCAAGCGCACCTTCTTGTCGAACACGTTCTTCATCCTTTGTTGATACAGGCGCCCATGGCTCATGGCCGTCGAATGCTTACCTTCAATAAGGTTGAGTTGGTCGTAGCGTGTTTGAGCCCACTCTGATTCTTCTAGGCCCGATTCCGCTAGTATCCTCTGGGAAGGGACCTCTACCTCAAACGGGAGTACCGCTTCCATCCCATAAACCAAGGAGTACGGTGTTGCCCCAATAGAAGTTCATACCGAGGTTCGGTACCCATGCAGGGCAAAAGGCAACATCTCATGCCAATCTTTGTATGACACTGTCATCTTCTGAATAATTTTCTTAATATTCTTATTGGTTGCTTCCATGGCTCTATTCATCTTTGGTCGGTAGGGCGTGGAATTGTGATGTTGGATTTTAAACTCCTTGCACATTTCCCCCATCATCTTGTTATTCAGATTGGTGCCATTGTCAGTAATGATCTTCCTAGGGAGTCCGTACCGACAAATCAAATCCCTCTTTATGAATCTGACCACCACACTCCTTGTGACATTGGTGTAGGAAGCCGCTTCGACCCATTTGGTGAAATAATCTATCGCCATGAGAATGAAGCGATGACCGTTCGAAGCCTTGGGTTCGATGGCCCCTATGACGTCTATCCCCCACATGGAAAAAGGCCAAGGGGCGGACATAACATTCAGAGGATGTGGCGGAACATTGACATTGTCCGTGAACGCTTGACATTTATGGCATTTCCTTACATGGGTGTAGAAATCGCTTTCCATGGTGAGTCAGTAATAACCTGCTCTAAGGATCTTCCTGGCCATAGCATGCCCATTGGCGTGCATTCCAAACGAACCCTCGTGGACTTCCTCGATCATGTGGTTCGCCTCTTTGGCATCCACGCATCGCAGGAGGGTCATGTCATGGTTTCTTTTGTATAGTATGCTTTCACTCATGAAGAAACCGGCCTCCAATCTCCTCAATGTCCTTTTGTCGTTGTCGGAAGCCTCCAATGGGTACTCTTTGCTTTCAACGTATCGCTTGATATCGAAATACCAAGGCTTATCGTCCAGTTCCTCTTCCACCTGACAACAATGTGCGGGTCTGCCATGACACCAGAACTCAATGTACGGTAGGTCCACGTGCGGTGTTAGCTGGAACATGGATGCCAAAGTGGCGAGCGCATCCGCCATTTGATTTTCCTCTCGGGGAACGTGATGGAATGAGATCTCATCAAAGGAACCAGCCAATTCCTTGACATAGGCTTGGTAGGGTATCAACTTGGGGTCTCTAGTTTCCCATTCCCCTCTCAGCTGGTGGATCACTAGTGCTGAGTCCTCGTACACCTTGAGTAGCTTGACATTGGAGTCAATTGCCGCCTGGATGGCCAGGGCACACGCTTCATACTCAGCCATATTGTTGGTGCAGTCAAACCCTAGCCTGGCTGTGAAAGGTATACATTAATTGTCCAGAGAGAACAATACTGCTCCAACGTCATGGCCTAGAACGTTTGACGCTCCATCAAACCATACGATCCACTTGTCCTGGTCCTCGTCTAGCTTTTCCTCAAACAAGGCCATGATGTCCTCATCCAGGAATTCGGGATGCATGGGTTGATAGTCATTGAGAGGTTGCTGAGCCAAATAATCTGCCAAGGCGCTTCCTTTTATCGCCTTTTGGGTGACGTAGACTATGTCGAACTCGGATAGCAAAACCTGCCGCCGGGCGATCCGCCCTGTGAGAGCAGGCTTTTTAAAGATGTACTTAACCGGGTCCATCTTGGATATCAACCAGGTGGTATGGCTCAACATGTATTGTCTTAGATGGTGGGGCGCCCAGACTAAAGCACAACACGTTCTTTCGAGTAGGGAGTAGTTCATTTCACAGGCCGTGAACTTCTTACTCAAGTAGTAGACAGCGCGCTCTCTCTTCCCGGACTCGTCATGTTGCCCCAGCATACATCCCATCGACTCGTCCAAAATTTTCATATACAAGATGAGAGGTCTTCTGGGCACCGATGGCATAAGCACAGGAGGGTTTATGAGACACTTTTTGATCCTTCCAAATGCCTCTTGACAATCCTCGTTCCAGCGGACGGATTGGTTTTTGCGTAAGAGTTTGAACAATGGCTCACAGTTAGTGGTGAGCTGTGATATGAATTTGGCAATATAATTCAAACGTCCCAGGAAACCTTGGACCTGCCTCTCGGTACGAGGTTCTGGCATCTCAAGGATGGCTTTCACCTTTTTGGGGTCCACCTCTATCCCTTTCTGGCTTACGATGAAACCTAGCAACTTCCCTGACTTGACCCCAAAGGTGCACTTAGCGGGGTTTAACCTCAATTGATATTTCCTAAGCCTTTCGAACAACTTTTGCAGGTTGACAAGGTATTCCTCCTCGGTCTTAGACTTGGCAATTATGTCGTCCACATAGACCTCGATTTCTCGGTGCATCATATTGTGGAACAAAGCCACCATAGCCCGTTGATAAGTTGCCTCGGCGTTCTTGAGTCCAAAGAACATCACCTTATAACAGAACGTCCCCCATAGGGTGACGAAGGTAGTTTTTTCCATATCCTCCGGCGCCATCTTTATCTGATTGTAACCGGAGAACCCATCCATGAAGGAAAACAAATCGAAATTGGACATATTATCCATGAGGATATCGATGTGCGGCAAAGGAAAAATGTCTTTGGGACTGGCTCGATTCAGGTCCCGATAATCCACACACATTCGCACCTTCCCATCCTTCTTAGGGACTGGTACAATGTTGGCAACCCATTCTGGGTACCGAGCGACAACCAAAAAACCAACGTCAAATTGTTTCTTTACCTCTTCTTTTATTTTCAAGGATGTCTCGGGCTTCATCCTCCTCAGTTTTTGTTTAACCGGGGAACACTCAGGATTTAGAGGTAATCTGTGTTGTACGATGCCAGAACTCAAATCGGGCATATCTTGGTACGACCAAGCAAAGATGTCTTGGTAGTCTTTTAGCAGAGCTATCAATTCTTCACGGATGGGTGCGACCATACCCATGCCTATCTTTACTTTCTTTTTCACACTGTCGGTTCCTAAGTCCACTAGTTCTGTCTCTTCTTGATGAGGCCCTATCTCTTGGTCCTCATGGGCGACTATCTTCTCCAACTCCGGGGGAATTCCCACATCTTTGTCCTCTTCACCCTCCGTCTGATCTGTTTCTTGCTTGAAATCGATGGTCGGGTCTCAGGTATTAGTACCTTCGAGGGACTCGTCGTCGGATCTGGCGTTTTAAACGTAAAGAAATAAGCATGCAAATGAATGAGAATGGGTAGAGACGTAGGAACAGATGAAGAAAGATCTTTATATTATAAATTTAGGAACAAAAGACATAATGCCTTAACAAAAGGAAACTCTGAAGCCTAGGCCCAACCGTAGAGTTTAAAAGCCACAAAGGGTTACATTATGCTTGTCGCGTAAATGTCCGGGCGCTCCTCCACTCGCCAATTTCCTAGTCAGAAACCAGGAGGGCATGGTCGTACCAAATCCGACCCACTCGGAGAATCATCTTTGCATATCGCAACGACTTGGCCTTCGTGTCCTAGACCCACGCTTATAAAGCTCCCATTGATTTGGTAGGGCGGGCCCCCTTCGACTTTCCGTCCCAATTGCGAGCCTTGGCTTCCGCTCTTCCTTCCCGCAAAACTTTTTCTTATGTCCGCCTGTGTGGGTTTATAGCCTAACCCAAACTTCCCATGATTTCCTCTGGTGCTTATCAGGCTGGTTTTGCCACCATTGTTCTTGCTTAAACCCATTCTGGGCTCGTAACCATTCCCCAACATCACCCGGGCCACCATCATTGTCGTACCGGACAGGCAAGGCTTCCCAGAGAAGGAATCTATGGAGGTAATGCTTACTACCTCAAAAGATTGGAAGGTTGTTTCTAATGACTCCTCCGCGGCCTCCACATATGGCATAGAGGAGGGGCAACTTACCAAGATGTCTTGCTCCCCCGACACAATAACCAAATGCCTTTCTACTACAAACTTCAGTTTTTGGTGGAGTGTAGAGGGAACGACTCCCACCGAGTGGATCCACGGGCATCCCAAAAGACAGTTGTAAGCCGGGTTAATATCCATTATTTGAAAGGTAACCTGACAGGTATGGGGGCCTATATGTACAGGGAGGTCGATCTCTCCCCTAACCTCTCGGCGGGTGCCGTTGAAGGCACGAACCACCATGAACTTGGCTTTAGATGGGAAGCGTTAAACGGTAATTTCTCCAACGTGCTTTTGGGCATTACGTTTAAACTGGAACCGTTATCGATGAGCACCTTGGCCACGATGTGGTCCATGCATTTGACTGATACATGCAAAGCCCTGTTATGCCCTCTCCCCTCGGCAGGGATTTCTTCTTTAGCAAAGGCGAGATAGTTGTTGGCGGTGATGTTATTGACGAGTCTTCCAAAGCCTTCTACAGAGATGTCTTGGGCTACATGAGCTTTGTTCAAGACCTTTACTAGCAAGGCCCGATGAGGCTCAAAGCTCATGAGCAGTTCCAAAAGAGAGACCCTGGCCGGGGTTTTGTTGAGCTGCTCAATGACCTTGAACTCGCTTTGCTGAATAATGCGGAGGAACTCGCCTGCCTCCTCTAACGATACTTCTTTCTTGCCACAGCCATCCTTTTTCTCCGGAAGACCTTTCACTGGAATATCCTCGCTCGAAGTGGGGATCATTTTGTCATTTTGTCCTTCCGTTATTTTTGCCTTCCCTTTATCGTTTGCGGGTTGTGTCGGTAGGTCAAGGGGTGCAAACACGCAACCGCTGCGGGTCACACCGCTTAGCCCGGTGATATTGGTCACTTTGGCTGACAACGAGCTGATGTCGGTGGCCTCTTCCTTCCTTTCGCTTGGAGACGTATACCTCCACGGAACTGCGTGGCTGTTTCGGTATGGAAACAAAACAGGTTTAACTACCGAGGGGTATTGGGGCATTTGGGGAGTTGCGTCTCTGGTGAAATATACCACCAAAGGCTTAGGCCTTCCAAAACTTCTCTCATCTACGGACTGCATACATATATGTTGCTCTTCACTCCCCTCATCGCCGACTTCCAGCCGGCCTCGATCTATCATCTGTTGCAAAAGGTCCTCCACTGCTAAACATGTTTCCATGTTATGTAGGTCGCCGGGATGCAACAAACAGGAATCCTCTTCATGCCCACCGTGGGGAATTACGCCCCCCTTTTGTAGGGCCTTGTAGATAAACCTCCTGGAGGTCGTCACGTTCTTCAAAGGCTTGGACCTGCACGGCCTACCCGACTCGACGACATTAACTGCTCCCCCTCCATGATTGGCGAGCGGGTTCCTTTTCACGTTGGGCCGGTCCTCTTGAAACATCAGCCATCCGACGTCTATCAAATGTTGGACCTTGTATTTAAGGGCCATGCATTTTTCGGTGGAGTGGCCCGGGGTTTTCCCATGGTATGCGCAAGTTGCGTCAGGGTCATACCACTTTGGGAAAAGAGGTTGGTAGATATTCCCGGGAGATATCACAGCCATCTGGTTGGCGATGAGGGACCGCAAGAGGTCTTCGTACGTCATTGGGATCAGGGTGAATTCTGGAATTGGCCACGAGGGAAAGTTCTTCATCATGTTGGAATCGATGCCAAAGGGGGCATTGCCGGCCGGGCGAGTCGTGGTTAGAGCCGGAGCTTGGGGGGCCTCCCTCTGGATGGGGGCAGGTGCTCTAGGGTGTACGGGTGCTGAATTGGTAAAGTTCCCGGCGCGAGCTGAGAAGCTCGGGTGATGTTGCGCCTACTGATGGGTACCATGAGAGGTCTGTGGTGGCTTGACCCATGCGGGCGCCAAAGTGACGGCATGGGTATCTCCTTCCTTCCTTTTTGCCCTAGTTGCTCCGATCCTCCTAGCATTGGTACTTGTGGAGGAGATGTAATCGAACTTCCCTCTCTTCAAACCTACTTCGATTCTCTCCCCAGCGAATACCAAGTCCGCGAAACTAGAAGGCATGTAGCCTACCAACTTCTCATAGCAAAACACTGGCAAGGTGTCTACCATCATGGTAATCATCTCCCTTTCGACCATGGGAGGGGCCACTTGTGCTACCAGGTCTCTCCACCACTGAGCATACTTTTTAAAGGTCTCACGATATTGCCTAAGGAAGGCAGTATTCGGATCCTTCCAAGTACGGATGCGGGAAGCTTCCAGATTAGTGTACCAAATGACCGTGGCTCCAGCCAAGCTATCTTGGAAAAAGTGCATTAACAACTTTTCATCCCTAGAATGCGCCCTCATCTTGCGACAATACACATTGAGATGGTTCTTAGGACAAGTCGTCCCTTTGTACTTGTCGAAATCAGGTACCTTGAATTTTGGGGGGATGACGACGTCCGGTACCAAGAAAAGATCTGCCATGTCCGTGAACGGATAGTCTCCTAAGCCTTCAACAGCTCTCAATCTCTCCTCGATGAGATCGAGTTTCCTTCTTTCCTCCGCCGCCGGGGGTGGTCCTTTTGTGGACAAGAATATTGGTTGTGCTGTGAGGTTGTGCTGAGGCAATGTGTTGGGCGCCGGCCCCTCGACGGGGACCGGGGGGTAGAAATCAACGTCCCCTTGGGCATACTCTCGATGATCCTCGTGAACCTCGTCGGGCTGTCGAGGAGGCCCCCCTTCAAGGATGGGGGAACGGACATGACCCGCGTCATCACGCATAATTGGTGGCGTGTAATTAGGTGGTAATCCATAAGGGTAAGCCACCTAGTTGTATCCCAAATGGGGGTTGCTGATGTGCCCGAGTGTGCTCTTTTCTCGTCCTACCGTGTTTGGGAGAGAATGGTGCACGGTAGCTGGGAGAGTTGGGTCTGCTTTGGTAGCCGAACTAACAGCGGCAGCGGTGGCCACGTTATTCTCCATGAGTTGTCTCATTCCTAACATGGCCTCCATCGTGGAAGCCATTTGCTTTTTCAAAGCCGACACGTCGGCTTTCATCTGTTCCTGTGTCTCCTCTTGGTCACCCATTGTCCTAGATTTGGATCTGGTGCGATAGGGATGCCTTGGGGTGCATTTAGTTATGGCATTTTTTCCTAAAAAACCAAACGTGAGGAGTAGGTAAACAAAAATGAATGCATGCTAGAGATACAATGCCAGAGTAACTTGATTCGCACTGATTTTTGGAGTAAAAACGTGGGATAAACTAATTTCATTCAGAAAGTTATAACTAGTCAAGATATGAGCGACAATACAAACTTCCTAGCGGTTTCTAATTATATGGGCCATTAAGTCTATCATATGTTGACAATAGCTGAGAACTCCGTGGATCTCCTCGGGGGCGGAGTAGGTGTCCGCCATTGCTTTGGCCTTGGCTAGCAATCGGGGAAGTTCTTGACTCCCGTTCAAAGTAAGATCAAATCGGTCCATCCACATTGTTGCCTCTTGATGTAATGAGTCGATCACCCTTCCTCTAGCCTCCTTTTCCGCGTACACTTGGGCATACTCGTCCGCCACTTTATGCTCGTGGGCCGTGGCTAGATTTAGCTCTTCTTGGTACTTGCTGATGATGGCTAACATGTTGGTCTCTGTCTCGCATAAACGCTGAGACAAGCTTCTTTTGGACCTTGAGCAAGCAGCTGACTCCTCTTTCAAGACCATGTTATGTGCTCGTGATTGGTCTCTCTCTTCCCTTCGAAGCTTGAGCTCACTGTTGCTGCCCCATAAAGCTCCACGAAATTTGTCACGGCCATGCTCTTCCTTGCGAGCCCTCTTGGTTTCTTGTTGAAGGGCTTTTGCGTTAGCTGTATTTTCTTCTTGTAACCCGACACACTCTTTTCGGACGTCTGTAGCGACCAACTTGAATTTTTCTTTGGCAAGTCTTGCTTTTCCTAGTTCTGTTTTTAGAGCTCGGACTTCTTCATCCTCTTCTAGAGCTTCGAAGCTTTCTTTGTCAATAATCTTTAACTTGGAGAGCCAATCTAACCCTCGTGTACGAACTTTCAGCCATTCATGATAACCACCGATGATGCCATTACGAATGCCCCTAATTTCTTTATCTTTCCTTAACGGGCTTTCCTACGCCTTATGGACTGTTTGTATAATCTTGAAACTTTGCGCACCGAAATCTCTCACAAGGAAAGGAGAGAGGCTCTCTTCAACCGGTGCTCCCCTCATGGGGTACCTTAACTGTCCTATAGCAAGTGTAGGATTGTAGTTAATACAACCCCTCGTCCCTATCAACGGAATGTTTGGGTACTCCCCACATGAGAAAATGACTCCCTCCCTTCCTTCCTTCCATCAAGGAAACCAGCTGATTGTTCTACCTCCTATCCCAGCCAAGAGTTGGTCCCAATCTACTCTTCTCTTTTTGACACACGAGCAATGGCTTCGGAGCGGACATGGATGCCTTATGTCTTGCTGGAACAGGTGCGAAACCAACCATACACAAAGAGCAGGCAAGCAACAGATGATCCGTGTGCTACTCTTCTCGCACCTTCAGTCAAATGTATCAAATAAGTTCACCAAGACAGCTACCACCGGGCTTTCTTTTCTATGGTGATATGCAAGGAAAGCGTCAATTGCGGCTTGGTCCACCAAACCGTCCACGTTTGGAAAGAGGACAACCCCAAAGATTAGCAATGCTAATATGTCCAAAAACAGGACCCACTTCTCTTGATTCGCCATATCCCTTGCCTTGCCTTCTAAGTACTTCCGTGGTAGGCCCACTACGTCGTTTCGAGTTTGCTTTACACGATCCAACTCTCTTGCCGAATCCCTGACCACAACTGCAATCTTGCTCAAGAAGGGAAGAAACCCGGAGAAAAGATACGGTTTCCTTCCCCCAAGAGGACATCCTAGAATCTCCTCAAATTTTTCAACAGTCAGTACTAATTGGAAGTCTCCAAACGTGAGTGATACAACGGCTTCCGTGGATATCTCTGCTATGATCAAATCTAAAATCTTTCCGTACGCCTTGCAGAAGGCTTGCATTTGGAGAGGTCTCATCAACCGCCCCAACTCCTTAATGTTGGTGATATCTAGGCCCTTAATCTTAACTTGATAAAACCTTTTTCCAGTTTGATTTGTTCCCATGTTTTACTAAAGTGAAACAAAACCCAGTGTGAATCAAAACTCCGACATCTATCATGGGTGGAATGGATGAATGCATAAAGAAATGCATATGACACAGATGCAATTTATGAATACGGGAGCCCGGGAAATTGTCTCCTTCTTAGATACAACGTCTTGGGGTAACACGGTGCACGACGTATGTATTTAAGAAGGTGACACGGACCTTCCGTTGGTTTGCCAAAGAGAGGGGATCAAGATGAAACCCGTGCATGATAAGGCACAACATGGGAATGTACATAGTACGACACTATCCACAAACAAACATAATCAAAGGGGTACACGACATTTGACTACATGCATGGCAGTATGGAAAATGACACGCAACGTGTTTGCTTCGTGCCCCTATTTTAGGGACCTACATGGGAAGGAGCTTAAAGGGCTTTTAGTGGTCATATCTCTCTTGATGGTCTCTAGAGGTATCATCCCCTTCGAAGAACATATTGCAGTAGTAGGGACCACTATCAACAATATGTTATCAAAGAGAAAAACTCTAGATGAGGATTCACTGTAATCAAGCTAGTCGGAGACCTAGCATGATCACAGATTCACCTCCACTCCTTATGTTCCCATGAACCCGAGTATAGGGCCCTTTTTCAACTCACCGTGTGTGCAAATAGTGTTGGTGTTTGTGTGCTTCAAATGAATAAATATTTACCTCATGCATACATTTTAAAACACACTAAAAGCATCAAAAGGGTTTATATACACAAGAACATAAGAAAAAAAAAGACAAAGAAAAAGAACAAAAGGGAAGTCATAGTAAAGAAAGCACATTGATTGATTGGCCTAACTCTCTAACAATGGTCCTCAGTGGAGTTGCCAACTCTCTCAACCTACCCTTAGGCGGGAGGGCGACGCGAGACTCACGGGTGCATCTTCCAAGGAAGGAAAACGCGTGGAGTCACCACCAACGTTTATTCGAGGAAAACGTCGAAAAAACCGAAAAAAGACTTGGTCTACGAATTTCAAGTGAAAGGTTTGGGAGTTGTATTTACACACGAGGAAGGTATTAGCACCCCACGCGTCCGTCACAAGGGACGACAGCCTTTAATTGAGTGTGCAAAGATGTCTTCAAATTGTTTTATTTTCCCTTTTTTTTACGTTTTTATGTCTTTTTATACCTTTTTGTATTTTTTATCTTTTTGTGGTCGACAAGGGTGTTTCCCTTGCTCCTACGTATTCCTCAATTGTGATAAGGAAATCAGACCTACGTAGTTCTTTGAGAACTAAACATTGGTTAAATTATTTTTATCCTTTTTTGCAAGATGTATTTTGATTGAATGAAAGGTTATTTAAGGCGTTGGACCATTAAACAATCTTTCGATTCTTTTGAAAGGAGAGAAAACATTAAGGCGTTAGACCATTAATGATCTCTTGTTTTTTTTGAAAGAGGTGACAAGGCTACGTGTTGATTTTAGGCTTTTAGAAACCCACGTTTAACCAATAAAAGCGGAAAAGACCATTTTAAGGCGTTGGACCTTAAAAATGGCTTTTTTAGGTGATGACAAAAGCTTGATTTATGAATTGATTTTAGCCTTAGTTTCACTTTGGTTATTAGTCAATTCGATAAAGAAAGAAAAATCCCAAAGAAAAACGTCCGATTGATTTTTTTTTAATATTTTTATTAAAAGATATTTTTTTGTTATTATATTATTATTTTGCCTCTTTTTGGTTTTAAATGTGGTTACGGCATGACAGAATGGTCGGATTTCATTTTAACAGAAATTAAAAGATATTACAATTCAAATGAACGGTGGAAATTTATTTTATTTTTTGATTAGGCGAGAAAGTAACTTTAATAAATGACTAAAGCACGTCAAAAGGGGGTACGGAAAGTAAATGGAATAAAAATAAAAGCATGCGAAACAAATGGGGACCACTAAGGGTATATAGAATGAATTGAAAAGTTCGATTTCGGGAACTTACCAGTTGAAGACTGAAGAACGACGAAGAACGAACGAACAACGATGAAGAACGGTGGAAAACCTTCGCGAAATCGCCCACGGAAACGTCTTGGAAGCGTTACAGAAGCACCTCGGCTTGGATTTTCTTCATGGAAACAATTTTTCTCACTAATTTTAAGTGATTCTCAAATACCAGGAGGGTTGAACATTTATGTTCTGCCCTCTTTCCCCTATTTATAGGGGAAAAGAGGGAGGTGGTTGCCACCCAGCTCGCCCAGGCGAGCTAGGTTGCTTCCACCAGAAGGCACCGCCTTCTGTTGGAAGATCCTGGAAGGCCCAAGTGGGCCTGATTGCTATTTGTACCCTCTGTTTACTAAATACACCCCCTTTGCCCTTTTTTGCCGATTCTTTTTCCGTAATGTTACGGAACTTTACGAATTACGTAATGATACTTGTTTTCTTTCCGTAATGTCACGAAACCTTACGAATTACGCAATCATCCCTTCTTTAGCTTCGGGAATGTTACGGAACTTTACGGATTGCCTAACGATGGGTGTCAAGTATCTCAAAGTGGTCAAGCGAGGGTCACATCCCAACAAACAGATGGTCCCCAGACGAAATTAGGGTATGACACTAGGTATACTTGGACTTTATTTCTTACTCACAAAAATGATGCATTTCATGCATTTATGAGACTTGCCAAAGTCATCCAAAACAAGAAATTATCTCAATTGGAAGTGATCATGGAAGTGAATTTGAAAACAAGGATTTTGAAATGTTTTGTGATGAACATGGCATAGAACACAATTTTTCTGCACCTAGGACACCCCAACAAAACAGTGTAGTAGAAAGGAAAAATAGATCTTTAGAAGAAATAGCTAGAACTCTCTTAAATGATACTCCACTCCCAAAATATTTTTGGGCTGAAGCTGTCAACACCACATGTTATATTATGAATAGAGCCTTAATAAGACCCATTCTTAAGAAAACCCCATATGAACTGTTTAACAATAGAAAACCAAACATTGCTTATTTACATGTTTTTGGATGTAAATGTTTTGTCCTAAACAATGGCAAAGAAAAGCCTAGGTAAATTTGATGCTAAGGCGGATGAGGGCATCTTTCTTGGTTATTCCCTACATAGCAAAGCCTTTAGGACATACAACAAAACAACCATGACAATTGAGGAATCAATACATGTTTCTTTTGATGAAACTAATATTACCTCTCTAAGAAAGGAGTTTCTTGATGATATTGCAGATTCTTTGGAAGATATGCACAATCAAGAAAGGAATCTAAAAAGGAAGAGAAATGAAGAAAACAAGGATGTTCAAGATGACATAGCTCAAGAAAATGATGATCTTCCCAAAGAATGGAAAACCTCAAGAAATCATCCTCTTGACAATATCATCGAAGATATCTCAAAAGGGGTAACAACTAGACACTCTCTCAAAGATTTATGCAATAACATGGAATTTGTTTCTATGATAGAACCTAAAAACTTTAAAGAAGCCATAATAGATGATCAATTGATAGTTGCTATGCAAGAAGAGTTAAATCAATTTGAGAGAAATAATGTTTGGGAACTAGTTGAGAAACCACATAACTACCCCATTATAGGAACAAAATGGGTATTTAGAAATAAACTAGATGAAAATGGTATAGTAATTAGAAATAAAGCTAGACTAGTTGCAAAAGGGTACAACCAAGAAGAAGGGATAGACTATGAGGAAACCTTTGCACTTGTAGCTAGATTAGAAGCCATTAAGATGCTTTTAGCTTATCCATCTATTATGAACTTTAAACTATATCAAATGGATGTCAAGAGTACCTTCCTAAATGGTCTAATCCAAGAAGAGGTATATGTAAAACAACCTTCCGGGTTTGAAGACTCACAAAAATTAGATCATGTCTATAGATTAAAGAAAACACTTTATGGGTTAAAACAAGAACCTAGGGCTTGGTATGAAAGATTAAGTAAATTCCAATTAGAAAAGAATTTCATTCGAGGAAAGGTAGATACCACCTTATTCATAAAGAAGAAGGATAATGATATCTTATTGGTACAAATTTATGTTGATGATATAATCTTTGGATCTACTAATGAATCTTTGTGCAAGGAATTTTCTATTGACATGCAAAGTGAGTTTGAGATGTCCATGATGGGTGAGTTAAATTACTTTCTTGGAATACAAATCAAACAAACAAATGATGGGATCTTTGTCAACAAAGCAAAATATTGCAAGGAACTCATCAAGAGATTCAAAATGGAAAACTCAAAACACTTGACTACTCCTATAAGCACTGGTTGCTACCTTAACAAAGATGAGTCCGATCAACCCGTTGATGAAAAGCAATATAGAGGTATGATTAGATCTCTACTTTACTTATCTGCAAGTAGGCTAGATATTATGTTTAGTGTGTGCATGTGTGCAAGATTCCAATCAAATCCAAAGTTTTCACATCTAACTGCAGTAAAAAGAATCATAAGATATCTCTTAGGAACTATTAACCTATGATTATGGTACCCTAAGAATTCTTTATGCAATTTAATAGGATACTCAGATTCAAATTTTTCCGGATCTAAAACTGATAGGAAGAGCACTAGTGGTACATGTCAGTTCATAGTGTCTACTCTTGTTTCTTGGCACAACAAGCAGCAAAATAGTGTAGCATTATCCACAGCCGAAACAGAGTACATCTCTGCTGGTAGTTGTTGTGCACAGATCTTGTGGATGAAACAACAACTATCTGTTTATGGGATTGTATTAGACCATATTCCCATAAAATGTGACAACCCAAGTTTATGTACTTTAATAAATTTAGGTACTTTAATAAATTTAGGTGGATTTTGTAAATGATATTTGTTGTAAAATGTATCTCCTAAAATGTACTTTAATAAATTTAGGTGGATTTTGTGCCTTAAATTCATAGTTATATATATATGATCAAATTTTACTTGATATATCCAAGTTTATGTTATATCTCACTTAGCATTGAAATATTTAATTTGTAGGCACTATTTGTCTTGTTGTTTGCATCATGATCACGACATTCATTGCTAGACACTATACTGATCATCATCACAGGTACGAAAGTTTTTCATAAACTTTTGATGCTTATTTTTGTTATGAATGTTTTTGTATGTTGTTGTTTGTCATTAATGTACTTTGCTTTATATACAAAATTTTTTCATCATGAGTGAACCTTAGATTCCCATTTGAGATTGAATACAATGATTCTTGTGGACAGTTTGCATTAATCATTGTATTGAATCTTGAATTTTCCGTTTGGACAGTTTGGGAAAAGTCATATTTTTATGGTAGATTCATGCATTAAGGTTAAGATTATTTTGTTGAATTTGAATGAATTTTGAAACAATGCATTTCTAGTTGTTCTCTGAGTGTATACTTGATTGTTGGGGAATTAATGTTACAACTTTCATGTTGTGTACTTAGAGACCAATGCAAAATGCTGCCGAAATTTCTTCAAATTTAACAAAACAAGCTTAACCTTGACGTATGAATCTACCATAAAAATGTCTTCCTGAATGGGATAGGACCACACCTTAAATGAAAAAGTGAGATTCATGCATCGAATAACTTTTGGAGTATCACAAAGTTATTATTTAGATGGATCGAAGTTGGATGAAGGAAAGTCGCATAGGCCCTGTGTATGACGAAGGTGTGGAACAGTTCCTAAAAATTGCTTTAGACAGAAGTCGACCGAATGAAAACGGGAAATTTTTTTTGTCCATGCATAAATTGTTTGAACGGGAGATAGAAAATACTCGATGACATATTGGAGCATCTGTTGTGAGTTAGGATTAAGAAGAATTATACAATATGGATATGGCAAGGTGAATTGACAGACATGCAGAGTGGGTCCCAATCTGAACCGTTTGATGTACAAATGGGAGATTGCTTGAAGGATATGATTCATGATCTTGGATAAGAGTCTTTTCAACAAGCACATGCCCCTATGTATGATACATTGGAAATTGATTCAAAGAAGCCTTTGTATCCGGGGTGCAAGAATTCCTTGAGCGATGTTAAGTCTGGTTAATGTGAAGGCCAGATATGGGTGGAGTGACAAAAGCTTTAGTTCACTACTTCTAGTAGTTCAAGATATGCTTCTAGAGGAAAACATGTTGCCAAAAAGTTACTCTCAGGCCAAGAAGATACTATGTCCGATGGGTATGGAGTATTATAAGATTCATGCTTGCCCTAATGACTGCATACTTTACAGACATGAGTTTCAAGAAATGCATAAATTCTCTAGGTGTGGGGTATCATGGTACAAAGTGAAGGACGATGACGAGTGTAGTAGTGACAAAAACTCAAAGAAGGGCCCCCAGTGAAGACCAAGAAGAAGGGATAGACTATGAGGAAACCTTTGCACTTGTAGCTAGATTAGAAGCCATTAAGATGCTTTTAGCTTATCCATCTATTATGAACTTTAAACTATATCAAATGGATGTCAAGAGTACCTTCCTAAATGGTCTAATCCAAGAAGAGGTATATGTAAAACAACCTTCCGGGTTTGAAGACTCACAAAAATTAGATCATGTCTATAGATTAAAGAAAACACTTTATGGGTTAAAACAAGAACCTAGGGCTTGGTATGAAAGATTAAGTAAATTCCAATTAGAAAAGAATTTCATTCGAGGAAAGGTAGATACCACCTTATTCATAAAGAAGAAGGATAATGATATCTTATTGGTACAAATTTATGTTGATGATATAATCTTTGGATCTACTAATGAATCTTTGTGCAAGGAATTTTCTATTGACATGCAAAGTGAGTTTGAGATGTCCATGATGGGTGAGTTAAATTACTTTCTTGGAATACAAATCAAACAAACAAATGATGGGATCTTTGTCAACAAAGCAAAATATTGCAAGGAACTCATCAAGAGATTCAAAATGGAAAACTCAAAACACTTGACTACTCCTATAAGCACTGGTTGCTACCTTAACAAAGATGAGTCCGATCAACCCGTTGATGAAAAGCAATATAGAGGTATGATTAGATCTCTACTTTACTTATCTGCAAGTAGGCTAGATATTATGTTTAGTGTGTGCATGTGTGCAAGATTCCAATCAAATCCAAAGTTTTCACATCTAACTGCAGTAAAAAGAATCATAAGATATCTCTTAGGAACTATTAACCTATGATTATGGTACCCTAAGAATTCTTTATGCAATTTAATAGGATACTCAGATTCAAATTTTTCCGGATCTAAAACTGATAGGAAGAGCACTAGTGGTACATGTCAGTTCATAGTGTCTACTCTTGTTTCTTGGCACAACAAGCAGCAAAATAGTGTAGCATTATCCACAGCCGAAACAGAGTACATCTCTGCTGGTAGTTGTTGTGCACAGATCTTGTGGATGAAACAACAACTATCTGTTTATGGGATTGTATTAGACCATATTCCCATAAAATGTGACAACCCAAGTTTATGTACTTTAATAAATTTAGGTACTTTAATAAATTTAGGTGGATTTTGTAAATGATATTTGTTGTAAAATGTATCTCCTAAAATGTACTTTAATAAATTTAGGTGGATTTTGTGCCTTAAATTCATAGTTATATATATATGATCAAATTTTACTTGATATATCCAAGTTTATGTTATATCTCACTTAGCATTGAAATATTTAATTTGTAGGCACTATTTGTCTTGTTGTTTGCATCATGATCACGACATTCATTGCTAGACACTATACTGATCATCATCACAGGTACGAAAGTTTTTCATAAACTTTTGATGCTTATTTTTGTTATGAATGTTTTTGTATGTTGTTGTTTGTCATTAATGTACTTTGCTTTATATACAAATTTTTTTCATCATGAGTGAACCTTAGATTCCCATTTGAGATTGAATACAATGATTCTTGTGGACAGTTTGCATTAATCATTGTATTGAATCTTGAATTTTCCGTTTGGACAGTTTGGGAAAAGTCATATTTTTATGGTAGATTCATGCATTAAGGTTAAGATTATTTTGTTGAATTTGAATGAATTTTGAAACAATGCATTTCTAGTTGTTCTCTGAGTGTATACTTGATTGTTGGGGAATTAATGTTACAACTTTCATGTTGTGTACTTAGAGACCAATGCAAAATGCTGCCGAAATTTCTTCAAATTTAACAAAACAAGCTTAACCTTGACGTATGAATCTACCATAAAAATGTCTTCCTGAATGGGATAGGACCACACCTTAAATGAAAAAGTGAGATTCATGCATCGAATAACTTTTGGAGTATCACAAAGTTATTATTTAGATGGATCGAAGTTGGATGAAGGAAAGTCGCATAGGCCCTGTGTATGACGAAGGTGTGGAACAGTTCCTAAAAATTGCTTTAGACAGAAGTCGACCGAATGAAAACGGGAAATTTTTTTTGTCCATGCATAAATTGTTTGAACGGGAGATAGAAAATACTCGATGACATATTGGAGCATCTGTTGTGAGTTAGGATTAAGAAGAATTATACAATGTGGATATGGCAAGGTGAATTGACAGACATGCAGAGTGGGTCCCAATCTGAACCGTTTGATGTACAAATGGGAGATTGCTTGAAGGATATGATTCATGATCTTGGATAAGAGTCTTTTCAACAAGCACATGCCCCTATGTATGATACATTGGAAATTGATTCAAAGAAGCCTTTGTATCCGGGGTGCAAGAATTCCTTGATCGATGTTAAGTCTGGTTAATGTGAAGGCCAGATATGGGTGGAGTGACAAAAGCTTTAGTTCACTACTTCTAGTAGTTCAAGATATGCTTCTAGAGGAAAACATGTTGCCAAAAAGTTACTCTCAGGCCAAGAAGATACTATGTCCGATGGGTATGGAGTATTATAAGATTCATGCTTGCCCTAATGACTGCATACTTTACAGACATGAGTTTCAAGAAATGCATAAATTCTCTAGGTGTGGGGTATCATGGTACAAAGTGAAGGACGATGACGAGTGTAGTAGTGACAAAAACTCAAAGAAGGGCCCCCAGTGAAGGTGTTGTGGTATCTTCCAATCATTCCAAGGTTTAAGCATTTGTTTGCTAATGGAGACAACACAAAAGACCTTACATGGCATGCAAATGGGAGAAACTACAATGGAATGATCTGTCATCCGGTTGATTCCTCCTAGTGGAAGAAGATTGATCATTTGTATCTGGGTTTTGGCAAAGAGGCAAGAAATCTTATGCTTGGACTAGCCACTGATGGAATGAATCCATATGGTAGTTAAAGCACTCAACACAGTTCGTGGCTAGTTTTGCTAGTAATTTACAAATTTCCTCCTTGGTTGTGCATGAAGCGAAAATACATGATGTTGTCTATGATGATATTTGGCCCAAGACAGCCAGGAAATGACATTGATGTTTATCTCAGTCCCTTGATTGAAGACTTGACAAAGTTGTGGGATTAGGGGGTTTTAGTGTTTTTGAAATGAGACTTTTCATTTGCGTGCAATGGTTTTTTGTACCATTAATGACTTTCCAGCATATGGGAATTTCAGCGGGTACAGTGTTAAGGGTCATCGTGCTTGCCCCATCTGTGAAGAAGACACAAGCTACATACAACTAAAGCATGATAGAAAAACAGTCCACACTAGGCATCAACATTTTCTAAAACCTCATCACCCTTATCGGCGATTGAAAAAAGCATTTAATGGAAATCAAGAGTGATGTGCCATCATTTTCTTCTATTTTCTAAACCCTTTTTGCACCATTTTAATTACTGATTGGTCTTAATTGTCAATTAATCAGGCAGTTTTATTATTTGGGCTCATTTAGCTAATTTGATGTTTTTAATCTAATTTCAGGAATTAATGAAACATTGGGCTTAATCCGGATTTTGGTTATGGACTTGAAGATGGCAAATTAAGCAGCGCTTACCTTAGTTAATTAGGAAATTTCGCAATTTTATTTTATGTTGTTCAGTGTTTATTTCATTTTGGGCCAGAGTATTGTAATAGGGCCCAGTGACTTTGAGTGACTCTTTTTAAATAGCAGCCTTGGGATTCGTGCAAGGCTATTCTGTTATGCTATTCATTATTCAGAGCTTTTGTTTTAGGGTTTTCATTTTTTCTGCTTTGATGCTACTGTTCACGTAATGCAATTTTACGTTTTCTACTTCTAATTACAATTTCGTTCTTGCTTCTTCTTCTACTCTCATTTACGTTTCTGTTCCATTTACATTTCTGTTCATTTACGTTTCTATTTATTTACGTTTCTACTTCATGTTTCATTTGCGTTTTCTGTTTGAATCCATGGAAGGCTAGATTTTCTGGTGTTGTTTCCTTTTGAGGACGAAGCCCAACTCTCTTTGAGGTTTCGCTTGTAATGTGGTTTCCTGGCAGTTCTCCCTTCACCAGTATCCCAAATTCGTGAATATTAATCAGTGCACGCTTCGTGTTCGATTAATTGCCTCTGAGCCTAACTTGCGTTCATGCTTAATGGACGAAGGGCTAACTGGTGTATGTGGTGCCTAATCACGTATTGAAAACCCTAAGTTGATTTTCGCTTAGTAAATTGAAATAGGGTTGGATTAAGTGGTTGATTGTTAGGGACGAATTCTCAATAACCCAAGATAAGAGAATGGCTTCTGAATCAGAGGAAACAACCCGTTTTTAATATTAGTAGTTTCGTATTCCAGTTTACTTGTTCTGCTCTTTAATCACAAAACAAACAACCTCCCCCCCCCCCCCAATCATTACTGTTACTGCAAGTATATTATGAACATTTGGTTTGTCACTGCTCGTTGGGAAACGACCTAGGATCACTTCCTAGTTACTGCATTTTCATGTTTATTTGATTCGGGTACGGCCTCGATCAAAGAGCATGAAACTACGCCGATACTGTTAATTGGTGACTAGGTCTTCTAGTGGGTTCAAAACCTGAATAATATGTTTGGAAAGACCCAAAAAAAGGAAAAAAGTAAGACTTGCATATGAAAGAAAAGGTCAATTTTGTTTGATCTTTTGTACTAGTCTGATCTAGATGTTAGACATTGTATTGATGTTATGCATGTGGAGAAAAATGTATGTGATAGTGTCATTGGGACACTCCTTAACATTCAAGACAAGACGACCTATGGTTTGAATACTTGTCAAGATCTAGATGAGATGGGTATACGATCACAGTTACATTCAAGGTCTGATGGTAAAAAAATATAATTGCCTCCAGCTTGCCATACTTTCTCCAGAAAGTAGAAGATAAGTTTTTGTCAGTGTTTGTGCCAGGTCAAAGTTCCATAAGGATACTCTTCAAATATTAAGAGCCTTGTGCGATTGAAAGATCTTGAGTTGGTAGGCTTAAAGTCTCATGATTGCCACGTCTTGATGCAACAATTTTTAGTCGTGGCTATACGAGACATTTTCCCTAACAAAGTTAGGCTTGCCATAACTCGGTTGTGCTTATTCTTCAATGCCATATGTAGCAAAGTCCTTGATCCTGTGAAGTTAGATGAGCTAGAAAACAAGGCTGCTATTATATTGTGTCAGTTGGAGATGTATTTTCCTCCTGCTTTCTTCGACATCATCGTGCACATAGCTGTTCATTTGGTCAGAGAAATCAAATGTTGTGGTCCTATTTATTTGGGATGGATGTACCCGGTTGAGCGATACATGAAGATCTTCAAAGGGTATACAAAGAATCTACACCGTCTGGAAGCATCTATTATGGAAAGGTACATTGCAGAAGAAACCATTGAATTTTGTTCAGAGTACATTGAAAAAGCAAAACCTGTTGGGCTTCCCGAGTCTCGGCATGACAAAAGGGTGAGAAGTAAGGGTTCAAGAAGATTGCATGTAGATTTGCAACAAGCTCATTTGTATGTATTGAATAACAGTAATGAAGTTTTTCCATACATACTTCACCATGAAGGTTTAGTGAAGGAAAATAATCCAAAAAGGTCGAAGAACTGGGTCTTGAAAGAGCATAACAAGACTTTCCTGGATTGGTTTAAAGATACAATCTTTGCTGATGATAATGCTTATGAAACATTAAGAAAGCTAGCAGATGGGCCTAAAAGAAAAGTTATAACTTGGCAAGGATACGATATAAACAAGTATTCCTTCTATACAAAAGCCCAAGATGAGAAAAGTACAATGCAAAACAGTGGGGTTACCCTAAGGGCTGAATCTCAACACTTTGTTAGTGTACATGATGACAATCCCTGTGTAGCTTCCATGTCTTACTTTGGTTTTGTTGAAGAAATCTAGAAGCTTACCTATGTGAAATTCATTGTCTGTGTTTTCAAATGTTAGTGGGTTGACAACAATATTGATGTACGGACAAATGATGTGGGATTTACATTGGTAGATCATAAGAAACTCACTTACTAGAATGACACATTGATCGAGGTCGTACCCGAATCAAATAAACATTAAAAATGCAGTATCTAGGAAGTGATCCTAGGTCGTCTCCCAACGAGCAATGGTCAACCAAACGTTCATAACAGATAGTAATAAAACAGTAACGAATTGGGGGGAGGGGGGGTTGTTTGTTTTTGTAAATTAAACAGCGAGTAAAATTGAATTAGAAAATGTCATAATTAAAACACGTTGTTTCTCCTTGATTAACAAGCAAGTCTCTTATCCTAGGTCACAAGAATTTATCCTTTATCAGTTCAACCACTTAATCCAACCCTAAATTAAATTACTAAGCGAAATTTAACATAAGGCATTCATTATGTGATTAAGCAACACATACACCAATTAATCATGAACGATCATTAAGCATGAACGTAAATTAAGCACAGAGACAATCAATCAAGCACTAAGCATGCATGGATTAATAGCAACAAATACAGAGTAATTGGTGAAGTGGAAAAACTGATCAGAATTTAATAGTAAAATAGAACCTCAAAGAAAGTTGTGCTTGATCCTCAAGAGAAAACAATGCTGGAGACTTAGTCTTCCATTAATCAGTAGAGAACAAAATTGCAGATTGAAGTAGCAAACGAAATTTTATTGCTATGTGAATAGTAAAAACTGGAATCGCAAAACCTAAATTTATTCTTTCTCTCCAAAACGAAAAATTGTCTAAAAGAAGAAGAGAAGCCTAAAACTAAAAACGAAAAAGGAGAGAGAGCCTAAAACTAGAACCTTGAAGCTGTTATATAGTTTCAGCCCCAAAGCTTACAAATATGTTTTAAGTCCAAGCCCATAAATAAAATAAAATCTAGACAAGATAAGATAAGATTTGATAAAATAAAATCTAGACGAAATAAAATCTAGATAAGATAAGATAAGAAAATATCTAGATGAAATAATATCTAGATTAGATAAAATCTAGATAAGATAAGATTTGATAAAATTGTCTACTCTCTTTAAGTCCAAGCCCAATTCCGGATTCAAGCCCAATTGCCTATAATTCTCCTGAAATTAAATTAAAAACACAAAATTAGTCCAATAAGCCCAAATGATAAAACTGCATAATTAATTTGACAATTAAGGCTAATCAGTAATTAAAATGGTGACTAAAAGGGTTAAGAAATAGGAGAAAATGATGACACATCAAATCCCCTCACACTTAGCTTTTTGCACTCCTGGGCAAAATAAAAAAAAAAACAAAGCAAGGGACAAAACCAAAGACATTAAAGAGAAACAGACACAACAACAATTACATATTTCTCAATGAATCTCAAGGAATGAAAAGAATGGGTAACATCCAACACGTAAAGAGTTAAAGAATCAAGGTCGTCATGAAAATCATCCAAGCATCTCAAACATGGAAAAATAGTCAATCAGCTCAAGAATGAAAAGTGATAAAGCCTCACAAGATATGCACTCTATCTCTCAAGTGTCTAGGCTACTGTTTACTCTCAAAGCACCCATGAAAACAAACACCACATAGACTTGGCAAGACTCTAAAATTGACAACCACATCACAAACACATGCACATGAGGATCAAAAGGTCTTTTAAGGTTGTAATGGGGCCAAGGACAAGGTAGATGAAAGTATGGGATAGTAGCTAAAACCCAAAGGAACAGAGGAGCAATGGGGAATAAGTGGGAAGTAAGAAAAAGAAGTAAACCCCAAAACCAAAATTAAAAAGTAAACCCAAAACAAAATCAACCAAGTCCTTAAACCAATCCAAGTCTTCAAACCAAGACCTCATTTATTCAACTTCATTCTTTTTCTTATTTCTTCTTTTTTTTTAACGTGAACAAAACAGTAGCAATTGAAAGCATTTGAAAAATAAAGCAACGATTATGCAATATATGTATATACATCAAGCATGGCCAAAATACATCATCAAGCATGGCCAACAAAAATATATCATCCAATGAAACATACCCCCCCCCCCCCTCACACTTTTTCCAAAACAATTCCAAAGCTCCAAAATTCCTTAAGGGTAGGGTGAAATCATGGTTTTTCACTTAAGGCTTGTAATGAGCTCAAAAAAAAGAAAGGGGAACATAGGCTCAAAGGGGCTATCAAAGGAATTAATTTAGGGTAGGCTCATTTGGCTAGAGGCTTGTAAGAATAAAATGCCAAAATCATCTCCCAACATGCATGTGAAGCAAGAAGTATCAACAAGAGTCAAGCCAAGGCTATTGTGCAAGCAATCAATGGGGCAAAACACACCGAATAAAATAGATGATGATGGCTCAAATTCTCACCAAGGGTAAATCTATCACTTTCAATTCGAACCTTCAAAACTAACTTGACATGTAGAGAAAAACAAGGATTTCAATTCACAAAATGCCAAGAAACTCCTATTTCAAAAACAATTACCCATTACCTGTACATAACCCAAAATTCAAAGAGGAACATGCAATGTTGTACACAAACATAAAACCAAAATAACAAAATTAACCTAGAACCTAACAAACTTAAACTAGAAAACCTAATAAAATTAAACTAGAATACCCAACAAAATTAAAGAACAATTTTCTCCCCCTCTCACACTTAAACAACACATTGTCCTCAATGTAGCACAATCATAAGATCAAGAACAATCAAAGCAATCAATACAATTTGGACCAGTGCAATAAAAGTAAAGAAGGAGACAGAAGAAAGAAAACTCCCTAAGTCATGGCGGAAGAGAAGTAGGGTGAAGTAAGGAGATCTTTTGAGCAAGGACAGCCCCCAATGCATAATTGGATGCATCGAACATTAGCTCAAATGGGGTTGTCCAATTAGGTGCCTGAATGATAAGGGTGGTAGTCACCGCACGCTTGAGGCAATCAAAAGCCTCTTTGCACCGGTCATCAAAATCAAACTCCACCTCCTTTTGCAGCAGACTGGATAGTGGAAGGGCCACTTTGCTAAAATCCTTGATAAAGTGCCTATAAAACCTTGCATGACCAAGAAAATAATGAACCTCTCGCACGCAAGAGGGGTAAGGCAATTGTGAAATAACATTTATTTTTGTAGGATCTACCTCTATGCCCCTACTGGAAATGATATGCCCTAAAACTATACCTTGTTCTACCATGAAGTGACATTTTTCAAAATTCAGCACAAAGTTAGTTTCAATGCATCTACTAAGAACTCTATCCATACTATCCAAACATGTATCAAAAGAGGATCCATAAATAGTAAAATCATCCATAAACACCTATATGCAACTCTTTAAAAAATCACTGAAAATGCTAAGCATACACCGCTGGAAGGTACCAGGGGCGTTGCTTAGGCCAAAGGGCATCCTCCTATAGGCAAAAGTGTCAAAGGGATAGGTGAATGTGGTCTTTTCTTGATCCTCAGGAGCAATATGAATTTGTAGATAACCAGAAAAACCATCAAGAAAATAGTAATGAGACTTACCTGCCAAGCGCTCAAGCATTTGATCAATGAAAGGCAAGGGAAAATGATTTTTTCTGGTTACCTGGTTCAGCCTCCTATAATCAATGCAGACTCACCAGCTGTTTTGCACTCTTGTGGGGATAAGCTCATCATTTTCATTCTTGACCACTGTGAGGCCTGTCTTCTTAGGAACCACTTGGATTGGACTCACCCACTAGCTGTTAGAAATGGGGTAGATGATTCCAACTTGCAAGAGCTTGGTCACTTCCTTTTTCACCATATCTAGAATGACGGGGTTGAGTCGCCGCTGTGGCTGCCTCACTGGCTTAGCTTCATCCTCTAACAGTATCCTAGGCATGCAGGTAGATGGTCTAATACCAGGAATGTCTGCTAAAGTCCATTCAATGGCTTTGTTGTGCTTCTTGAGAACTAGCAACAACTTCTCCTCTTGCTCAGCAGCAAGGGAGGCAGAGATGATCACCGGAAATTTTTCCTTGTCCTCCAAGTAAGCATATTTGAGGTTTGCTAGTAAGGGCTTCAACTCTGGTGTGGGTGGTGGCTGAACAGTGGGAGGAACCATGGTAGGAGAAGAAGAAGGTTCCTCAGCCTGTACCTCATAAAGCAAGTCAGAAGTATATGTACTTCCTGCAACATGGTTAGTGCATTCTGACTCTAAAAAATTAACATCAAGAGGTACAACACCCAGAAAATCAGAACTAGACTCAAATTCAGATTCATTCTTAGCATAAAAATCAGACACAAGATCAAATTCAAACTCAGATTTAGATTCAATGCATAAGGAATGACGAGTATGCAGATCAAATAAAATGGATGTTTCCTACCATAAAGAACAAAATCAAAATCAAACATATAATTATCAACAATATGATCAATTATCTCAGCACAAAAAATAGAATGATCCTCAGATGGATGTTTCATGGCATCAAGAATGTTAAAATGAACAACAATATCACCAAATTCCATAGACAATGTGCCAGCATAAACATCTATCTTGGTTCGGGCTGTTTTCATAAATGGCCTGCCTAAAATAATTGGAACTGAACCATGGGAAAATCCCTCTTCCATATTAAGAACATAAAAATCCACAGGAAAAATAAGTTCACCAACCCGAACCAGCACATCCTCTATGAAACCTGTGGGGTAAGCAACACTTCTATTTGCCAAATGAATCACTACATCTGTAGATTGCAAAGGTCCAAGAGATAAAGAATTGAAAATGGACAGAGGCATGACACTAACTGATGCTCCTAGATCTAGCATGGCATTCTCAAATTTACTATTCCCAATAATGCAAGGTATACAGAAAATACTTGGGTCCTTACATTTCTCAGGAATGTGAGGAACAAATTTACCTATCAATGCTGACACATTTCTACCCATGTTAATCCTTTCATTGCCTATGAGCTTCCTTTTGTGGGTGCATAACTCCTTTAGAAACTTGGTGTATCTTGGAATCTGCTTGATGGCATCGAGTAGAGGTATGTTCACCTCTACTTTCCTGAAGGTCTTCAAGATCTCTTTTTCTGCTTCTTCCATCTTTCTGTTTGGAATTGCTCTAGGTGGGAATGGAAGAGGGATAAGAGGCTGTTGTAAGTCATAATTACTAGAAGAAGGTCCACCTGCATGAAATTTTTTGTTAAGAAGCTTTCTCTTTTGTGCAACTATCTCATCCTCTTTTTCAGATGTAGAATGAAGCTTGACAGGTTCAGATGCAGGTGCTACTACTGTTGGAGGCACTTGAATTTGGTTGCCAGACCTCAAGGTGATGGCACTCACATTTTTTGGATTCTGCACAGTTTGTGAAGGCAATTTGTCAGAATTTTGGGATTGAGCTTGATTCATCTAAGTAGCCATCTGCCCTATCTGATTTGTCAGACTTTGAATGGAGGCTCTTGTCTCTTGCTGAAATTGCATATTCTGGATGGTCATTTGCCTCACTAACTCTTTTAAGGAAGGTTGAGGAGGGGCCTCAGTTGCTTGTTGTCTTTGTTGTTGTTGCTGCTATTGCTGCATTGGAGGAGGAACATATGGCTTGCTTGGACCAGCAGCATTCTGAAAAGGAGGGATAGACTGTTGTTGTTGTGGAGGACTTGTCCATCCTAGATTTGGATGATTCCTCCAACCTGGATTGTATCTATTGCTTGAAAGGTCATGATTATTCTATTGTTGTTGGTTTTGCTGCTGAGGAGGTCTATTATAAATGTTTGCAGCATAAGCTTCAGGTTGCTCATTGACTCCAGATTGCTGCAAAGAAGGACAAAGATCTGAATGGTGATCTGCAGAAGAACATAGACCACAGACTCTTGCAACAGGTGTAGATTTCTGATTCATGGCAAGATGAGTTACTAGGTTGACCAAGGCATAAAGTTTTCCTTCAAGCTTTTTATTTTCAATAGATGAAGATGAATCCGTGGCCACCTCATGGACTCCTCTAAGAACAATAGCATCATTTCTTGCACTGAATTGTTGGGAGTTGGAAGCCATCTTCTCAATCAAATTCCTATCCTCAGCAGGGGCATATCACCAAGAGCTCCACCATTGGCAGCATCAATCATACTCCTATCCATGTTGCTAAGTCCCTCATAGAAATATTGAAGAAGGAGTTGCTCAGAAATCTAGTGGTGAGGACAACTTGCACACAATTTCTTGAATCTTTCCCAGTACTCATATAAGCTTTCTCCACTAAGTTGCCTAATGCCTGAAATGTCTTTTCTGATGGCAGTGGTCCTAGATGTAGGGTAGAATTTCTCCAAGAACACCCTCTTAAGGTCATCCCAGCTGAAAATAGACCTGGGAGCAAGGTAGTATAGCCAATCTTTTGCCACTCCCTCCAGAGAATGAGGAAAAGCCTTTAGAAAGATAGGATCTTCTTGGACATCAGGGGGCTTCATGGTGGAACAAACAATATGGAACTCCTTAAGATTCTTATAAGGATCTTCACCTGCAAGACCATGGAACTTGGGCAGCAAATGTATTAGTCCAATCTTGAGAACGTATGGAACACCCTCATCAGGATATTGAATACACAAGCTTTCATAAGTGAAATTAGGTGCAGCCATCTCCCTAAGAGTCCTCTCATGAGGTGGAGGTTGAGCCATGTTCTCAGTATAAAAATTAGTAGTGGAATTCTCAAAATCAAAATATTCAGAATCACCCTCAACAGAATGCTCAGAATGCTTAAAATGCATAGAATGACTGTTGGATCGAGTGGCCTCAGAATAATTAAGAAGGGGGGTTGAATTAATTATTCCTAAACCTTTACTAATTAAAAATTTACTCTTCTAAGGCTTTTACTATGTTGTTAAGTGAATAAGGAGTAGAAGAGAAACTTGACCAAAAGTAAAAGCGGAAATTAAAATGCACAGTGGAAATTAAAAGAGTAGGGAAAAAGGAGAAAAACACACAAGAGTTTTTATACTGGTTCGGCAACAACCCATGCCTACATCCAGTCCCCAAGCGACCTGCGGTCCTTGAGATTTCTTTTCAACCTTGTAAAATTCCTTTACAAGCAAAGATCCACAAGGGATGTACCCTCCCTTGTTCTCTTTGAACAACCTAGTGGATGTACCCTTCACTAGAAGTGATCCACAAGAGATGTACCCTCTCTTGTTCTCAGTCAAACCCAAGTAGATGTACCCTCTACTTGTACCACAAAGGATGTACCCTCCAATGTGTTAAGACAAAGATCTCAGGCGGTTAAACCTTTGAAACTTTGTGAATGGGGATACAAAACAATTCTCAAGCGGTTAGTCCAATGAAATCTTTTGTATATGGGAAAGGGAAGAATCAAAAGAATTCTCACACTGTGTCATTTTGAATTCTTTGACAAGGGAGAAGGGAGACACAAAAGAATTCAGGCGGTTAGTCCTTTGTTCTTTTGGAAAAGGGAGAAGAGAGACACAAAAAGAATTCAGGCGGTTAGTCCTTGGCGAATTCTTTTAGGCAAAGGGAGAAGAGATGAAAAGAATGAATAGCACGAGTTTTCAAGGTTTAGAAAACCAGAAAACTTTGGAAAGCTTTTTTGGCAAAAGGAAGAAGAAGAAAAAGTTCGAAGAGACTCAGAAATCAAAGTGGAAAAATTGCTTGTGTAAAGAATCAATTTGAAAAGATTGATGTGTAGAATGATTAATTGAATGAATGAAATGCAAAACAAAGCCTTGCTTTTATAGACTCTTCATGTCTGGTCAAGAGAACCATTAGAAGAGTCATGACTTTTAGAAAAACTTAAAACCAATTTGAAAAAGTAAAAAACTATTTGAAGAGTTACATCTTTTGATTTGTTCAGAAACTATCACTGGTAGTCGATTACCAAATCAGTGTAATCGATTACACAAAGCTTTTTTGTGAAAGAATGTGACTCTTCACTTTTGAATTTGAATTTCAACGTTCAAGCACACTGGTAATCGATTACCAAAACATTGTAATCGATTACAGCTTTTTGAAATCAATTGGAACGTCGTAAATTCAGTTGAAAACTTTTTGGAAACCATTTTGCTTACTGGTAATCGATTACAACAATCTGGTAATCGATTACCAGAGAGTAAAAACTCTTTGGTAAACATGTTTTGAGAAAAATCCATGTGCTACTCAGTTTTTGAAAAAACTTTTTAATACTTATCTTGATTAATTCTTCTCTTGATTCTTGAATCTTGAGTCTTGAATCTTGATCTTGATTCTTGGAAGCTTGAACCTTGAATCTTGATTCTTGATTCTTGAAATCAAATTTCCTCTTGAAACTTGAAGTGTTCTTGATTCAATCTTGAGCATCTTGAACTTATTCTTTGATTCTTGAGATCATCATCTTTGTTATCATGAAGTATTCTTGACCTTTGAGCTTTTTGTCATCACTTTTGTTATCATCAAAACTTCTTTGAATTAATCTTGATTCATCATGAAGCTTGCTTCTACAATGACCAGGATGCACACTATGCCTAACTAATCTATGAAAGGTTCTATCTATTTCAGGATCAAAGGGTTGTAAATCACCTGGATTGCCCCTAGCCATGCACTATATGCAACAAATAATGTGTTTCTCAACAGTACCTAACAAGGGGGTAAAACTATAGCTATACTCAAACGATATCAAAATAAGCTGAAATTTTGTGAGGAACACCCTAAAATCATGAAAAGATAGCACAAAAATATTCAAACAAAAATTCAAAGTCGAACTATGAAAACTACCTAAGCAAAGTTTAGAAAAATAGGACAATAATACTTAAAAAAAAACTTAGTGAATGGCTGATTTTTGGAGTTTGGGAGTCCCCAATCGGAATTAGCGAGCTGCCACAATATGGGAAATTTTTTTCTACCCTAAATGTATATATAATAATAGTTATTCTAATACTTGGAGCAAAAGTTATGGTCATTTGAAGTTTTGCTAAACAGAAGTTCTCAAATTTTTTTGAATCTCTCAAATCCAGCCACACCAAGTGTTCCAGGTATTTTTCACACAAAATATGAATCAAAAGAACCTACCACACAAAAATTCAGCCAAAAATAATAACCCTAACCATCAAAACAATAAATGTCAATTAAATTGTAAACAGTCGTCGCTAATTCAGTCGCTAATGTAATGCTGTGTGAATAGTAACACAGAATCAGTCTCTAATTTCGTCGATAAGCACTATTCACAGCAAAACATAAAACTGAAATAGGGAAAACGCTGAACAAGGGGTACTACTAAATTGCAAAACAGGACATCAAATAAAACAGAACAACGCACTAACACAACATACTAATACCACACTAACACGACACAAACACACTAAACAAAAGAAGTAAACGTAAAACAACTAAACATAAAACACGAATCACTAGCTATTATGAACCTTTGGACCACTACTCCCCAGCAACGACACCAAATTTGATCGAGGACATACCCAAATCAAATAAACATTAAAAATGCAGTATCTAGGAAGTGATCCTAGGTCGTCTCCCAACGAGCAATGGTCAACCAAACGTTCATAACAGATAGTAATAAAACAGTAACAAATTGGGGGGGGAGTTTGTTTGTTTTTATAAATTAAACAGCGAGTAAAATTGAATTAGAAAATATCATAATTAAAACACATTGTTTCCCAT
This sequence comes from Glycine soja, assembly GCF_004193775.1. Taxonomy (NCBI): domain Eukaryota; kingdom Viridiplantae; phylum Streptophyta; class Magnoliopsida; order Fabales; family Fabaceae; genus Glycine; species Glycine soja. The sequence continues at coordinate 25,975,430 of NC_041011.1, forward strand.
TGATTAACAAGCAAGTCTCTTATCCTAGGTTACGAGAATTTATCCTTTATCAGTTCAACCACTTAATCCAACCCTAAATTAAATTACTAAGCAAAATTTAACATAAGGCATTCATTATGTGATTAAGCAACACATACACCAATTAATCATGAATGATCATTAAGCATGAACGTAAATTAAGCGCAAAGACAATCAATCAAGCACTAAGCATGCATGGATTAATAGCAACAAATACAGAGTAATTGGTGAAGTGGAAAAATTGATCAGAATTTAATAGTAATAATAGAACCTCAAAGAAAGTTGTGCTTGATCCTCAAGAGAAAACAACGCTGGAGACTTAGCCTTCCATTAATCAGTAGAGAACAAAATTGCATATTGAAGCAGCAAACAAAATTTTATTGCTACATGAATAGTAAAAACTAGAATCGCAAAACTTAAATATATTCTTGCTCTCCAAAATGAAAAAGTGTCTAAAAGAAGAAGAGAAGCCTAAAACTAAAAATGAAATAGGAGAGAGAGCCTAAAACTAGAACCTTGGTGTTGTTATATAGTTTTAGCCCCAAAGCTTACAAATCTGTTTTAAGTCCAAGCCCATAAATAAAATAAAATCTAGGCAAGATAAGATAAGATTTGATAAAATAAAATCTAGACGAAATAAAATCTGGATAAGATAAGATCTAGATGAAATAATATCTAGATTAGATAAAATCTAGATAAGATAAGATTTTATCTAGATAAGATAAGATTTGATAAAATTGTCTGCTCTCTTCAAGTCCAAGCCCAATTCGGGATTCAAGCCCAATTGCTTATAATTCTCCTGAAATTAAATTAAAAACACAAAATTAGTCCAATAGGCCCAAATGATAAAACTGCATAATTAATTTGACAATTAAGGCTAATTAGTAATTAAAATGGTGACAAAAAGGGTTAAAAAATAGGAGAAAATGATGACACATCACCCATTCATCATAGCTGAACAAGCTAAACAGGTATTTTATGTTCAAGACCCTTGTGATGAAAGGTGGTCACTGGTTCTAAACGGGAAAACAATTGGTGTTAATGTTGAAGATGATGATTCATACTTTGATACTTACGTTAGTCCTTTGTCCACACAAATGTCTCGTGCAACAAGTGCTACTCTTCCTCTGCTTCTTCCTTGTGCATAGAACAAGAGCCAATCAATTTTTTCTTAATTGTTTGCTTAAGTGTGTGCTCAAACACATATTGAAGATGCAAGTTCTCTATATTTTTACATCAATTTTGAATTAAAATGTAGAAACTAGTATTTTGGACCAATGAGGATAAAGTATTACGTGACCTAAAGCCAGACACACACTAACTCCATTTGAATTAACTAAAACATTTACATCATATATGGTAGTTTGTTTAACTCATCTCATTTTACTAATCATTATCAAGTTCATATCCATTTTTTAAAAAAATATTTGGGTTAAATTTAATCAATCCAATTTATTCCAATGTCATTTTGTTAATAGTATGATTTTGAAATAATTATGTATGAAAAATATAACTTCAATCCTTTAATTACTTAATAATTGATGTTATGTTTAACATGATGTTATATTTATATTGATATTATTTATATTAAAATATTCCTTAATTATAATTATATATGTAGTATTTCATTAATTGTATTATTTAATTATATAATGTCATGATTAATATAAGTTAAGATAACTCAATTTTTTTCTTTTAGTATATTATAAATTATCAACATCGAAATAGAGACTTGGATAAACATGTGGCATGAAGTACGATGGAGCAAATCACATTAAGATAATATTTCATTGTGACAGATAAACATTATTATTAGTAGCACTAATCCCTAGTAAGCTAGCTAGAGGGTTATTATTACGATTTTCTTTTGTCACAAGTGACTAAGAAGTTGGAATCTAGATGGCCTGATTCAACATAAAGCTTGCATGATCCAAAGCATTACTGCTGCTACCATCTGAGAACTTGGAATCAAAAGATCAAGAAAACACGTCATGCGTTTCAATGTAGTTGGCAAACGCTACTCCTGTGCTGGCCGAGAACCCAATACTAACCCGAGCATTCTCCAAGTTCACTGTCTCGGAGAGGATATAGCTTGCTCTTTGTGAAGCAACCAACAGGCTTGTGGATCTTGGGAATAAATTTGTATGTCCACCATTCAAGTCATCATGTAATCAATTCTAGTTTTAATAATAAAATATTATTTTGTTATCATTATCATATTTCACTCTTAGATTAAATAGTCCATTTGATAATGTTCTTAATTAAAATTAAAGACTTGTTATTATAATAGAGATTATGATAATGAGAAACAAGTTTTTTTAATTTTAATTTAAATTGTTCTTGGTCATAAGATTATTGTAAATAAGACATCTGTTGGACATGTGGCCTCAATAACTTAAGATGGGTTGAATTAAGTTCCAAAATTTCCCACTAACAAACTTTTAACCTCCTTCTAAATGATAGACTCAGAATGCAGAAGAAGAAGCAACAATCAATTTAAAAATGTTCTTTAAAGCATGTAAGACGAAATTGATTGCAATAACATAAATGAGATAAGGGAAGAGAGAAATTCAAACTCGATTTATACTAGTTCGGCCACTTCCTGTGCCTACGTCCAGTTCTCAAGCAACCTACTTGAGATTTTCCACTATCTTTGTAAAACTTTTAACCTCCTTCTAAATGATAGACTCAGAATGCAGAAGAAGAAGCAACAATCAATTTAACAATGTTCTTTAAAGCATGTAAGACAAAATTTATTGCAATAACATAAATGAGATAAGGGAAGAGAGAAATGCAAACTCGATTTATACTAGTTCGGCCACTTCCTGTGCCTACGTCCAGTTCTCAAGCAACCTACTTGAGATTTTCCACTATCTTTGTAAAAACAATTTTACAACTTCAAAACACCCAAGGAATCCCTTTCCCTTGTGTTCAGGAAACTCACAATTCAAGAGACAATCAGTCTCTTAATTACAATTGACTTTCTGAGAAGAACAGAAAGATTTCTCTCCTTTAGAGTGGATAATAAAATTTGAAGTTCCTGGATGAACTCTCAATAGATTTGCAAGTGTTTGTCCAAGAGCTGTTGAGATAGAATTTGACAATGAAGTTCTCTTGGAATATCTCTCTCTTGCTTTTTGAAATCAGACACACACATATATAGGCCCTTCGTGCCTTTTCAAAATGGTTTGAAGAGATGTGTCTTTTCAAAAAGCTTTTTTTCTGAATTTTTTTCACTGGTAATCGATTATAGGTTTCTGGTAATCGAATACACAGTTATATTTTGAAGGGTCATGACTTTTGAATTTGAATTCAAGAGTTTCATTGCTAGTAATCGATTACAACATCTGGTAATTGATTACAGGTTCAAAATTCAAATTCAAAACCCTTTTTTACAAGTTTTTTTTAAACTGTCTTCTGGTAATCGATTACACTTCCTGGTAATCGATTACCAGAGCCTTGGATGTCTTGGAAACACTTTGTTTTGAGACCAGGCTTGATCTTTAGTTAATCTTGAAGCAAGACTTTGTTTGTTGAAGCAACCTTGTATTAATCTTGAAGCAATGTTTATCCTTTGAAACAACCTTGTTTGATTCTTCTTTTGCATCATCAAAATCATGTATTCATACATTCACATTCTCCCCCTTTTTGATGATGACAATCATTATCAAGTGATTTCTTTTCGACATCGTCAAAACATGCATGATTCACATTCTCCCCCTTTTTGATGATGACACTTAGTATCAAGAAAATTCTTTTTGACATCATCAAAACCTGCATGATTTACATTCTCCCCCTTTTTGATGATGACAAACCATCTGTAGGCTAGGAGCAACAAAAAAATATCTATTTGTATATAGTTTACTCCCCCTTGATTTTGCAATGATTGCTTATATGAGACAGTTGAAGATTTCATAGATTTCATATATAAAAAGCTGTCTCATAAAGAATAGATAATTTCCCTTACTATCTTATCTTTTATCTATCTCTTCCCCTTTGTCAACATAAAAAAAAGTCATGAGAAGAGAGGAGAAAACCATTCAGCAATTTATAATGAATTAAAAGAGTAGAGAATGTTGTACTGTACAAGTATCATTTCATGGCCTAAAAGAAAATGTTACCACTTGTTGTAATGCATGAGAGTCAAGTGATACCAAAAGACATTAAAACAAACTATTTTGCACCCACAAAATATATATATCCAGTATAAAACAAGCAAAGTATATAATAATAAAAAAACAATCATCAAAAGTTATCAATAATCAACATAACCTTCAAATATAATCATCAAAGACAATCATAACTCTCAAACACAATCATTATAGACAATAAAAAACTCAATCAAAAGCAATCATCAAAAGTTATCGATAATCAACATAACCTTCAAACACAATCATAAAAATCAATCATCAAAGACAATCAAAATAACTCTCAAACACAATCATCATAGACAATCAAAAACTCAATAAAAAACAATCATCAAAGACAATCAAAACTCAATCAAAAACAATCATCAAAAGTAATCATAAAAAACAATCAACATAACTATCAATCATAATCATCAAGGACAATCAAAACTCAAGCAGAAAACAAGCATCAAAACTCAATCAAAAGTTAACAATCATAGGCAAAAATAATCAAAAAGTAATCAATCAAAGACAAGTGACCTTTTGGTATCATTTGATACCACTTGTTGGGCTTGTTGATCAAGTGGCCTTTGTTTGTGGTCTCCATAGATCACATATTCACTATCTTTGGGAGAAATATGAATAAATTTTGATGCATCTCCCGCCATGTGTTTGGAGCAACCGCTATTAGTGTATCAACTTTGCTTCAAAGAGTCATTCATTCATATAATCATATTTTGATTTTGGTACCCAAATTTTCTTGGGTCCTTGTATGTTAGTTTTGAGTAATGAAACTCATCATTTTTCCAATGCTATTACCATTGTTTCTAATATAGCATGTTGATGCACTATGATTTTTCTTTATTACCACAATAAAAGCAGTAAAACTAGTAACAAGAGTAAATTTGGCAATAACAATTTTTAAATCTTCAAATTTTAATTTCAATTTCAAATTTCAACTTCCAACTTCCAACTTCCAACTTCCAATTTCAAATTTCTAATTTCAAATTTCAAATTCAAAATTTCCTTTTCTAAACTTGAAATAGTTTTCTTAGAATATGAAACTAATTTGGCAAGTTTAACAGATTCTTTATGCAAATCATTGAATGCATCTTGGAGTTCATCAAAAGAAATATATAAGTCATAGTTAGGGGACATTACCTCTTCTTCGTTTTCATAGTATTTGGCCATGAGACCCAGATTTATGATTTCATTTTCTGAATCACTTGAAGAATTCATGTCATTATCTTCCCAAGTGATGTATGCTTTCTTTTCTTTGAAATTTCTCTTGTCAGATTTTTTCATTCTTCTTTTAAAGACATCAAAATCAAATCTCAAGTGCACAGGTTGATCGCATTCATAGCATTTTGGGGCTAAGGAGGAATTTTCTCCTTCTTCTTTGGATTGATGTTTGATCTCCATTGAAAACAAGAGGCTCGATTACTAGAATTTCCCTCAGAAAATGGAAAGTTAAAAGAGGCCATAATTATTCTTGAAGTTTTTAAACTTTAAACAAGATTCCTGCTCTGATACCACTTGTTGGACATGTGGCCTCAATAACTTAAGAGGGGTGAATTAAGTTTCAAAATTTCCCACTAACAAACTTTTAATCCCCTTCTAAATGATAGGCCTAGAATGCAGAAGAAGAAGCAACAATCAATTTAATAATGTTCTTTAAAACATGCAAGACAAAATTGATTGCAATAACATAAATGTGATAAGGGAAGAGAGAAATGCAAACTTGATTTATACAAGTTCGGCCACTTCCAGTGCCTACATCTAGTCCTCAAGCAACCCACTTGAGATTTTCCACTATCTTTGTAAAAATCCTTTTTACAACTTTTGAACACCCAAGGAATCCTTTTCCCTTGTGTTCAGGAAACTCACAATTCAAGAGACAGTCAGTCTCTTAATTACAATTGACTTTCTAAGAAGAATAGAAAGATTTCTCTCCTTTAGAGTGGATAATACAATTTGAAGTTCCTGGATGAACTTTCAATAGTTTTGCAAGTGTTTGCCCAAGAGTTGTTGAGATAGCATTTGACAATGAAGTTATCTTGGAATATCTCTCTCTTGATTTTTGAAATCAAACACACACATATATAGGCCCTTCATGCCTTTTCATAATGATTTGAAGAGATATGTCTTTTCAAAAGCTTTTTCTGAATTTTTTTCACTGGTAATCGATTACACAGTTATATTTTGAAGGGTCATGACTTTTGAATTTCAAGAGTTTCGTTGCTGGTAATTGATTACAAACATCTGGTAATCGATTACAGGTTCAAAATTCAAATTCAAAACCCTTTTTTAAAAGCTTTTTTTTTTCAAAACTATCTTTTGGTAATCAATTACACTGCCTGGTAATCGATTACCAGAGCCTTGGATGTCTTGGGAACACTTTGTTTAGAGGCAAGGCTTGATCTTTAGTTAATCATGAAGCAAGGCTTCGCTTGTTGAAGCGACCTTGTATTAATCTTGACGCAATGTTTATCCTTTGAAACAACCTTGTTTGATTCTTCTTTGGCATCAGCAAAATCATGTGATTTCTTTTCAACATCATCAAAACATGCATGATTCACAACATCAATAATCCAAATAGATTAATATATATGTGATAGTATTTATTGGATAAATATTAATGGATCTCATTTATTAATATATATATATATATATATATATATAAGTCACATGTGAATGTGATCATTAAACTGATTCAATTGAAATTTTCTAATGGTTAAATTTACCATAAATTGTCAATAGAAGATTCTCAAGAAGAGGTTTAATAGTTTTCTTTGACATGAGATTGCCATAGTAATTAACAGGTTATTAGTTATGTTTTGATTCCAGACACCTAATGCTTCAGAGCACTTGTTGAATGAATATTGGATATGATTAAATACCCGTAGAATTAATGATTAATCAAGGAAAAAATCATCAACTCTTGGTAATGAGTTTGAGCTCTATGAATAAAATTAATCATGACCACGAAAATTAAATGAACAAAGAAATGAGTTTCTTAAGTCATTATAAGTTAACTCAAAAAAAGAGTTTGACGGTAATATCATACTCTAGAGTTAACCCAGAGATGAAAAGATGGAAAAAAAATATTATACTATTCTTCTAATGGTTCTTGAAAGTAAAACACTACTTCATGCTATCTATACGTTAAGGAGTGTTTCTAAATGTCTACCTTGATTAATATATTAAAAACTTGGTATTAAATAAGAGAATTTAATATGGTCAAATGATTAATTAATTTCCTAAGTGGAATATTATTATATTTTTTACTAGCACTGAAAATATAAATATTATAAATATTTGGTGAAAGAAAAAAAACAAACAGAAAGATTTTATGTTTGGAATTTGGTTTGAAAAGTTGTTACACACAAGTTGGACTTGGTCAATTATTATTTCTAATTTCAAATTGTTAAATGGTTAGCAAGAGAAAATAACAAGAAACAATATTTTTAAAATGGCTTACAAGATAAGATAGTTGTTTTGATTTTATCACAAATATGTTATCTTCGACGTGCTATAAATACATCCCTAGACTGCACGTTGAAGAAACCAGTTATCACTTCTCTTCTCATTCTCTCATAACACCAATTATTGTTCCACCTGCCAAAGTTGTTGACAAATAGAGATTATAGTCTCAGTGTGGATACATATGGAATATTCACATTATTGAAGAAAATTGTTATGCTTCAACAGCTTATCAATAGGTACACATTTAATATGTCATCTATTTAAATATAATTTAGATGCAAAATAGATCATTTTTAGTCCGCTATGTGTTTTGAACACCTTTTATCCTTTTGTGGAAGCATCATAGGTAACTAGAATCTTGGCCACTTGTGTAAATCTTGAGGGTTCCCAAAATTAATAATTATAGAAAACCAGTGGGATCTTGAAATATGTAATTCACACAAATAATAGATAAATATTGTGTACCTCTCCCCATGACGAGACTTCTCTCCGGTGCCCTTTGATTCCTTGATAAAGGAGAGAAACAAGACTCTGCTCCCTTGATTGTTCTTTTTGTCTCTCTATGTTCGTGATGGCTAGGGATTTTGAAAGAACACTTTTATGTGAGGAAGAAGGCCTTGTAGAAGCAAAGCTTCATGGTGAATCAAAGGTGTTTTGATGATAACAATGATGATAACAAAAGATGATGACAAAGGAGATGACAAAAAGCACAAAGATCAATCAAAGAACAACTCAAGTGAATCCAAGATCAATCAAAGAACAACTCAAGTGAATCAAGAACAATTCAAGAGTTCAAGATAAGAATCAAGAAGAATTCAAGACTCAAGAAGAAAGTTTAGAGTCAAGAATCAAGATTCAAGGTTCAAGATCTCAAGAATCAAGATCAAGATTCAAGACTCAAGATTCAAGAATCAAGAGAAGGCTTAATCAAGATAAGTATGAAAAGTTTTTCTCAAAAATTGAGTAGCACATGATTTTTCTCAAAACATGTTTACCAAAGAGTTTTTACTCTCTGGTAATCGATTACCAGTAGCAAAATTGTTTTGAAAAAGTTTTCAAATTGAATTTACAACGTTCCAATTAATTTCAAAAAGCTGTAATCGATTACAATGTTTTGGTAATCGATTACCAGTGCCTTTGAACATTGAAATTCAAATTCAAATGTGAAGAGTCACATCCTTTCACATAAAAGCTTTGTGAAATCGATTACATTGATTTGGTAATCGATTACCAGTGATTGTTTCTGAATAAAATCTAAAGATGTAACTCTTCAAATAGTTTTTGACTTTTTCAAATTGGTTTTTAAGTTTTTCTAAAAGTCATAACTCTTCTAATGGTTGTCTTGACCAGAAATGAAGAGTCTATAAAAGCAAGGCTTTGTTTTGCATTTCAACAATCTTGAATACTTTTCCAATCAATCTCTTACAATCCTTTACAAGCCTTGAATCTCTTTTAACGTCTTCTTCTTCTTTGTACCAAAAGCTTTCTAAAGTTTTCTGGTTTTCTAAACCTTGAAAACTTGTCCTATTCATCTTTTCATTCTCTTCTCCCTTTGCCAAAAAGAATTCGCCAAGGACTAACCGCCTGAATTCTTTTTGTGTCTCTCTTCTCCCTTTTCCAAAAGAACAAAGGACTAACCGCCTGAATTCTTTTGTGTCTCCCTTCTCCGTTGTCAAAGAATTCAAAATGACACAGTCTAAGAATTCTTTTGATTCTTCCCTTTCCCTAATACAAAAGTGTTCAAAGGACTAACCGCCTGAGAATTCTTTTGTATCCCCATTCACAAAGTATCAAAGGTTTAACAGCCTGAGATCTTTGTCTTAACACATTGGAGGGTACAAGTAGAGGGTACATCTACTTGGGTTTGACTGAAAACAAGAGAGGATACATTTCTTGTGGATCAGTTCTAGTGGAGGGTACATCCACTAGGGTTTCAAAGAGAACAAGGGAGGGTAAGTCCCTTGTGGATCTTTGCTTGTAAAAGGATTTTATAGGGTTGAAAGAAATCTGAAGGACCACAGGTCGCTTGGGGACTGGATGTAGGCACGGGTTGTTGCCGAACCAGTATAAAATCTCTTGCGTGTTTGTTTCCTTCTTCCCTTCTCTTTTACTTTCCGCTATGCATTTAATTTCCGCTTTTATTTTCTGTTAAGTTTCTCTTCTACTCCATATTCTCTTAACAACATAAGTAAAAGCCTTAGAAGAGTAATTTTTAATTAGTAAAGGTTTAGGAATAATTAATTCAACCTCCCCTTCTTAATTATTCTAAGGCCACTTGATCCAACAAGTAGTATCAGAGCAGGTTTCTTGTAGAAAGTCTAACCACTTCAAGATAAATGGCCTCTTTAGATTCTTTGTTTTTCAAAAGTATTTTCAGGAACAGGTTATTCCAAGATCAAGATGAAGACCAAGTCAACTTGTGTCTCATGACAAAATCTCATGAGAACAACAAAGAAGAATCTGTAAGGAAGAAGTAGTACATCGACAGTGGATGTTCAGAAAAATGGACATGTTACATACGGCGACAACAATATTAGTAAAATCTCAAAAGAGGTAACATCTGAGCCATCTCTATGAATTAAGGTATGATTAGTATTTTCAATTAAGTTATTTGTGTGGCTAATAGAAAATAATTGTTGAAATTGTTTGATTGTGTTTACAATGTTTGATTAACTATATTTAGTTTTAATTTTGAATATATATGATAAATTGAATTTTGTTTAAATTGATTAATGCTTGAATTGCTTATGTTTTGTTTGTTTTGACATGATAGAATAATTGAATTAAGTAAATAATTACCATGATATGTGTTGATGATTGTTATTTGATACTTAAAATTTAGTATTTAATTCTCTAGTAATTGATTACCACTATGTGTAATCAATTACAGTAGAACAGACTTATTATAAATTGAAGATAAGACCAAAAATTATTTGATTATGTTAAAATTTATCATGATTAATTAAATATATTTAGTTTAAAAGAATTTCAATATACATGATTAATTTTTTGTCTTTCATAATTGTGTCCAAGTAGTTGGAAGTTTGAAAATTAAAATATGGAAGTTATTGGAAGTTTGAAAATTAAAATTTGAAAGTTATTGGAATTTGAAAGTTGAAAATGGAAGTTGGAAGTTGAAAAATGGAAGTTACTGGAAGTTGAAAGTTGAAAATGGAAATGGAAGTTATTGGAAGTTGGAAGTTGAAAAAGGAAGTTACTGGAAGTTGAAATTTGAAATTTAAAATTTAAAATTTGAAATTTAAAAATTTGAAATTTGAAATTTTTTAAATAGAAATTATTGTGCATAGTTAGTCAATTGTTAATTAAATTTAATTAAATTTGAAATGTTTAATGATTGATTGTGTTTGAGAGTTATTATGATTTTTTTTATATTTAAAAAGTTATGTTGATTATTTTGATAATATATATTTTTAAAATGATTATGCATGATTTTTTATGTGATATGTGATTAGTCATTTATTAATGGTTATGTATGGTTTTATATCTCTTGTATGATTCTTGCATAATTTTTAATATGACATGTGAATTACTTACTTAAGGTTCATTCATAAAGTTTTTCAAAATCCATTATGTTATATTTATTTATTCTTATAAGAATTTTCATATATAAAGTGTTATCAAGCATGAGCATGATAAAGATATTGAGCATGTAGGTTTCAGAGAAAATAATGATTACATGATTGACTAAGTTCTTTGAACTTTCTAACTTTTTAAATTATCTTTAACAAATCTGAATGTTTGATAATGCCCGTGATCTATATCCTTCAATCCTTGTATAATTCTTGTTTGATATGTTTGAATTACTTGATTGATTGTTCAAAATATTTTTTATGCTTTTCAAAATTATTATATTGTATTTCAAATAAAATTATTTTGATATGATAGAACCTTCTATGTTAATAAAAACTCATCTTGGTAAGTGTTGGTTGTCAATTAGCACTTAGTCTTAAAAAAAAGTGACTGTATTTTTAAAATTTTGTAGATACTAAAAACCAACTTGCAGACATCTTCACAAAACCACTAACCAAAGACTCTTTCTACACCATTAGAAGAGAATTAGGATTTCTAGATGCAAGTAACTTAGACAAATGATTTGTGTTTTGATGACTTATGACTTATTTGTTATTTATACACATATGCTTCTATTATAATGTGAGGATAATTTACTATCGCGTTTGATTTCTATAAGCTTCTCTTTTCTTGTTTAATGATTATATTTTGTTTCTAATCCTTGTATTTGGGTATGTTTTTATGACATTTGAATACTTAGTATTTCTTTTATTATTTGATTAGTATGATTGAACATGATGATTATATTTACTTGCTCTTGGTTGTTTATGGTTATGAGTTTTAAACTCAATTATTTTGATGATATATGATTAGTGGTATGTACTTTTATTTGGTTATTATGAATGACTTTTTGGATTATATGACATTTTATGAAGTATTATATTTCTAGTGTGATGAATGGTTATGATATCTTGTTTGATTGTTTTCTATTCTCGTGTATTTGGCTATATTATTATGACATTTGAACAAATTAGTATTTCCTTTATTTGCATGGTATGATTGAACAATTATGAATTATGTTATATGACTATGTGATTTTTCTATATATTTGATCTAGTCATGTTTCTTGCTTCATGATTAGTTTATATTTTTTCATGATTGGTTTATATTCATCAATGTATGCCTTGTGAATGATTAATAGTATATGTTTGTCTTATACTTGTTACACACTTTGGCTTTTTGAGAATACCAAAGTGGGAGAGAAATAGGAATTAAATCAAGAACTCACATGAGTAATCATCTTAATCTTAAGAGAAGCATAAATTCAAAAACAAAGGGGGAGAATTTATGTGAGTGATTGACTAGGAAAAAGTGTGTGTGTGTGTGTGTGTGTTTCTTGATTTCAGAAGTTGTCATCATCAAAAAAGGGGAGATTGTAGAAGCAAAGCTTCATGGTGAATCAAAGGTGATTCAAAGGTGTTTTGATCATAACAATGATGATAACAAAAGATGATGACAAAGGAGATGACAAAAAGCTCAAAGATCAATCAAAGAACAACTCAAGTGAATCAAAGATCAATCAAAGAACAACTCAAGTGAATCAAAAACAATTCAAGAGTTCAAGATAAGAATCAAGAAGAATTCAAGACTCAAGAAGAAAGTTTAGAGTCAAGAATCAAGATTCAAGGTTCAAGATCTCAAGAATCAAGATCAAGATTCAAGAATCAAGAGAAGGCTTAATCAAGATAAGTATGAAAAGTTTTTCTCAAAAATTGAGTAGCACATGATTTTTCTCAAAACATGTTTACCAAAGAGTTTTTACTCTCTGGTAATCGATTACCAGATTGTTGTAATCGATTACCAGTAGCAAAATTGTTTTGAAAAAGTTTTCAAATTGAAGTTACAACGTTCCAATTAATTTCAAAAAGTTGTAATCGATTACAATGTTTTGGTAATCGATTACCAGTGCCTTTGAACATTGAAATTCAAATTCAAATGTGAAGAGTCACATCTTTCACATAAAAGCTTTGTGTAATCGATTACACACTGATTTGGTAATCGAATACCAGTAATTGTTTCTGAATAAAATCAAAAGTTGTAACTCTTCAAATAGTTTTGACTTTTTCAAATTGGTTTTTAAGTTTTTCTAAAAGTCATAACTCTTCTAATGGTTGTCTTGACCAGACATGAAGAGTCTATAAAAGCAAGGCTTTGTTTTGCATTTCAACAATCTTGAATACTTTTCCAATCAATCTCTTGCAATCCTTTACAAGCCTTAAATCTCTTTTAACTTCTTCTTCTTCTTTGTACCAAAAGCTTTCTAAAGTTTTATGGTTTTCTAAACCTTGAAAACTTGTCCTATTCATCTTTTCATTCTCTTCTCCCTTTGCCAAAAAGAATTCGCCAAGGACTAACCGCCTGAATTCTTTTTGTGTCTCTCTTCTCCCTTTTCCAAAAGAGCAAAGGACTAACCACCTGAATTCTTTTGTGTCTCCCTTCTCCGTTGTCAAAGAATTCAAAACGACACAGTCTGAGAATTCTTTTGATTCTTCCCTTTTCCTAATACAAAAGTGTTCAAAGGACTAACCGTCTGAGAATTCTTTTGTATCCCCATTCACAAAGTATCAAAGGTTTAATAGCCTGAGATCTTTGTCTTAACACATTGGAGGGTACATCCTTTGTGGTACAAGTAGAGGGTACATCTACTTGGGTTAGACTGAGAACAAGAGAGGGTACATCTCTTGTGGATCAGTTCTAGTGGAGGGTACATTCACTAGGGTTGCAAAGAGAACAAGGGAGGGTACATCCCTTGTGGATCTTTCCTTGTAAAAGGATTTTTACAGGGTTGAAAGAAATCTCAAGGACTGCAGGTCACTTGGGGACTGGATGTAGGCACAGGTTGTTGTCGAACCAGTATAAAAACTCTTGTGTGTTTGTTTCCTTCTTCCCTACTCTTTTACTTTCCGCTTTTACTTTCTGTTAAGTTTCTCTTCTACTCCATATTCTCTTAACAACATAAGTAAAAGTCTTAGAAGAGTAATTTTTAATTAGTAAAGGTTTAGGAATAATTAATTCAACCCCTCTTTCTTAATTATTCTGAGGCCACTTGATCCAACAGGGCTTGTTTCACGTCAGTGGTATTAACCACTTTATTACCACTACTCTTATCGAATAATAGTTATATCTAGAAACTATTCTAATTTAACTCAATTACAATTTAGTACTTAATTATTAATTATTTATTTATTACTCCCTACATAAGTCACATGCCTCTCACATGAGACATTAATTCTTACATTCTACCACTTGGCTCATGTGACATTACCAAACATTATGGGCTAAATAAATAAATAGATTAAACTAACATAATGCGCATTAAAATGACTAAATCATTTTATACATTGGGTGCATCATAATTTCATGATTAAGAATAACAATCAATTCGAGTCATGGCGGTTGTACATCACTTAATCGACATAGTCTCTTCCATGTACTACAAATTAGTCTTCTCCTTAATATGACAATTAGTTAGGAGTACATAATTGGTCAAACGTAATGACTTTAATCAAGACAAAACCTGTTAATATTACTCTAATACAAATATGCATACAAACATAGAGAATATGTAATTATAAACATATCATAAATGAGCTCAATGTGTCAATAAAATGCATAAGGTAAATTACATTCAATACCCATATTTTTAACATGTTCTATAAGTCTTGAGTAGTAATCCCTTTGTTAAAAGGTCAACTATCATAATGTTTGTGCTAATATGTTCTATTGACACTCGTTGTTTTTGAACATCTTCCTTCATGATAAAGTACTTCTATCCCATATGCATAGCACCCTTAGAGTACTTATCGTTCTTAGGAAAAAAATAATGTTGTGGAGTTATCACAATACATTTTCAGCGGCCTAGCAATACTATCAACAATTTCAAGCCCTGAAATAAATTTCTGCAACCAATTAGCCTGAATTGTAGCCTCAAAACATGCTACAAATTCAGCTTCCATGGTATATGCAACAACAACTAATTGCTTTGCACTCTTCCGCGATACTACTCCTCCAACTAAAAGAAATACATAGTCTAGAGTGGATTTTCTCATATACAAAGTCTAAGTCTGAATAACCAAACACCTCAAGGTGATCAGATCTGCTATATGTAAGCATGTGATCTTTTGTTCCCTGTAAGTATCTTAGAACCTTCTTTGCATCTTTCCAATGTTCTATTCCTGGATTACTTTGATATCTTCCTAACATTCCAGATGCAAAGTTTATGTTTGGTCAAGTATAGATCTGAGCATACATAATACTCCCAACAACTAATGCATATGAAATTGCTTCCATTTGTTTTTGTTCTAGATCATTTTTAGGACATTACGCAAAACTAAATTTGTCTCCTTTCTGAATTGGAACGAGTAATGCTGAGCACTTTTCCATCCTGAATCTCTCTAGTACTTTATTGATATACATTTTCTGAGACAAGCCTAACAATCCTTGTGATCTATTTCGGAATATTTCTATCCCTATCACATAGCTTGCCTCACCCACATCTATCATTTCAAAGTTGCTAGAGAGAAACTTCTTAGTCTCATAAAGAAGACCAAGATTATTAGGTTCAAGCAAGATATCATCAACATACATAATTAAAAAAATAACCTTACTCCCACTGACCTTCAGATATATACATCGATCAATAATATTTTCCTTAAATCCAAAGGAAGCAATGGTATCATTAAACTTGAAATACCATTGGCGAGAAGCTTTCTTAAAACCGTATATTGATTTCTCTAAATCTCCATTAAGAAAGGCAGTTTTCACATCCATCTGATGTAGCTCCAAGTCATAATGGGCTACTAATGCCATGATAATCCTAAAAGAATCCTTTCGTGAGACCGATGAAAATGTATCTTTATAATCAATGTCATCTTTTTGAGTAAATCCATTAGCAACAAGTCTAGCCTTGTAACGTTCAAGGTTCCCATAAAAGTCACATTTAGTCTTCAAGACCCACTTACAACCAACTCTCTTACAACCCTTTGGCAATTCTACAAGGTCCCAAACACCATTATGTTCCATGGAATTTAGCTCTTCTTTCATGGCATCTAACCACTTCTCATAATTATCACAACTTACAGCTTGAGAAAATGAAACTGAATCGTTATATCATTAATGTTCAAGTCTGTTTATGTTTCATGTAGGTATACCACATAGTCAATCGAAATAGCTGATTTCATTTCTCTTTAAGACCTCCTTAATGCTACTTCTTGTGGTTCTTCCATAATAAATTCATTATGTATCATGGGCTCATTATTGTGTTGTTCTTCTTCATATATTGTTGTTTGGAACAACAATTGAAGGAGCAATCACCTTACTACTAAAGGCACAAGTTAAAAGGACTTGCACTCTAACTTCTTTAATTTTCACATCTCATGGAACTATACTCCCATTGATTTCACCATTTTCAATGAACCTTGCATTGTTAGTTTTGGCAATTATCATATTATATATGATCAGAATAATAAAACACATACCCCTTTGACTTTTCTGGATAACCAATTAAATATCCACTGATTATTCGTGCATCCAAATTTCTTTCTTGTGGATTATAGACTCTTATTTCTGTCTAGCAACCCCAAACATGCAGTTGCCTTATACTAGGTGTCCTATTCGTCCACAGTTCAAAATGTGTCTTTGGAACTTCCTTACTAGGAATCCTATTCAACAAATACATGGCAATTTTCAAGGCATACATCCACAAAGATACTGGTAAAGTTGAATTTCTTAACATAATTCTAACCATATCCATTAAAGTTCTATTACGCCTTTCTAATACATCATTTTGTTGTGGTGTACCAGGTGTGGTGTATTGCGCACAAATGCCACGTTTATCAAGGAGTTTAGCAAATGAACCTGGGTGTTGACCAGATTCATCGTATTTGCCGTAATACTCACCACTTCTATCAGAACTAACAACTCTCACCTTTTTATCTAATTACCTTTCTACTTCATTCAAGTAAATTTCATCAATAAAGTAGACATAACCATAATGTGAATTGTCATCAATAAAGGTGATAAAGTATCTTTCCTTTTTGAAAGAATTAACACCAAAATGCCCACAAATATAAGTATGCACAATTTTAAGAAGCTGAGTGCTTCTTGTAGCTTCTTTCTTTGTATGCTTTGTTTGTTTTTCCTTAATACAATCCACACAATTATTTAGATATGTAAAAATGAAAATCAGTAAGAATTTCATTCTTTATTAATCTTTTTATGCATTCTCTTGAAATGTGACCTAAATGTTTATGCCACAAGAAAGTAGATTGTTCATTCACTAAACTATGTTTAGTGCCAACATTGTGATGTAGAGTTAAAATGATTTCAACATATAAACCATCTAATTTCAATTTATATAAACCATCACAAAAAGCACCAATACCAACAAGATGATTATGCTAAAATAAATTGAAACATTCATTAGCAAAATTAAAAGAGTATCCAGTAACATCAAGTTTAGATAATGAAACTAAATTCCTATGTAAACCAGGTACATAAAGAGTTGTCAGTAAATCTAACTTACGTCCAGTGTTGAGTTTTAAACGATAAGTCCTAACTACTTCTACTGGAGCTTTCACTCTATTCCCCATGAAAACCAACTTCTCATTTAGGCTTATGGTATGGATTGTAAGGAATCCCTACACAGTATTAGAAACATGAGTTATACATCCAAAATCAATCCACCATGTATTATGGCAAACTTTAGTTAAATTTGATTTGAAACATACGTAAGCATTAAGCTCACCTTTCTTTTCGAACCAAGACTTATGCTTTGGGCAATCCTTCTAGAAGTGTCCAGATTTCCCATAAAATGGCAATTATCACTCTTTCATGCCTTCTTCTAGATTTGTAAAGAGTCTTCATTAATCTTTAACGGTCTTTTGCCTTTATCATGCTTCTTCACAAATTTCTTTCCAACTCCTTGATTCCCTTGGTGGCTTACATAATGGATTGAGTGACTTCCTTGATTCTTAAGCCTCGTTCCTTCCTAAACTAACATACTGCGCAATTCATGCATATTCCATTTATCTATCATGGTATTATAGCTCATTTGGAACGGGCCATACTCAGATGGTAATGGTTCAAAATAAACTAAATAAGGAAATTCTCATTCATAGCCATTTATAAGGTCTTAAGTCTTACTGAAATGTTTATCATCTCAATAGCATGCTTATGCATAGTACGTGAACCATTAAACTTCATGGTGGTTAGTGTACCCATTAATGTCCCAGGAAGAGACTTATCAACTATTTGAGAGCACTTTCCCAGTAACCTCATAAACTCTTTAGCACTATCGGTCTTAGGGAGATTTGTCTTAATATTGTCTGCAATAGTCATTCTCAAGAACATTAGGCTAAGTCTGTTATATCTTTCCCAAGTTTTATAATGGACTTTCTCTTCATTGCTACTAGCATCAGTAATAGTAGCAGACTTCTCCTCCAATATAGCAAGATCAAGATCCATTACACCGAGGTGAAACTGGACTTGCTCATTCCAATAAGAGAAGTTAAGCACATTAAAAATTGGCACGAATGATACACGAGAATTCACTGAATTGGGAACATGTACTGCATAATAGAATTCACATAAGTGTTTTGAGACATAAAACACATGTCATACATATAATTCATTTAGATAACAATCAATGTATATTAATGCTCTCCTTTAGGTGATACACCAACACACAACATACAAACATGATGATGCTAATAAAACTCTTAACATTATTTGGCAATTAAATATGGACCAATTAGTAGTACCTATTACCTTTGGCTATATAAATAAACTAATGGTACACAGAAATTACCTGCAACTATATTCATTGATTATAAGAACAACTAATCAATCTTTGGGGGATCCATAAATTCCTTATAACTATGAATTCAATGTACCTATAAACCAATAATCATATAATTTAGCATCCATTATTCTATGAATAATTGAAATAATCATTAATTTGGAATTAAATAATCTTCTAGACTTGGCCACTTTGGTGACTAACAAATCCATCATACACTTAATTTCAAACAAATATACGGCCTACACTTACTTACTGCTACCAACAACTTCAAAGCATTCACGTTAATTTAATTCCATGTCATATACCATTCATTCATATTATAGCCAATAATTTTTATATTTTTTTAATCATGTTATGGCTTTTTTCATTCAAACAAAAAGCCTATTCAGTTTCTATTACTTTCCTTCAATTCATCATTCAAACAAAATATATGCTTCCATCTTCCAATGTTATTAATTTAGTTTATTATACAAACTCAACAAACAAAACATTGTCACCCATGATAAACATCAAGTAGAGCTCAAGAGGAAGCCAATTCACGCACACAAATTAGATACAAAAATAGTAGCACACGACTTTTAATTTCAAAAGCCAATAAACCTTTTTCCAAAATGCAATTGAAAAAGAATCAAGCAAATTAAAGCATTCTTGGTTACATAATATCAATCAAATCCAATTACGTAATTTTGATTAATAAAAGTAATAAATGCAGTGGAATAGAAATCCCTAAATTTCATAATTAGGGTTCATGAAATTTGGGGAGAAAATAAATCATTCTTGGAGAATCATAAATTTCATAACACATGCTCTGGTACCACATGTAAATCTTAAGGTTTCCCAAAATTAACAATAATAGGAAACTAGTAGGATTTTGAAATATATGATTCTCACAAATAATAGATAAACATTATGTACCTTTCTCCATAATAAGACTTCTCTCCATTGCACTTTGATTCCTTGAAAGAGGATAGAAACAAGATTTCATTCCCTTGATTGTTCTTTCTATATCTCTATGTTTGTGATGGCTAGAGGTTTTGAGAGAACACTTTTATATCAGGAAAAGGACCTTGTTTCACGTTAGTGGGATTAACCCCTTTATAAACACTACTCCCATCAAATAATAGTTATCTTTAGAAACAACTCCAATTTAACCCAATTACAATTTATTCCTTAATTATTAATTATTTGTTTATTAGTCCCTACATAAGTCACATGCCTCTCACATGAGACATTAATTCTTACAACTTTCCCATTGACGAAGTCCCACAACGCTATTTTGATGGACTGGATCAAGTTCACATCAATGCCAATGTGTTACTCTATAGGATCCCACTTTTTCATTGAAAAAGTGTCGAACTCAACTGCCATGGTTTGAACAAATATTGTGGTGTTGCTAAAAAGACCAAGATACTCTCTATTGGATTGGGGCTGAGACCCAACAAGTGCTAAGAAGAAAGCAAGCCTGTCTGCAATGTATTTATTGGGCGCAGAAATGTTGCATGTAAATGATGTAGCCTAGATTGCTACCTTGCCCATTTTCCTGTCCCAAATCTGGATTGGGGAAGCGTAGAAGGTATGACTGAGAGATTGCAATGTTGGCACGTCATTGTTGCCAACTTTGGTAAGTCATAACTCTTCGAACCAAGATACAACAGTTTCACCTTGGAGGATAAGGTTTGGTTTTGATGCAATCCTACCCCGCAAGGGCATTGGATAGAAAAACTCCAAGTAGATTGGGTCAGAGATGCAAGAGAAGGCCCTAGGATTCTTATGAGCCTTAGGGTAGATTTCGGGCCCATGGGCTAAGTACGAGCCCACTTATCTTTGTAAATATTAAATTAAGGTTTCATTATTTTTGGGCCTTGTATTTAGGGCTCCATAATGTAGGTAGGGTACCCTAGAAATATAGGATTTTTCAGCCCTTGTATTTTAGGGCACCTAGACTAGTTTTTGTATTAGGGGTAGTTTTGTAATTTCACATGCACTAAGTGGATATTTGATGTGTGTGGTTGGAAATAAATTTAATTGAATTGGTAGAAGCTCAATCCAATTAAATTTTAGAGGGGGAGGTGAGCATTTGCTTACTACACCCCATTGCCACATCATATAGTCACACTTTGTGCATGTCCTTCATGCTTTTCATGCCTCATAACACCTAAGCACACTTAGTGGAGAATCTTGGAATTGATCTTGGATTAGTGTGCTGAACCATAACTAAAATTCACTAATCATAATTAGTGAAATTTTGGCTCCAAAGTTTGGCTCCACAAATTCAATTTCAAATTCAAGTGAAATTTGAATTTCCCTCCAATTTTGTGTGACACTTAGGCTATAAATAGAGGTCATGTGTGTGCATTTTTTTCAACTTTGATCATTTGAATATTAAACTTCAGATTTCAAAGCTCATTTGGAGCACAAAATTTCATGCTCTTCTCTCCCTCTCCCTTCATTCATCTCCTTCTTCCTCCAAGCTCTTATCCATGGCCTCCTATGGTGGTGAGCTTCTTCTGGACTCATCTTCTCCTTGAAGTGGCGTCTCCTCTCTCTCTTCCTTTCTCCATTCTGCTGCCATTCATCTTCCAAGAAGCAAAGGAATCCATTGATGAAGAAGATCCTAGGCCTACAAGCTCCAATGGAGCTTACACCATGTGGTATCAAGAGCATCTTCATCTAGGTGATGTTCTTTTGCTTCCTCTATCTTTTTGTTCGGTGAATTCTCTTTAATTCCTTGTTCTTCATCTTATTCTCCATGTATATCCTCCATCGTCTTGTGGTTTGGTGCTGTTTAGAGTTGATTAAAAAAAATAAACCGATTAAATCTTAGATCTACACTTGTTCTTGCATTTCTATGGTTCAAAATTTTGTAGATCTACTCTTGAATCTTGTTTTTGTGTTGATTTTAGGTTCTATCAATTTTCATTCATAATATTCTTGTGCTGAACCTTTAGATCTAAATTTTGTTCCAAAATATTGATTAGAAAAAAAAAACACAAAAATCTAAGTGTAAATCACTTAATCCATGTTGTCTTAGAGTCATGTTTAGTCATAGTAATTGTCACATTATGTTCTAAGTTTGTGTTGAATTTTATTTTGTTGATTGAATTCTAGATACATTTTTTCATGTATTCTTGTCATTCTTAGCCTATCTTTATAATTTTGAGTCTAATTCATGCATGTTATTTAGTTCATAGCATGTTCTAAATCAATTCCTAGAAGTAGTCTTGTTCTTGAACTTTTTTTTTGCTTTCTAAGTTTCCTACATGATGCCTATGATGAAGTTGAGTTGTGGTGCTGAGTTGTGGCTGGATTTGTGAATCAAAATAAGTCTTAAGCTCTCTTTAATTGTGTTATTCAAGATAATTTAGCATAAGCAAACACAAATTGTAACTATCCAAGCCTTAAGCAACATAAACACTACTCTTGATTTCTAGGTTGAAATCGCTGGTGCTGGCAGCTTGAACATACAAACTTGTATAAATTACTAGGAATTGGTCACCACGTGTTTTGAGCTGAAAATTTTACTGAATTTTCTAGACATCTGTACCAAAATTATAAAAAAAAAGAACCAAGCGATTTGGATTAAAGGAAAAAATAATAAAAATCTCACAAGTTGGCAGAAAAATCAGTGTCCAGGAAAAAAAAAAAGAAAAGTGAAAGGAAAGTGTGCTTGTTGTTTTGGCTCAAAATTTGTTCTATGATTGGTGCCTATTTTATACCAATCCTAGTTCTGAAATTTCAATTGAAAATTATTGTGAAAACAAGTGCCAAAACTAGAGGTTTCTTGAGTCTTTTTTTTTTAGAGATTTTCTACTCTACTCTAGAGCCATTCTAGGTTTCTCTTTGAGTCCTAGCTTGCTTTTTTGTGCTTTTCATTGCTTTAATTGTTGAATAATCCTTGGAAATTTGTCTTGTTAAAACTCTATTGGTTTAGCTTTCATTTCATTTTTTTTGGTCTTTGGTTATTGCTTGTCTCTTTGTTTCCTTGCTTGTGAGTTGTCATATAGGGAATTGGAAAAGAGGATTGGTGCCATATCTTGAAGAATTTGAGTCAAGAAGCAAGGGGCCAACCACCTTAAGAGCTATTGGACTAAGAAGCACTCCAAATTGAGTGAAATACTAAAGAGAGAATAGCCACCTCAATTGAGGACTTTTTTTTGTTGTAATTTTGTAATTGGCAATTTGTTTTGCTTTCAAATTTAGTAACAAAAAGGCCTTTCATTGGAAGTAAGTTGTGAGCCTCCAATAGGTCACCCTACTTCCATTTGTGTGTAATAATTTTAGGCAATTTTCCCTTAGGATAGTGAGTGTTTTGTTGGGAACCTTAAATGAGGTCATCCAAACACTCTTTGGATCCGCCTAGTTTGGATTTCTTGCACTTTAATTTCTTGCTTACTTTCATAGCTTATTTCCTTTACCCTCCATTGTCAAACCGCCTAGATAGCTTGCCTTTTACCAATTAGTTTTTACCTTATCTTTCATACCTCTTTTAGTGTTTATTTTGGCTAGTTTCAACCATAGTTTATTTTACCTTTTGTTTTCAAACCCCCAACAAGAAAAAACCATAACTTAGGAACCAACATGAGTCTTCATTCTTCATCTAGTGTTAATGGTGAGGGTTCTACTCCTAAGGACCCCTTGTATAAGATATTAGATGAGTTGAGATCCCTTAAGTTGTGGAAAGAAAAACAAGAGAGAAAAGAAAAAGGTAAAAAAAGAGTGGAAGAAATAAGTCAAGATGAAAGAGAGAAAATAAGAGAGGAAGAAAGAAGAAAAATAATGAAAGAAATGCAAAGAGAAAAACATGTCTCCTATAGTAGTCATAACTCATGCAAGAGCCTAAGTGAAGAACTTCGTGACTATTATGAAGGAAGGCATAGGTCACATCTTAGACCTCACTCCCATAGGAGAGAAAATGAAAGAAAGCCTCAAGAGGTTAACATTAAACTCCTATACTTCCATGGGAAGGACAATGTAAAGGCTAATTTAGATTGGGAAATAAGGATAGAGCAACAACTTAAAAGGAAGTCTACTTCAAAATCTTATGGCTCTCACTCTTATCCAAAGAAAGACCAAGGTCAAGGAATCTTAGGGGTGAGACCTTCTAAGCCCAAAGATGATAAGGGAAAGACAATAGAAAAGCAACCCCTTAAGGCTAGTATGCAAGAGAAGACTAGCTCCATGAAGTGCTTTAAATGTCTTGGAAGAGGACACATTACTTCTCAATGCCCCACCAAGAAAATCATGATTATGAGGGGGCAAGACATTTATAGTAGCCAAGATGAGGCTACTACTTCACCTTCCTCTAGTAAAAGTGAAGAAGCAAAAGGGGAAGAATCTAGTGAAGAGATCTACCCCCAAGAAGAAGGACAACCTTTAATGGTTAAGGAGGAGTGTAAGGAGGTAAGTGTCTCTTCCAAGAGGTTAGCTTAAAAGGAAAGACATTTTGAAATAAAGACAAATATTAAAGAAATTTCCCTTCTTAGACAACCTCCACATTTTCTCCTTTGTAAAAAGACACTTGTTAGCATTGCCACATCTCTTAGGCTTGAGTTTATTCCTCAAGTAAAGGAGTTGTTGGATGAGGGTTTGGTTCGCAAGAGATTAAATCCTTGTGCTTTGTTGGTGCCCAAAATAGGTATTATTAGGCACCAAATCCCTAAAATAGGTGGTGTGATGAATGTTTTGGGTGGTGCAACACTCTTTTGTAAAATCACTCGTGCACCCAACATCTTCATGATTTTCAATACAAACTTAGGCACTCATAATCAACATGAAAATACAGAAAAAGGTATGTTCTATTGCTTTACTTTTCTTAATTTTTTAAATTGTGATCAAGGGGTTCCCATGAACCCTAATAGAATAAAGGTCATTCCTGAGTGGCCCGCTCCACCAAGTGTAAGAAAAATTTGGGGCTTCCAAGACTTAACAAACTTTTACAAAAGGTTTGCCCCATATTTTTCTATACTTGTAGCACCACTCATTGAGTTGGTGAGGAACCATGTTCCTTCATGGGAAGATGCCCAGGAAATGAGTTTTCAGACCTTACCTTACTTCAACATACTAAACACCACTAATACATATGTTTTTGTTCTTTTTACAGGTGTTAAGGAAAAAAGCCCAGAGTTTCAAGAACCTCGGGATTTGAGGTCAAATCCTTTTCAAGGGGGAGGGAACATGATGTAAGCTCCATTGGAGCTTGTAGGCCTAGGATCTTCTTCATCAATGGATTCCTTTGCTTCTTGGAAGATGAAAGGCAGTGGAATGGAGAAAGGAAGAGAGAGAGGAGACACCACTTCAAGGAGAAGATGAGTCTAGAAGAAGCCCACCACCATAGGAGGCCATGGATAAGGGCTTGGAGGAAGAAGGAGATGAATGAAGGGAGAGGGAGAGAAGAGCACGAAATTTTGTGCTCCAAATGAGCTTTGAAATCTGAAGTTTAATATTCAAATGATCAAAGTTGAAAAAAATGCACACACATGACCTCTATTTATAGCCTAAGTGTCACACAAAATTGGAGGGAAATTCAAATTTCACTTGAATTTGAAATTGAATTTGTGGAGCCAAACTTTGGAGCCAAAATTTCACTAATTATGATTAGTGAATTTTAGTTATGGTTCAGCCCACTAATCCAAGATCAATTCCAAGATTCTCCACTAAGTGTGCTTAGGTGTCATGAGGCATGAAAAGCATGAAGGACATGCACAAAGTGTGACTATATGATGTGGCAATGGGGTGTAGTAAGCAAATGCTCACCTCCCCCTCTAAAATTTAATTGGATTGGGCTTCTACCAATTCAATTAAATTTATTTCCAACCACACACATCAAATATCCACTTAGTGCATGTGAAATTACAAAACTACCCCTAATACAAAAACTAGTCTAGGTGCCCTAAAATACAAGGGCTAAAAAATCCTATATTTCTAGGGTACCCTACCTACATTATGGAGTCCTAAATACAAGGCCCAAAAATAATAAAACCTTAATTTAATATTTACAAAGATAAGTGGGCTCGTACTTAGCCCATGGGCCCGAAATCTACCCTAAGGCTCATAAGAATCCTAGGGCCTTCTCTTGCATCTCTGGCCCAATCTACTTGGAGTTTTTCTATCCAATGCCCTTGCGGGGTAGGATTGCATCAGGTTTCCCTTTGGAGAAATTGTTGAAGGTGAAGGAAACAGTGCCAGTTGAGTTTTCCTTGGTGAGTAGCACCAGAAAGAAGGCTAGGGAGAGGGAGAGAACAATAGAGATGTTGGAGGTGACCATGACTTTAACTGATTTGGTTCAACAACTCAAATGTTATGCATAAGACTATTATTGTGTTGTGTATTTATAGTGCCAGCACTACTAGAAAAAGTGCTTTTAACAACGTCATTTTAACACTGGTTTTATCAAAATTGATGTTAAAAAAACACAGTGGCATACTCGTAAATAGAGATCATTAACATTGGTTTTTTTATTAAAACTGATGTTGTTTGATGATTAATAACATCGGTTTTTCAAAAACCAATGTTATGTAGAAGCAAAGCTTCATGGTGAATCAAAGGTGATTCAAAGGTGTTTTGATGATAACAATGAAGATAACAAAAGATGATGACAAAGGTGATGACAAAAATCTCAAAGATCAATCAAAGAACAACTCAAGTGAATCAAGAACAATTCAAGAGTTCAAGATAACAATTGGTTTTTTTATTAAAACTGATGTTGTTTGATGATTAATAACATCGGTTTTTCAAAAACCAATGTTATGTAGAAGCAAAGCTTCATGGTGAATCAAAGGTGATTCAAAGGTGTTTTGATGATAACAATGAAGATAACAAAAGATGATGACAAAGGTGATGACAAAAAGCTCAAAGATCAATCAAAGAACAACTCAAGTGAATCAAGAACAATTCAAGAGTTCAAGATAAGAATCAAGAAGAAAGTCTAGAGACAAGAATGAAGATTCAAGGTTCAAAGATCTCAAGAATCAAGATCAAGATTCAAGAATGAAGAGAAGACTCAATCAAGATAAGTATTAAAAAGTTTTTCAAAAACTTTGAATAGCACATGAGTTTTTGACAAAACCTTTTACCAAAGAGTTTTTACTCTCTGGTAATCGATTACCAGATTGTTGCAATCGATTACCAGTAGCAAAATTATTTTGAAAAAGTTTTCAAATTGAATTTACAACATTCCAATTATTTTCAAAAAGTTGTAATTGATTACAATGTTTTGGTAATCGATTACCAGTGCCTTTGAATGTTGAAAATTCAAATTCAAATGTAAAGAGTCACATCCTTTCACACAAAAGCTTTGTGTAATCGATTACACTAATTTGGTAATTGATTATTAGTGATTGTTTCTGAATAAATCAAAAGATGTAACTCTTCAAAAGGTTTTTGACTTTTTCAAATTGGTTTTATGTTTTTCTAAAAGTTATAACTCTTCTAAATGGTCTTCTTGACCAGACATGAAGAGTCTATAAAAGCAAGGTTTTGTTTTGCATTTTTAATTCAATCAATTCAATACTTTCACATTCATTTGATCAATCCTTTACAAGCCTTGAAACTCTTTGAACTTCTTCTTCTTCTTTGTACCAAAAGCTTTCCAAAGTTTTCTGGTTTTCTAAACCTTGAAAACTTGTGCTATTCATCTTTTCATTCTCTTCTCCCTTTGCCAAAAAGAATTCACCAAGGACTAACCGCCTGAATTCTTTTTGTGTCTCTCATCTCCCTTTTCCAAAAGAATAAAGGACTAACCGCCTGAATTCTTTTGTGTCTCCCTTCTCCCTTGTCAAAGAATTCAAAACGACACAGTCTGAGAATTCTTTTGATTCTTCCCATTCCCTTATACAAAAGTGTTCAAAGGACTAACCGCCTGAGAATTCTTTTGTATCCCCATTCACAAAGTATCAAAGGTTTAACAGCCTGAGATCTTTGCCTCAACACATTGGAGGGTGCATCCTTTGTGGTACAAGTAGAGGGTACATCTACTTGGGTTTGACTGAGAACAAGAGAGGGTACATCTCTTGGGGATCAGTTCTAGTGGAGGGTACATCCACTAGGTTCAAAGAGAACAAGGGAGGGTACATCCCTTGTGGATCTTTGCTTGTAAAAGGATTTTTACAAGGTTGAAAGAAATCTCAAGGACCTCAGGTCGCTTAGGGACTGGATGTAGGCACGAGTTGTTACCGAACCAGTATAAAAACTCTTGTGTGTTTGTTTCCTTCTTCCCTACTCTT
Organism: Glycine soja; assembly: GCF_004193775.1. NCBI lineage: Eukaryota > Viridiplantae > Streptophyta > Magnoliopsida > Fabales > Fabaceae > Glycine > Glycine soja. Next base: position 26,003,674 of record NC_041011.1, read on the forward strand.
TTACTTTCCGCTGTGCATTTAATTTCTGCTTTTACTTTCTGTTAAGATTCTCTCCTACTCCTCATTCTCTTAACAATTTAGTAAAAGCCTTAAAAGAGTAATTTTTTAATTGGTAAAGGTTTTAGAATACATAATTCAACCCCCCCTTCTTAATTATTCTGAGGCCACTCGATCCAACAAGTTGTATCAGAGCAGGTTTCTTGTAGAATGGCCTCCTCAAATCCCTTGTTTCCTGAAGGAAATTCTATTCACAGACCACCCATTTTCAATGGTAAAGGTTACCATTATTGGAGATTAATCTTCTAACCAAAGATTATGAAAGTGACGAGAACGTCTCTCAAGGATGAAAAATAAGGAGAAAAAGCATGATCCTCATATTTGAAGATCTAGACACTTCAATCCTGAAAAAGGTAATATCAAAACCATTATCTTATTAAAATTTCTCTTAAAATTGAAATTTTTATTCAAACAATTTGATTATGATGACTAACAATTCTTTATTTGTTTGTTTTTTTATTGTTTGAAATCATGAGTATATTTGCTTGATTGATTTCATTTTATTTGCATGAAATATTCATTCATATATTTAAGTAAAATCAATATTCTTCATACTTGTGTTTTGTTTGTTTTTTTTTTTATAAAAATTGATTATGTTCATGTTTTAAATATTTTTGCATGACATGATATGTAAATTACATGATTTAAAATTATTCATAAAGTATTTTCAAATATAGTTTTCATAAAAAATACTTTGATAGTAACTCAAAACTTCTTCTCTCCTATAAAGCCTTCTGTTTTTGTTTTCTAGCTAAAATAACCACTGGTAATCGATTACCATAATAGTGTAATCGATTACAAGCAGTTATTTCTGGCAAAGTTGCTCTCTGGTAATCAATTACCATATTTGTGTAATCGATTACGATGCGTCCCTGCACCTATATATTCAAATTTCAAATTCTGAAACCTGCAACCTTTCTCTCTCTCGAAAACCCTCGCCCCCAATTTTTCTTCCAGCCATATCTCACTCAATTCTTGTCCAAATCACTCCCCCACAAAGCCCAAACTTCATCTTTTTTCAAACTCTATCATTTGAACCGATTGAAATCCCGAAAAAAAAAAACTCCTCAAATGGCGGAGCCATCGAAAAAGCGGAAAGGAACCTCGAGTCAGAGTCAGCGGCATTCAGGGTCACAGGAAGCCCCAATTCCTTCCTCCATTCCCTCTGGATCATTATTCTCATCAAAGGAACAGCGTATATGGTACACAAACCTCTTTTCCTCTCGTTCCATTGTAGACCCAAAATTCATTGATATAGAGTTCTTCTCAAATGAGAATTTTGAATGCTTCCAAGCATTTGAAAACTCCAATCTTATTCCATTCATGTCTCTGAAATTACCTGTCTATTCTGAATTAGTCAAAGCTTTCTATTCTAATTTAGAAATACATGAAGGTACCCTAATGTCTGAAGTTTATGGGATTAAGATGGTCATTAACCAATCCCTATTTTATGACTTAACAAAATTGCCTAGTGAAGGTGTAACACCCTGATATATATATATATATATATATATATATATATGTAATTATGCTTGATGTTTGATTATTTGTTGCGTTATTTTCATCCGTAATTATTTTTAAGGAAGTTAATTTAGTTAATAGAGAGGTGTGGATAGATAAGGATCTATATTCTCAAAGAAGCCTCTTGATAAAGCTTCTCAAAGAAGCCACGAGGAAGCTTCTGGAGGAAGCCTCTTAATGAAGCTTCTAGAGAAAGCTACATGAAGCTGCCTCGGCAAAAACGCTTCCCAGTCTTTGTTAACCGTTGGATCTTCTCAAAATTTGGTCTTCAACTTCACAGGACAATTTTCCATGATCTTACCGTTGGATCTTCTCAAAATTTGGTCTTCAACTTCACAGGACAATTTTCCATGATCTTACCGTTGGGATCTTTGAGAAGATATCTGGAGTGCGCCAGAAGTCTCTTAATGAAGCTTCTAGAGGAAGCCTCTTAATGAAGCTTCTAGAGAAAACTACATGAAGCTGCCTCGGAAAAAACGCTGTCCAACCTTCGTTAACCGTTGGATCTTCTCGAAATTTGGTTTTCAACTTCGCAAGATACTTTTCCATGATCTGACCGTTGGGATCTTTGAGAAGATATCTGCAGTGTGCTAGAAGCTTCCGTTCCCGAGAGCATCTCTTATTTAAGCATTTCAGCCTTTGCTTTCGTGTAGCTTAGGAAAAACGTCATTTCTTCTTCTTTCTTTCTTCCAAAAGCCATTTCTAAAGTTCCAAGAACTTTCCCCATCACCCACAGCCACCATTAGCCACCACAAACCATCATTGTTCTCCATTGAAAACCCACACCGAGAGGAACCGCCATTGCATGTCTTATGCTTGCTTTGAAAAACCTTAGAGAAAGAGACTTTGTAAACGTTATCCTTTCATAAAATGCATGTTATTTTCGTAACCTACACTGAACCCCGGTCACATTGGCGTGGTCGGAATTTTCAAATGACGTTCCTTTGTAAAACCCAAAATGCTCTCAGCTCTTTCATGTAGTGATGTGGGTGTTTGACACAAAGCACTATTACTAGCTTTGTTTTCTGAAATCCATACTAAGTCTCCTTCATTTTGGCACGGTAGAGGCTTGTGTGGAATCGACGAGCAAGGACAAAAAGGAATCTTCAAGTGACGCAACGAGGAATCCGCGGGGTAGCACACGATACGTAAGGGGAGTTTATTATAAAATTTACCGTTTTAACACCATAGTTAGGGTCAGGGAACCTAGCTATGAGGATATCTGCCTATCCCTGTTGCATGCTGATTTTTCTTCAAAGCAAATTACGTTTTAACTAATGGGATGCGATATATATATATATATATATATATATATATATATATATATATATATATATATATATATGTATGTATTGTGATGAATGATATTGTTTTGGTTGTTTGAAATGTGTTGTTTGAAGACCGTGCGTGTGGAAATGATATTGTTGTGTTTGTTTGAATTGTTGTTGATGTTTCTATTGAGGATTTTAATTGATATGTGATGATAAGGATAATTATGATGATATTGATTTGAGATGACGTTGTTAATAAAGACCATGTCAACATGAATTGTTATTATTGATGAATATGTGAATATGAAATGAGGTTGTTGTTGTTGTTGTTGATAACGTCATTGAGATGAGATGATATTTATGTTGTGAATGACATGGAAATAGGATTTGTTGATTGATGTTGGAAATGCATTGGCATGTGCATGTTGTGTATGTTCGTGGTGGGCACTGTGCACTGACCTTTCAGGGTCTTTGGCACTAGCTTTTGGCCACGTTCATACGTTGGATGTTGTGTATGATCATGGGGGGCACTGTGCACTGACCTTCCAGGGTCTTTGGCACTAGCTTTTGGCCATGATCATACGTCGTATGAAGTGTATGTCATGGGGGGTAGAGTGCACTGACCTTGTCGGATGGCCCAGACGTGGGTAACTAGCGTGGTTAGAGAATCTAAGGATTCTTAAGGGGATGCTTAGGCGCTTTAATTGGTCCATGGTCTTTGGCACTTACTTTTGGCCGTGATCATAGCTCATACGACACAGGAAATAGAGTAACTGTGGCCAAGTGTACTTTGTACTAGGGGGTTGTCACCTGGTAGGGAACACCTTTGGGCTCCCAGGCTGATCACCTATGGGAGGGGGGCTGTTACGTGCACAACCGGGTGGTCTCGACAAACTCAGCATAGTTCCCTAAGTGAGAGTGTCGTGTGGACACGCTTAGGCTATTTCCTGAGATTTGGTTGTTGTTGGTACGTACCACATTGCATCTGAGTGTTGAGTTAGGTGCATGCATCATTCTGTGCAGTCTTGATTGGGTCCATGGATGGATGATGAGTAATTGTTGGATGTGAATGATGAATATTTGTTGGATATGAGTGTTGAATAATGATTGTTGTGTATGCTTATCATGTTTGCCTATGTTCCTTGCTAATTGTGGTTATTTGGAATTGGTATTGGCTCTTTTATAATAAACTCACCCTTGCAATTTTGTATCGTGTGGTTGATACCTGTGATGATCACGAACCTTGTTCGTGGGAGCAGAATGATAGTGGCAGGGTGTAGGGAGTAAGATTCTGGTGAGGAGCCGTCGAGCCGACGTGATGACGTTGGCGTTATTTTGGGAGAGAGTTGTGTTTTGTAATCAACTCCTCCGTAGTTGGTTTTTAAGTTTTATTTTGTTGAGTTAAAGATGTAAAACTGGGATTTTAATTATATATATGAACATATTTAATTTTCATTATGTGTATGATGTGTACCGAATTATTGTTTCTATGTAATTATGCATATTCACTTAAGTAATGACGTGTTGTTGGATGAATTTATGTTGTAACAAAATCACTTCTATTTTCATAATCAAAAATTAAGGAAGTTCTTTTTATAAAAAAAAATTGAAATCATCGAATATTAAAGTGTGGATACCGTAGCGACGAGGCGGGTCATTACAGAAGGTGTACCTTTTGAGGGTGCACTGATTGATGAATGGAAATTTGATTTCTCTGTGCATGATGCCCGCCGGTTGGTTTGCACCAACCAAGCAGATATGACCGGAAGACTTCTTGCCGGTTCATTGGCTTTTGAGAGCCGCATCCTCCATTACCTTATTGTTCGCATCTTACTCCCTAGATCTTCAAACCTTGCTCAGGTTTCTGAAGAAGAATCCATTGTCATGTGGGCCTTTCATAAAGGTTTACAAATTGATTGGGTAGACCTTGTTAGATATCGCATGCATAAGGCATTGCGATTGAATGCCCCTTTGCCTTATCCTCATCTTATTACCCTTTTCCTTCAACATTTCAACATCCCTCTTGATTATAAACCTTATGTTCCAATCAAGAGATCATTCCTTATAGGCGCTTCAGTCATAGCATCCTTTGGTTATATAAAGGAGCATGATGGCTCTTGGGTGAAGAAGGGTGCTAGAAATGTTGGTGAAGAAGGACATGAAGGAGAAGATTCATCCCTTCTTTCGAATATTATGGAAAGGTCTGATAGTCTTCAAACCTTTGCTGGTGAGAGGTTTGATACTTTAGAATTGCAAGTGGATATGCGCTTCAATGAAATGGAGTCAAGGATGACAAAGGTTGAAGAAGATGTATCTTACATCCGGTCGAGCTTCGATCTTCCACCACCGCCGCCTCCATCATCTTAGAATTATATTTTAAAAATTATTACTACTTTCATTTCCAGCCTTGTATTTTGGCTGTATTACTATGGTATTTGAACAATTTATTATTTCCTATTTGCATAGTATGTTTGAACAAACATTAAGTATGGTATTTGACTATATGGATTTTATAGTTAGTCTATTTATGATTGTTACTTCATGATTCTTGCTTCATGGTTTGGTTGATATTTTTTCATGAATGTTTAAGCTATATTTGTATACTTTAAGTTTGATACGCACTATGGATTTTTGTTGATGCCAAAGGGGGAGAGAAATGGGGATAAATCAAGAACTCACATGAGTAATCAATTTAATTTTAAGACAAGCATAAATTCAAAAACAAAGGGGGAGAATTTATGAGAGTGGTCGACTAGGAAAAAGTGTGTGTGTGTTTCTTGATTTCAGAAGTTGTCATCATCAAAAAGGGGGAGATTGTAGAAGCAAAGCTTCATTGTGAATCAAAGGTGATTCAAAGGTGTTTTGATGATAACAATGATGATAACAAAAGATGATGACAAAGGTGATGACAAAAGGCTCAAAGATCAACCAAAGAACAACTCAAGTGAATCAAGAATTATTCAAGAGTTCAAGATAAGAATCAAGAAGAAAGTCTAAAGACAAGAATGAAGATTCAAGGTTCAAATCAAGATCAAGATTCAAGAATGAAGAGAAGACTCAATCAAGATAAGTATTAAAAAGTTTTTCAAAAACTTTGAATAGCAGATGAGTTTTTGATAAAACCTTTTTCCAAAGAGTTTTTACTCTCTGGTAATCGATTACCAGATTGTTGTAATCGATTACCAGTAGCAAAATTGTTTTGAAAAAGTTTTCAAATTGAATTTACAACGTTCCAATTATTTTCAAAAAGCTGTAATCGATTACAATATTTTGGTAATTGATTACCAGTGCCTTTGAACGTTGAAAATTCAAATTCAAATGTGAAGAGTCACATCCTTTCACACAAAAGCTTTGTGTAATCGATTACACTAATTTGGTAAACGATTACCAGTGACTGTTTCTGAATAAATCAAAAGATGTAACTCTTCAAAAGGTTTTTGACTTTTTCAAATTGGTTTTAAGTTTTTCTAAAAGTTATAACTCTTCTAAATGGTCTTCTTGACCAGACATGAAGAGTCTATAAAAGTAAGGTTTTGTTTTGCATTTTTAATTCAATCAATTCAATACTTTCACATTCATTTGATCCATCCTTTACAAGCCTTGAAACTCTTTGAACTTCTTCCTTTTCTTCTTTGTACCATAAGCTTTCCAAAGTTTTCTGGTTTTCTAAACCTTGAAAACTTGTGCTATTCATCTTTTCATTCTCTTCTCCCTTTGCCAAAAGGAATTCGCCAAGGACTAACCACCTGAATTCTTTTTGTGTCTCTCATCTCCCTTTTCCAAAAGAACAAAGGACTAACCGCCTAAATTCTTTTGTGTCTCCCTTCTCCCTTGTCAAAGAATTCAAAACGACACAGTCTGAGAATTCTTTTGATTCTTCCCATTCCCTTATACAAAAGTGCTCAAAGGACTAACTGCCTGAGAATTCTTTTGTATCCCCATTCACAAAGTATCAAAGATTTAACAGCCTGAGATCTTTGTCTCAACACATTGGAGGATACATCCTTTGTGGTACAAGTAGAGGGTACATCTACTTGGGTTTGACTGAGAACAAGAGAGGGTACATCTCTTGTGGATCAGTTTTAGTGGAGGGTACATCCACTAGGTTCAAAGAGAACAAGGGAGGATACATCCCTTGTGGATCTTTGCTTGTAAAAGGATTTTTACAAGGTTGAAAGAAATCTCAAGGATCGCAGGTCGCTTGGGGACTGGATGTAGGCACGAGTTGTTACCGAACCAGTATAAAAACTCTTGTGTGTTTGTTTCCTTCTTCCCTACTCTTTTACTTTCTGCTGTGCATTTAATTTCCACTTTTATTATCTGTTAAGATTCTCTTCTACTCCTCATTCTCTTAACAATTTAGTAAAAGCCTTAAAAGAGTAATTTTTTAATTGGTAAAGGTTTAGGAATAATTAATTCAACCCCCCTCTTAATTATTCTGAGGCGACTCGATCCAACATGTTAAACTCAAAATGCAACATCAACTTTTAAAAACTATATTCTGATTTCATCTTAATCTAAGTCTCCTCATTGATAAAATTGTGAGATACATATAGTTGTCATAAGGCATGCCAAGAGTTTTTACTAGTAATTGAACTCTTAATGGCATAAATTATATCAAGTTAGCGGCTATTACATATTTCTAAGCAAACCAACAACCAATAATATTAGTCTTGAATAAAATTACAATAAAAATTCAAAATAAAGAAAATAAACTTCAATCCATTGATGAAGATACAAGGCCTACAAGCTCCACATAGGAGCTACATCACTTAGGTTGCTCTGTTCACACATGACACCTACACTTTTTTCACACACCTTTAGATGTTGGACCATATACTGGGTCTATGTGAGCCATGGAGAGTGGAGGTTGATTTGTGGTCATGTTGGGTCTCCGACTCGCTTGATAGCAGTGAAGCCTCATCTAGAGTTTTCCTCTTTTGGTGATTCATTGTCACTGATAGTCCATATCACCACAATGTATTATCTAAGAGGATGATATCTCTAGAGACCAGTAAGGTTACACGAAAGTAACCTTGGGAGTTGTCTCTAGAAGTGGACTTTTGGATCCTTTCCATTAGGTTCCTGAATTAGAGGCACAGAGCAAACTCACTCTAGCTTGTTCCTTAATTTCATCATGTATCTCTTCATGACATCATAATGGACATATCATTCCTACATTTATCATTTATCATATTCATGCGTTGCATTTGCATAAGTCATTGCATTATCATACATCTTCATTTAGCATGCTTTTTGTTCTACCAATTACATACATTCTATTTTCATCGTTCCCATGCTATGTTCACTCATGCATGATCCTGACACATAGTTGCTCATGCCCTACATTTTCCTTTGCAAAAAAAAAAAGCAAAAAAAAAAAAACAAAAAGAACAAAAAGAAAGCCACAATGAAGCGTGAAATTTTACACTACATTCTTAATTACTTGTGTTGGGTACCATGATGATAGCTATAAAAAAAATGTTGGGATTATACACTTATTTGTCTTGAAAAATGATTGAAAATCATGTGAACATGGTACCTAATGCATTGTTAACTAGGAAAAATGGTTCTTCGGGCATCTTATGTCGATCTCATAATTACATTTGTCATGCATAGCATAAGTATGCCCTAATCATTCATATCTATGATAGGTTGTCGAAGTATTGACAATCAAAATTTCTATTCCTTGGATTATGGGGTCGAACCAAGCACATGCTTTTAAGAAAAGGTTTTCATCAAGTCAAGGTCAAGTATGGAAGTAACCAACTTGCAAAAGTTGGGGCAAAAGATGGATCGAGTTTACATAGCTTCTTTGGCTACTGCCAACACATGATTGAGCTAAATAATTTTCAAAATTAGAGACTGTTGATGTTCATGTTTTATTTCCAGTTGCACTTTGACTTTGACAAGATGTAATGAACAATGTTGTTTTAATGAAAATCTGAATTGATTCGACCCTATGTTCTACTGAATGTCCTATGTAAAATTTGCAATACTTTAACAATGTATTGTTCACACACATCCATGCTTATTTTTCTTTTCACATTGGTTGCATTTCTCATTGCATTTTTTCCTTGAAATCAAATATGTAATCATTGTAATCAAAAGGAAAGAACGCGCTTTATGTCGCCCTTACCGAACACGTGCCAAAGCTAAAGTGATGAGTGAAATAGAGAAGGTATAGGAACAAATGAAGGCCGACATGGAGGCCATAAAAGAGAAAATGACCACACTGATGGAAGCCATGATGAGTATGAGAAAAATGATGGAGGTCAATACGGCTACAGTTGTTGCCGCAAGTACCGCCGCAAAGGTGGACTCGACTCACCCACCTGGCTACAATCAAGTAAATCATCTAGCCTCGGATATGGTAGGTCAGGGAGGCGAAGAGTTGGAAAGTGCGGGCGACCCCTATTTTGTGCCGATTCAGAACAACCATTCCTTCCCACCATGTGGATTGCCTCCTAACTATACACCACCCAATGTTGTACACACTCCCGATGAGAATGTTGACAACTCCACACCCATACCCGTTAAGAGCCAACAACCCCAATCTAATCATGCACATATCTCTCAACCCATAGGGGAGACACATGAAGTACCCCGAGGCCACACTCTAGTCGACTTCAAGCCTCACCTCGGATATGCCACTGAGGGGGAGACATTTTTTAGTGCACCCTTGCCAAACGCTTTGGGGGGGCCTCAATATCTCCCACAACCCCAACCCTTACATTTTGCGATGGGAGAAGGGCCTCCTGCTATGGTGGAAAGGGAGAAATTTGATCATATAGAGGAAAGGTTGAGGGTCATTGAAGGAGGTAGACATTACGCTTTTGCTGATATGGCAGAGTTGTGCCTAGTGCCAGACGTCGTCATACCCCTGAAGTTCGAGGTGCCGAATTTTGATAAGTACAAGGGGACTACTTGCCTCAAGAATCACCTAAACATGTACTACAAGAAAATGGGGGCATACGTGAATGATGGAAAACTCTTGATGCATTTTTTTCAAGAGAGTCTGATTGGGGCGGCTATCACTTGGTACACCAATCTGAAATCTTCATAGGACCATTCCTGGAAAGACCTAATGGCTGCCTTCCTCTGGCAATATCAATACAATTCTGATATGGCCCCAGATAGAATGTAGCTACAGAACATGTGTAAAAGGGAGCAAGAATCTTTCAAAGAATACGCCCAAAAATGGAGGGATCTAGCGGCTCAAGTAGCACCCCCAATGATGGAAAGGGAAATGATAGTAGACACATTACCTGTGTTCTACTATGAAAAGGTGGTGGGTTACATGCCTTCAAGTTTTGCAGATTTAGTGTTTGCTGGCAAGAGGATCCACGTGGGTCTGAGAAGAGGAAATTTTGATTATGCTGCTTTCATGAATAGGAAGCCTAGGGCAAATGGAGAGAATAAGAAGGAGGGAGAAACCCATGATGTGATTGTCGTTCCTACATGGCCAAATTTCCCACTAGCTCAGCAATATCAATACTCAACCAATAACAATCCTTCTCATTAGCCATCACCCTACTAGCCAAGAACACCCAATCATCCACAAAGGTTGCCCCTAAATCGACCATAAAACCCACCTGCTGCACATCCGAGGCCAAACACCACCCTTAATACTAACCAAAACACCAACCAAGGAAGGAATTTTCCAAAAAAGAAGCCTGTAGAATTCACCCCAATTCCGGTGTCGTATGCTAACTTACTCCCATATCTACTATATAATGCAAGCCATAATCCCAGCGAAGATTCCTCAACCTCCATTTTCGCGAGAATACAACTCGAATGCAACATGTACTTATCATGGAGGAGTTCCAGGGCATTCCATTGAGCATTGTATGACCCTGAAACATAAAGTGTAAAGTCTAATTGACACAGGCTGGCTAAAATTCGAGGAGGACAATTGCTTGTGAATTATGACGTTGTCGAGCGATACTAGAATGATACTTGGGGCAATTTGAAGGTTGTTATTAGATGTCTCCAACGACTCATTAGGATTTTCAAGTTTATGCCATTACTGCAAACAACAGTCACAATGCTAAATATGGATAAATTTGATGTCCTTGTCACTCATTCTCTCACAATTACATCTTTGCATATTTATTTAACATTCACTAAAATGTGAATGTACATCGTTGGCTTGTTTGCTCAAGTGACTTGCGCTCCTGAATTGATCTCTAAGTCTATTCAATAAGAAATTGCTCGTTCTACACGTTTGGTGGGGGTGCCATAAACGACGAGTAAAGTTCAAAAAAAAGAAAAAAAAATGTTTGATTGACTGTGTTTCAAATAAAAAATAAGAAGTATAGACATTCATGTGACCTCATTTTATCATTCTTAAAAGTTGTCTTTTTGAGAGAAAAGTGAGTTGTCAAGAACAAGAGTCATTCGACTTAATCTATCAATTGAAAATCCTTTAAATATTTCTCGTCCTTAAAAATTCATTTTCAAGAACTTGCACAGTTTCTTTCATTTTTCCTTGCTACAAGTTCATAACAAAAGACAACGATAGATACCTTAGAGCCCTACACCCGGACAATGAGAGGTACCATGCATGAGCCTCAAGCAGACCTAGTGGCAGATAAGAAGTTCTCACCCGGTAGGTTGAAAACCTAAAAGGGCAGCCTAGGAAAAAATTAGGGTAATAAAAAATAAAAAGAAGAAAGAATAAGGAGTGTGTTTATCAGAGGTTTGGTCCCAAAATCCAAACTATAAAAGTATCTAGTCAAGATTTGAAATGACACATGGTCATGTTTCAACATCCCAAACACTAATTTATCCCTTGCTACCCCTCCAAGCCAAAGCATGTTTGTTTTCTAAAAACAAAATAGAAACCCCGAGTAGAAACCACCGCTAAATCGGTGGGAAGAGCAATGCAAACAACACATGCATGAAGTTGGCAACAAAAAAAATCCGCCAAAGGTGGGTGAAGAAAAAAAAAGAGGCAAAAGATCTCCAAATTTTACAAGAAAGGCACAAAAGTGCAATAAAAGATTAATGTATAAAGAGAATGGGGTATAGCCCAACTCAAAAGGTTGAAATGAATAAAAATACAAGCAAGGCTCTCGAGGATCTTACTCAATGTAACCCTTAAACACTCTTTGAGCCTCTCTGATCCTTTTTTTTTCATAGCCCTCTTACCCTCTGACCACGTCACAAGCCTAATAAACTCCATGTGGATCAAGGAATGACTAATTTTTCTTTTGAGTTTGGATTTTGGAATGGAACCCATACGCTTGTAATAAAAAAAACCTCAAGGCTAGCACTTGCACAATTGAGGAGGAAACTCATCCGACCAGGAGTTCATGGAGGATGCCCAGAGACAATTGTGATAGTTAGGTACATCTGATGTGAGTCGCTCATGCAGACTCCTTAGGATTCCTTTTGAATCCAAGGGTGGCCTTTGTTGTATAATTCTTTCAGGACTAGCCCATGTCATCAAGTTTCAGCAGGATCGACAGACCCTTGGCATCACTCTATGACCTTAAATCAAGAAAGTTTCACTTGGTCATATTCTAAAGTATAACAATCCATTGTCATCCTTCAAAGGTGCATGCGATCGGTCCCAAAGCCATATATTTTCTTGCTATGTAGAATAATCAAAGTTTTTACACGATAATTAAAGAAAGGGACGAACCCTAGGATCGATATTTCAGTTGATTGATTAAATGTCAAACAGCTCCACTGTCGTCACCCAAAATTGTCAAGTGATTAAATCAAAACATACACTCTAAGGAGTCCCCGAAGAAATTTGCTAAAGATAGGATGAGGTTGCATGAGTTATCACGTCTTTTAGAAAGTGACAGTCAATCTGTGTTTTATTTACACAAAAAAAAAAAGAAAGAAAAAAAAAGAGAGAAAAAAAGAAAACAAAATTAAGATCACCAAAAGAGGAAAGAATGTCATGAAGATTGCACAATTTTCCATTGCATTGCATTGTTGCTTACAAAACCTGCATTAACTTCATTTTAGGGCGAAGTTTGCATGTCCATGCATCCCAAAACTCATGTTTCACATCAGGCTATGAGTCCATAGATTGCTCATTATATACCAATTTCCAAAATCTGATTGCATGATTCATAGGACTCAACGTCCTTTTTCATAGGACTCAACGTCCTTTGCTTTATGTTTCAAAAGACTACAATGTCTTCGGTTTTATGATTCCAAGACTACAATGTCTTTTGCTTTATGATTTCAAAGACTACAATGTCTTCAGTCTTTTACATTTTAAAAGACTACAATGTCTTCGGTTTTATGATTTCAGGACTACAATGTCTTTTGCTTTATGATTTCAAAGACTACAATGTCTTTAGTCTTTTACATTTTCAAAGACTACAATGTCTTCAATCTTTTATATTTTCAAACACTACAATGTCTTCAGTCATTTACATTTTCAAAGACTACAATGTCTTCAGTCTTTTATATTTTCAAAGACTTCAATGTCTTCAGTGTTTTACATCTTCAAAGACTACAATGTCTTCAGTCTTTTACATTTTCAAAGACTTCAATGTCTTTAGTCTTTTACATTTTCAAAGACTACAATGTCTTCAGTCTTTTACATTTTCAAAGACTTCAATGTCTTCATTCTTTTACATTATTTTTAAAGACTTCAAGGTCTTCAGTCTTTTACATTTCAAAGACTATAATGTCTTTAGTCTTTTACATTTTCAAAGACTTCAATGTCTTTAGTCTTTTAGATTTCCAAGGACTTCAATGTCTTCAGTCTTTTACATTTTCAAATACTACAATGTCTTTAGTCTTTTACATTTTCAAAGACTCCAATGTCTTCAATCTTTTACATTTCCAAAGACTATAATGTCTTCAGTCTTTTACGCTTTCAAAGACTTCAATGTCTTTGGTCTTTTACATTTCCAAAGGCTACAATGTCTTTAGTCTTTTACGCTTTCAAAGACTTCAATGTCTTCGGTCATTTACATTTCCAAAGACTTCAATGTCTTCGGTCTTTTACGCTTTCAAAAACTACAATGTCTTTAGTCTTTTATGCTTTCAAAGACTTCAATGTCTTATGTCTTTTATGCTTGCAAAGACTACAATGTCTTTAGTCTTTTATGCTTTCAAAGACTTCAACGTCTTTAGTTTTTTATGCTTTCAGAGACTTCAATATCCTCTGCTTTATATTTCACAAGACTACAATGTATTCTGTTTGATGCTTTCAAGACTTCAATGTCCTTTACTTTTATGCTCTACAGGACTTATATGTCCTCCATTTTACGTTTTATAGGACTTCAAGGTCCTCTGTTTGGTGTTATAGGACTTTAATGTCTGTTTGTTTTGTCGATTTCACTTCTTTTGTTATATCTAGTGTCTGGTTTTGAATAGCAAGATCGCTCGTATGAAATTAGGTTCCTTATCTTTACTTACTTTTTATTTTCAATAAAAGATAAGTAAATAGGGGCAAATGCTAGACCCTAATTTTGTCCGGGGAATGCTTTTTTCATTTGACACTGGTTACAGCACAAGGCCAAGGGGTCACACATAGTTTTGATGGTTGCTTGTCAGTTCCAGAAACGAAAGCCACCAGGAGAGGGCAAAATGGTCATTTTCTAGAATTTTCAGGACCCTAGCTCGCCCAGGATAGCATCTGGCTCGCCTTGGCCATGAAATACCTTCAGCCTTAAGCAACCAACTCGCCTGGGCGAGCTAATACCTTTAGGATGAAGCAACCAGCTCGCTTGAGCGAGCTGGTCCTACCCCAAATGGCTTTTTCTATAAACAGCTATGCAGGGGAAGAGTTTTGGTGGTTTAAAAATTTTAGAGAGGAAGAAAGAAAAAGAGAGAGGAAGGAAAAAGAAGAAAAGCGAAGCCAAGGTGTCGCAACCTACCCTTCGGCGGGAGGGCGACGCGAGACTCGCGGGATGCGTGTTCCACGAAAGGAATACGCGCGGAGTCGCCACCAACGTTTATTTGAGGAAAACGTCGGAAAAAACCGGAAAAGACGCGATCTACGAACTTTTTAGTGAAAGGTTCGGGAGTTGTATTTACGCACGGGGAAGGTATTAGCACCCCACACGTCCGTCCCAAGGGACGGCAGCCTTTAATCGAATGTGCAAACATGACTTTGATTTTTTACGTTCCCTTTTATGTCCTTATATCCTTTATACCCTTTTTATATTTTTCTCTTTTTGTGGTCGACAAGGGTGTTTCCCTTTGCTCCTACGTATTCCTCAATTTGCGATGAGGAAATCAGACCTACGTAGTTCTTTCGGAACAAAGTGTTTGGTTAAGTTTGTTTTTGTCTTTTTTGCAAAATATGTTTTTATTTGAACAAAAGGTCATTTAAGGTGTTGGACCATTAAACGGTCTTTTGATTTTGAAAGGAGAGAAACGTTAAGGCGTTGGACCATTAACGATCTCTTGGGGTGGTCGACAAAAGCGGGGCTTTTGCTCCTACGTATCCTCAATTGTGATGAGGAAATCAGACCTACGTAGTTCTTGCTTATCAAGTGATTCTTTTTTACTTAAGTGGTGATCATTTTAAGGCGTTGGACCTTAAAAATGATCCATTTTACTTAGTGAGAAATTGAAATGACAAACTTCAAAAGCCTATTTTTGTGGACGAGCTTGACTAGGCGAGTTGATTTTAGCCTTAGTTTCACTTTAGTTATTAATCAATTCGATTAAGAATGAGAAATCCCAAAGAGAAAACGTCCGATTGATTTTCTGCTTTATTTTACTAAAAGATGTTTTTTTTTTTTATTATTATATTATTTTTTACCTCTTTTTGATTTCCAACGTGGTTACGGCACGACCGAACGGTCGGAATTTATTTTAACCGAAGTTAACGGATAATACAATTCAAACGTTCGATGGAAATTTATTTTATTTTTAAGTTAAGCGAGAAATGACTTAAGTAAAATGGCTTAAGCACGTCAAGAGGGGGTATAAAAAGTAAACAAAACAAGAATAAAAATGCACGAAACACAATGTGGACCACTACGGGTACATAGAATGAATCGAAAAGCTTGGTTCGAGGTACTTACCCGTTGAAGATCGAAGAACGATGAAGAACGAATGAAGAACGTCGAAGAACGGTTGAAAGCTTTGCGAGATTCCTCACGGAAAACGTTACGGAAACGTTTCGGAAGCGCCTCGGCTTAGATTTTCTTCACGGAAACAATTTTTCCAAGCAAATTCGAAAGAGAGAGAAGTGCCTAAGGGGCTGAACCCCTTCCTTCTTGCATTCCTCCCCTATTTATAGCAAAATAGGGGAGGTGGTTGCCGCCCAGCTCGCCCAGGCGAGCAGGGTTGCTTCCTCCAGAAGCAACCGCCTTCTGGAGGAATATTCCAGAGGGCCCAAGTGGGCCTGGGTGCTATTTGCACCCCCATTTTTACTAAGTACACCCCCCTCTGCTGTTTTTTGGTGATTCTTTTTTCGTAAAGTTACGGAAACTTACGAATTTCGTAACGATACTTGTTTTCTTTCCGTAATGTTACGGAACCTTGCGGATTACATAATCATCCCCTTTTTGACTTACGGAATGTTACGGAACCTCACTTAATTATGCAACGATGCTTCCATTTGATTTCCGGTGTGTCACGGAAACTTACGGATTGTGCATCAATACTTTTTTTGGTTTTTCGGCATGTCCTGGAATTTCACAAATCGCCTAATGATGGGTGCCAAGCACCTCACGAGGACCAAAGAATGGTCGCACGTCATCGAGCAAAGGTCCCCGGACGAAATTAGGGTATGACAGTTGCCCCTCTTTACTTGTCTTTTATTGGAGATAAAAGGAAAGTAAAGATAAGACACTAATTTCGTTCCTCTCGATTTGGCGAGAGTCGCGGGGGACCATAAAATCTCCACATGCAAATGATTTGTTGTTCCCAAAATTTCACAAATTGCCTAATGATGGGTGCCAAGCACCTCACAAGGACCAAAGAATGGTCGCATGTCATCAAGCGAAGGTCCCCGAAAATCAACGTATGACACTAATTTGGCTCCTCTCGGTTGACGAGAGTCGCGGGCGACCATGAAATTTCCGCATGTAAATGACTTGTTGTTCCCGGAGGAACAAAAGGTGCAGAAGACTATGTCAGTCCCTGCATGCTATCAAGCGTTCTGTCTTACAGATAGCAAAAGAATGTTTATACGGATAACCACTCGGGTATTTCCGCGTATCATCGGGCCCGCCGCCTCTGGATGATACAAGGGTGCAGAATGACCAAACTTGGTCTCTGCTTGTCATCGGGCCCGCCGCCTCTGGATGACAAAAGGGTGCGAATAACCGTAAGGTATCTCCGCGTATCATCGGGCCCGCCGCCTCTGGATGATACAAGGGTGCAGAATGACCAAACTTGGTCTCTGCTTGTCATCGGGCCCGCCGCCTCTGGATGACAAAAGGGTGCGAATAACCATAAGGTATCTCCGCGTATCATGGGTGCAGAATGACCAAACTTGGTCTCTGCTTGTCATCGGGCCCGCCGCCTCTGGATGACAAAAGGGTGCGAATAACCATAAGGCATCTCCGCGTATCATGGGTGCAGAATGACCAAACTTGGTCTCTGCTTGTCATCGGGCCCGCCGCCTCTGGATGACAAAAGGGTGCGAATAACCATAAGGTATCTCCGCGTATCATGGGTGCAGAATGACCAAACTTGGTCTCTGCTTGTCATCGGGCCCGCCGCCTCTGGATGACAAAAGGGTGCGAATAACCATAAGGTATCTCCGCGTATCATGGGTGCAGAATGACCAAACTTGGTCTCTGCTTGTCATCGGGCCCGCCGCCTCTGGATGACAAAAGGGTGCGAATAACCATAAGGTATCTCCGCGTATCATGGGTGCAGAATGACCAAACTTGGTCTCTGCTTGTCATCGGGCCCGCCGCCTCTGGATGACAAAAGGGTGCGAATAACCATAAGGTATCTCCGCGTATCATGGGTGCAGAATGACCAAACTTGGTCTCTGCTTGTCATCGGGCCCGCCGCCTCTGGATGACAAAAGGGTGCGAATAACCATAAGGTATCTCCGCGTATCATGGGTGCAGAATGACCAAACTTGGTCTCTGCTTGTCATCGGGCCCGCCGCCTCTGGATGACAAAAGGGTGCGAATAACCATAAGGTATCTCCGCGTATCATGGGTGCAGAATGACCAAACTTGGTCTCTGCTTGTCATCGGGCCCGCCGCCTCTGGATGACAAAAGGGTGCGAATAACCATAAGGTATCTCCGCGTATCATGGGTGCAGAATGACCAAACTTGGTCTCTGCTTGTCATCGGGCCCGCCGCCTCTGGATGACAAAAGGGTGCGAATAACCATAAGGTATCTCCGCGTATCATGGGTGCAGAATGACCAAACTTGGTCTCTGCTTGTCATCGGGCCCGCCGCCTCTGGATGACAAAAGGGTGCGAATAACCATAAGGTATCTCCGCGTATCATGGGTGCAGAATGACCAAACTTGGTCTCTGCTTGTCATCGGGCCCGCCACCTCTGGATGACAAAAAGGGTGCGGATAACCGTAAGGTATCTCCGTGGGCTACCAGCTCTTGAGTCATGGCAACAAAAGGCGGTGTGGTCGACAAAAGCGAGGCTCTTGCTCCTACGTATCCTCCAATGAGGAATTCAGACCTACGTAGTTCTGGATAACTTGTGAGACTTGGAAGAGTCTCAGTGTTTTCTTCGCTAAAATGCAAACATGCTTTAGCAAAGAGACAAATATTCCAACTGATTTAGAGCAGCATATGCTCTCTTTTTTTTGAGTGAAAAACAATGCGTCTACCGGGGAAGGAGAGTCTGCTGATGAAATCTCCCATAACCATAAATGAGATTTTGGATGTTAGCATTTCGTTTCTAAATGATCATTTAGAGGAAACACTGGGTTCGACAAAAATAGAAGAAATCCACTCAAAGTGTATCAATCTCGCACAGGTAAGTGTTTCATCCTAATTCCGAACCATAGATATGTCATGACTTGACTTTGCAAATTATTTCCTATCAAATCAAAAATTACACGCGTGATCATGGATCAACAGGGCTTCCCTTGGGAACGGGTTCTTTTGGTGGTTTCTTCTTTCGGCTTTTGTGTGTTTTTGGCTTTTGATTTTTCTGGCTTTTTTTCTTTTTCTGTTTTTGTTTAGTGCGGGGCGAGAAAAAAAGGTCGCTAGCGCACGGGATTTCGGTTGGTAATCAAAGGGAGAAGACCATTTTAGGTCGTGGATTCCTTTCCTTCTTTTTGTTCATTCGGTGACAATTCTGTATTGTTCAGATATTGTCTGGTTAAAAGACCTTTCTGCACATTTCTTCTAGTTTCTTTGATCAAGAACTTTCTTTCCTTCCTTTTTCTTCTTTTTCTTCCCTCTTTTTTTTTTTTTTTTTTTTTTTGACTTTCTCTTTGATTGGAAATTTTCCTTCTTTTCTTTTTTGCTTCCGAGGGTAAGGATTATGGTGAGTCAGGATTTTGGCTCAAGGCTTGTAGAATGGCTAGACATGATACATGTCAGGGTTTGGTTTGGTTCAAGGATAAAAAGGGATGCCCCACATTATTTCCATGACACAAATGCAAAAATGATGATTTAGAAACTTTATGCAAAACTGGTCATGCATGCACCTATGCGGAGACTCAAGTGTCAAATCTTTATGGTCATGTGATGCTAGGGTTCAGGATTCATTTCCTCTATTTTAGTCAACCCAACGTTTCCAAAATATGTTCTTTTATCAATTTGTGCATTCATCCGAGTCCATTTCGGGCGTCTGGGAAAATCTTCACAGCATTCACCCTTCAGGTGTATACACATTTTTTTCAAAAACTAGTTATGATCAATGAATGAATTTTTTCAAAGAAAAGTTGGAAATCGTCTCTTTTCAAAAGCATGTTGGTTTTTAGCTAGACAACTTATTTTCTCTTTTTCCACCTTTTTCCTTACTTGCTTTCTTCTTTTTCTTTTTTGTTCTCTTTTCCATTTCATTCATTTCATTTTTTCTTTTCTATTTTTATTTTTATCATGATCATTTGTTTATTTCTTTTTCTTGTTTGTTTTTTTTTTTTTTCTTCTCTTTTTTTTTCATGAGGTATTTTGCTATATACATGCATATCCAAGGTATCTTGCTACCTAAACATACATATATATGTTTTGTAAGGTATTTTTGCTGTATACATGCATATCCAAGGTATCTTTCTACCTAAACATACATATATATTTTGTGAAGTATTTTTTGTTTACATACATGCATATCTAAGGTATCTTTCTACCTAAACATACATATATATGTTTTGTAAGGTATGACTACCTTCCGAGCTTGTGCTCGTTTTATTTAAATTCCTAGGATCATGAGCAACTAGGTGTGTCCTACTATGAAAAGTGATCAAATAACAAGCATAGATTCAAAAGGTACTAGGTTGCCTCCTAGTAGCGCTTCTTTAACGTCTTTAGCTGGACGCCTTATGACTTGTCGGTCACTGACCTAGTACTTTGCTTACCTTTGGCTTTGGACTTGGTTGCCTATTGGTCGGCCATGTGTCGTAGGCAACGCTCTAACTTTTTTATAGATGAGCTGAGGTGAACTTTAGTGGTGATGGCGGTGTGTCTATTGCCCGCTACCGTCCATCCCAATGCTGCTGTGGTGTCTCGCCCTGCGCCTGCCTGGGGGCGCAACACTTCTAGATGAAAACTCGATTGGTAGGGGGCCTGATGACCCTGCTGGGGGCAACAGGCACTCCCTTGAACTGATAGAGACCCGTATTTAGAGCTGGCAACTCCAAGACACTGTTGGCCTTCTTCGGGTCCACTAGGTGTCTTGCGGGCACAATCCCTGCAAACAATAGATGACATCAGAAATCAGTTGGGGGAGGTGCATATTTACCTATGTCATGATGGCATGAGCTTGCTTGGGGGACGAGCGCCCTATAGGGCCGATAGAGGCCCGTAACCAGAGCTGGAAACCCTAGGGCCCTGTTGGACTTCTTCAGGTCCACTGGGTGTCTTTGTGGGTGCGATCCCTGCAAACAATAGAAGGTATCAGAAATCAGTTGAACCATATGCATACTTACCCATGTCGGGACGACACAGACCAACTGATACTTTTGCAGGGGGAGATTGGCATGCGGTCGCTGGGCAGAATATTGCTAAGTAGCAATGTCATCTATGTAAGAGTGGTCATGTTGGTGCGCATGATCCGCACTCGTCTCTTTGCAGCGGCACGGGTGAAATCTTGCCCCAGTATGCATAGTAGCAGTGTGATAGCCTCCCTTTCTAGTTGTGCTCGCACAGTTGGCCCTCCTCCAATATTAGGGGGTGGCCCCGGAACCGTTAAAAGGAAACTACTGGTCCCTTAACCGGGAGTGCAAGTCTCGGTTAAGCATTTAAGGACAGAGGACCTTAAATTATCTTAAGGTGTGGATATGGAGCCCACTGAAAGTGAGGACGCGTAGTCCTCTAAAGGCGAGGGCGTGTAGCCCTCTGAAGTTCAGGACGTGTCGCCTTTCGAAGGCGAGGGAGTGTAGTCCTATGATGGCAAGGACGTGCAATCCTCTAAAGGTGAGGGCATGCCCCCCTTTGAAAATGGGGAACATGTAGTCCTCTGATGGCGAGGACGTGTAGTCCTCTAAAGGTGAGGACGTGTAGTCCTCTGAAGGTGAGGGCGTGTAGCCCTACAAAGGTGAAGGCACATGACCCTTTGACGGCGAGGACGTGTAGTCCTCTGAAGTTGAAGGTACATGACCCTTTGAAGGCGAGGACGTGTAGTCCTCTGAAGGTGAAGGTAACTAGTACCCAAGGTGAGGGCGTGTAGCCCTCTCAAGGCGAGGACTTATAGTCCTCTGGAGGTGAGGGCGTGCAGCCCTCTGGTGGTGAGGACGTGTAGTCCTCTCAAGGCGAGGACGTGTAGTCCTCTGACGGTGAGGGTAAGTAGTACCCAAGGTGAGGGCGTGTAGCCCTCTCAAGGCGAGGACATGTAGTCCTCTGGAGGTAAGGGCGTGCAGCCCTCTGATGGTGAGGACGTGTAGTCCTCTCAAGGCGAGGACGTGTAGTCCTCTGACGGTGAGGGTAACTAGTACCCAAGGTGAGGGCGTGCAGCCCTCTCAAGGCGAGGACATGTAGTCCTCTGGAGGTGAGGGCGTGCAGCCCTCTGATGGTGAGGACGTGTAGTCCTCTCAAGGCGAGGACGTGTAGTCCTCTCAACGGTGAGGGTAACTAGTACCCAAGGTGAGGGCGTGTAGCCCTCTCAAGGCGAGGACTTATAGTCCTCTGGAGGTGAGGGCGTGCAGCCCTCTGGTGGTGAGGACGTGTAGTCCTCTCAAGGCGAGGACGTGTAGTCCTCTGAACGGTGAGGGTAACTAGTACCCAAGGTGAGGGCGTGTAGCCCTCTCAAGGCGAGGACTTATAGTCCTCTGGAGGTGAGGGCGTGCAGCCCTCTGGTGCTGAGGACGTGTAGTCCTCTCAAGGCGAGGACGTGTAGTCCTCTGACGGTGAGGGTAACTAGTACCCAAGGTGAGGGCGTGTAGCCCTCTCAGGGCGAGGACATGTAGTCCTCTGGAGGTAAGGGCGTGCAGCCCTCTGATGGTGAGGACGTGTAGTCCTCTCAACGGTGAGGGTAACTAGTACCCAAGGGTCCACCCTTATGAGAAAGCAAGAGATCGACTCATCGAGAGGACCGGTCATCCCAAATCCACAAGATTTGGACATTAGATGTAGGAAATCTATGCAGTTAACATGATTTTTAGGGATGCAGATGCATGCAACCTTTGTCGTGAAATTTGGTAAATGCGGACTTCATATGAAACAATGCAATGTAATGGAAAGTTGTACAATGTTCATGACATTCTTTCCCTATTTTGTGATTTTGATTTTGATTTAATTTTTTTGGAAAACACAGATTGACTGTCCTTTTGAAAGAGGTGATAATTCATGCAACCTCATCCTATCTTTTTGCAAATCTCTCCAGGAACTCCCTCAGAGTGTATGTTCTGTTTGATTTAGTCACTTGACCGTTTTGGAGTGACGGCAATGGAGCCATTTGATGTTTAATCAATCCATCGAAATCCTAGGGTTTGTCTCCCCTTTTTTTTCTTGTTTAAAAACATCGACGGGTGTGAACTTTTGATCGGCCCCTATGTTCACTTGAGGCTCATGCACGGTGCCCCTCATTGCCCCAGTGTAAGGCTTTGAGGTACCAATCGTTGCCTTTCGTCATGACCTTGTAGGAGGGAACCTATTGGGTGAGAACTGCTAATCTGCCCCTAGGTTCGCTTGAGGTTTTTGCATGGTGCCTTTCGTTGCCCCAGTGTAGGGCTTAGAGGTACCAAGTGTTGTCTTGTTTTCACGACCTCGTAGTGAGGAAGAATGAAAGAAGCAGTTGATTCTTGCAAAAAGAATTTTCCAAGGACGAGAAATAGTTGAAGGATCTTTCAGTTGATGGATTAAGTCAAATGACTCATATGTAGAAGCAAGATGTTTTGATGTCTTAATGATGCCAAAGGATCAAGTGCTTCCAAGTTTTATTCGAGACAAGAAATCAAGATATATGATCAATTTGATCTCTAGAATCATAGGAAGAAGTTTCCAAATTGAAAAACAAAAGGTTTGACCAAAGAATTCTATCATTTCAAATTGAGATTTGCTCTCTGGTAATCGATTACCAGCAGTTGAAAATGTTTTAATTCAAATTTTTAAAACCTGTAATCGTTTACATAAGTCTTGTAATTGATTACCAGAGGGGATTTTCAGAAAATAATTTCCAAGAGACATATCTATTCAAATGTTTTATGAATGGCCATTCAAATGTTTTAAAGAGAGTTTTCATTGCCCAAACAGTTTTATCCTCTCGAAAGATCAAGAGTTTTTCTGAACTGAAATGTCTTATCCTCTCAAAAAGATTCCTTGGTCAACCACTTGCTTATTCAATAAGGAATTTTTTATTGATCTTCATTTTACAATCTACCTCTTTTACGAGAGACCTCTTCTTCTCTTCTTCTTATTTCTGAAAAGGGATTAAGAGACCGTGGGTCTCTTGTTGTAGGGGATTCTTGAACACAAGGGAAGGGTTGTCCCTATGTGCATTGTTAATCCGAAAAGAGAGAGTGAAAGTTTAATTGGGGAATAATATTCGTATCTTAATTCAATCCCCTCTTCTTCTCAAGGTTACTGAAGCCATTTGTCCAACATCCTATTCTTGATAACTCACTTCTCTCTAAAAAGACAAACTTTCCAGGATGATAAAATGAGGTCACATGAACGTCTTGAAAGCACAGTCAATCAAATGTTTTTTTTTTTTTTTTTTTTTTGAACACTTTTATTTTATTTTATTTTGAAACTTGTTTGTTTTGAACTTTACTCGTTGTTTTACGGCACCCCCACCAACGTGCAAGATGAGTAATCTCTGATTGAACGGTCTTGGAAGTCAACACTCAGGAGCGCAGGTTGCTTGAGCAAACAGACCAATGGCTTACACTCACATTCCGGTGGAAGTTGAATAAGCAAAGATGTGTTCGTGAGAGGATGTCCATTTTATCCATATCATTTAACATTGTAACTGTGGTTTATGGCATAAACTTGAAAATCCTGATGAGTCATAACAACAGCTTCCAGAATTGCCCCATGTATGGTGTTGCTTGTTAATGTTAGGATTCAACAAGCGATTCTCCTCAAATTTCAGCCAGCCCGTATCAATTAGGCCTTGCACCTTACGCTTCAGAGCCCTACAATGCTCAATGGAACGCCCCGGGGCTTCTCCGTGACAAGCACACGTTGCGTTCGAGTCGTATTCTTGGAGAAACGGAGGTTGATGAACCTTGGCTAGGGTTATGGCTACCATTGAATTATCAAGTAGATATGGGATCAAGTTTAGCATATGACAACGGAATTTGGGGTGAACCCTACAGGCTTTTTGCTGCAAAATTCCTTTTTGTTGGTGTTTTTTTTGTTTGTGCTAAAAGTGGTCTTCGTCATTGGAAGTGCGGTAGACAGACTTTGTGGTTGATTTAGGGATGGCCTTTGTGGATAACTGGGTGGTGGGTAAGGAGGAGGTTTGTTATTGGCTGAGTAATGACATTGTTGGGTTGGTGGGAAACTTGGCCGTATAGGAATGGCAGTCACAGCATGGGTTTCTCCCTCTTTCTCACCCTCTTTATTTGCCCCAGTTTTCTCAGTCGTCCTAGTAGGATGATCAAATTTGCCTCTTTTTGGACCCACATTGATCCTTTCACTGGCGAAGACCAAATCTGCAAAGCTTTGAGGGTGCGCAGCCCACCATCTTTTCATAGTAGAGTACCGATAATGTGTCTACCATCACGATTATCGTTTCCCTTTCCATTATTGGGGGTACCACCTGGGCCGCCAGATCCCTCCACCTTTTGGGCGTGTTCTTTGAATGATCCGTCCCCCTTTTTGCACATGTTCTGTAGTTGAATCCTATCCGGAACCATATCAAAATTGTACTGATACTGCCTAACAAAGGCAACCATTAGGTCCTTCCAAGAATGGACTCGGGAAGGTTCCAAGTTAGTGTACCAGGTAACAGCTACCCCAGTAAGACTTTCTTGGAAGGAATGTATCAGCAATTCCTCATCTTTTGCGTATTCCCCCATCTTCTGACAATACATCTTTAGATGGTTCTTGAGACAAGTAGTCCCCTTGTACTTGTCAAAGTCCAGCACCTTGAACTTGGGAATGACCATGTTTGGGTATTAGGAACAACTTTTCTAGGTTAGCAAAGGCATAATCTTCACCTCCTTCAATGGCCCTGAGCCTTTCCTTTAGATGATCCGTCTTTCCCTTTTCGGCCATAGCAGGAGGGGCTCTTCCCACCGCAAAAATGCAATGGTTGTGGTTGTGGGCGAAACTGAGGGCTCTCCAAAGTGTTTTCAAAGGGTATACCACCAACTGCTTGCCCTTCAGTGGCATATCCGAGCCAAGGCTCGAAGTCAGCTAGATTGTGGTGGGGAATTTCATGGGTCTCTTCCACGGTTTAAGAGACATGTGCATGATCAGTTTGGGGTTGCTAGCTTTCAATGGGTATAGGAGTGGAGTTATTGACATTCTTATTGGGAGTGTACGCCACATTGGGTGGCGTATAGTTGAGAGGCAAGCCATATGACGGGAAGGCGTGCTCGTTTTGAATTTGCACATCATGGGGGCCGCCCGTACTTCCTAAATCTTTGCCTACCATATTTGAGGTTGGATGATTCATTTGCTTGAGGCCGGATGGGGACGTCGGGTTCACCTTAGCAACAACGCTGGTAGCGGCAATTGCAACCGCATTGGCTTCCATTATCTTCTTCACGCTCATCATGGCCTCCATCATTGTGGCCATTTTCTCTTTAATGGCCTCCATGTCGGCCTTCGTCTTCTCTTGTATCTCCTCTACTTCACCCATTATTCTAGCTCTAGCACGAGTTCGGTAAGGGCGTCGTAAAGCGTTTCCTTTTCTTTTTGATAAGTTCATTTTATTTTATTTTATTTTATTTTTCAAGGAAAGAATGCAATGAGCAATGCAACCAATGAAAAGCATGGATGCATGCGAATGATGTACAGTCGAAGTATTGCGAATATTTACGCTGGATATGGGGTTGAATCAATTTAGATTTTCAACATGGTCCATGACATCTTTGTCAAGGTGAAACTGGAAGTAACAAGGACATCAATAATCCTAAATATGTTTGGAAGTAGACGAAGCATTGATGTGACTCGATTCATCTTTTGCCCCAATTTTGCAAGACGGTTACTTCCATATTTCAACTTGACTTGATGAACCTTTTTGTAAAAGCATGAGCTTGGTTCAACCCTATAATCCAAGGAATGGCAATTCTGATTGCCAATACTTCAACAACATCTCATAGGGATGAATGACTCGGGCATACTTTAAGCTTATGCATGGAAAATGTAATTATGAAATTGAGATGCCCGAAGAAACACCATTTCCTAGTTAACCATGCATTAGGTACCATGTTCAATTATTTTGTTTTTAAGTGAAACGGGTTTATGATCCCAACATGGTTGGCTCCTAACACATGAAACTAAGAATGTAGTGTGAAGTTTCACGCTTCCCCCTTCTTTGTTTTTGTTTTGTAGAGGAAAACACAAGGATGAGCAAACATGAAAACAAATGGTATGCAATTTTGCAGATCAAAAAGTTTGTTGAACGCATATGCATGATGATGCCATGACTCATGCAAAATGTGAGGCTGGAATATGATAACGGACAAATGCAGGATATGTCCATTATGATGTTATGAAGAGATGCTTATGCGATGCATGATATGAATGCATTTTACGGACACGAGAGCCCGGAAAATTATCTCTTCTTACTCGCGCATTTGGGGGCGCAGTGCCCCATGTGTACAATTAAGAAGGTGATATGGACCTTCCGGCTTCCCGTGACAAAGGACGAGACCAACATACAATGCATGCTAGAGATAAAATGTAGGAGTGATTTGATTTGCACAAGCTTTTTGGAGTAGAAACATGGGACCAACTCATTTTATTTCAAAAAAGGAAGTCGTATCTAGTCAAGGTCTGAGAGACCATACAAGTTTCCTAACGATTTCTAATTATGTGGGCCATTAAGTCTATCATATGCTGACAATAGCCGAGAAGCCCGTGAATCTCTTCGGGGGCGGAGTAGGTGTCTGCCATCGCTTTGGCCTTGGCTAACAATCGGGGAAGTTCTTGACTCCCGTTCAAGGTAAGAGCAAACCGATCCATCCACATGGTTGCCTCTTGGTGTAAAAAGTCGATCACCCTTCCTCTAGCCTCTTTTTCCGCGTATACTTGGGCATATTCGTCCGCAATCCTATGCTCGTGGGCCGCGGCTAGACCTAACTCTTCTTGGTACTTGGCGATGATAGCTAGCATGTTGGTCTCCGTCTCGCATAAATGCTGAGACAAGCTTCTTTTGGACCTTGAACAGGCAACTAACTCCTCTTTCAAAACCATGCTATGCGCTCGCGACTGGTCCCTTTCTTCCTTTCGCAACTTGAGTTCACTATTGCTACCCCATAGAGCTCCGCGAAATTTGTTCCGGCCATACTCTTCCTTGCGAGCCCTCTTGGTCTCTTGTTCAAGGGCTCTTGCGGTAATTGCATTCTCTTCCCGTAAACCGGCACACTCCTTCCGAACGTGTGTAGCGGCCAACTTGAACTTCTCCTTGGCAAGTTTTGCCTTTCCTAACTCGCTTTTGAGAGCTTGGACTTCTTCGTCCTCTTCCGGTGCTTCAAAACTCTCTTCGCTGACGACTTTTAACTTGGCGAGCCAATCTAAACCTCGTATATGAACTTTCAGCCATTCGTGGTACCCACCAATGGTGCCATTACGAATGCCTCTAAGCTCTTGATCTTTCCTTAACGGAGTTTCCCATGCCTTATGGATTCTTTGTATAGTCTTGGAATTTTGTGCTCCGAGATCCCTCACAAGGAAAGGAGACATGCTTTCTTCCGTCGGTGCTCCCCTCATGGGGTACCCTAGTTGTCTTATAGCGAGCGTGGGATTGTAGTTAATACAACCCCTCGTTCCTACCAGCGGAATGTTTGGGTATCTTCCACATGAGAAAAGGACTCCTTCTTTTCCTTCCTTCCATCGGGGGAACCAACTGATTGTTCTACCTCCTATCTCGGCCAAAAGCTGGTCCCAATCTATTCTCCTCTTTTCAGTACACGAGCGATGGCTCAGGAGCGGACATGGATGTCTCGTGTCTTGTTGGAATAAGTGTGAAACCAACCAAACACAGAGGGCGGGTAAGCAACAGATGATCCGTGCGCTACTTTTTTCGCACCTTCGGTCAAATGTATCAAATAGATCTGCCAAGACAGCTACCACCGGACTTTCCTTGCTATGGTGGTAGGCAAGGAAAGCGTCAATTGCTGCTAGGTCTACCAAACCATCCACGTTTGGAAAGAGGACGACCCCAAAAATTAGCAAAGCTAACACATCCATAAACGGGACCCAGTCTCCTTGATTGGCCATACCCCTCGCCTTGTCTTCTAGGTACTTCTGTGGTAGGCCCGCTATGCCGTTCCGAGTCTGTTTTATGCGGTCCAAACCTCTTGCTGAATCCTTGACCACAGTTGCAATTCTGCTCAAAGAGGGGAGACACCCGGAGGAAAGATATGGTTTTCTTCCCCCGAGAGGACATCCTAGAATTTCCTCAAATTCTTCAATGGTTGGTACTAATTGGAAGTCCCCGAATGTGAAGCACCTCAAAGGCTGGTCGTAGTATTGGGTAAGTGATGCAATGGCTTCTATGGACACCTCGGCTACGGTCAACCCTAAGATCTTTCCGTAAGTCTTGCGGAAGGCTTGCATTTGGAGGGGTTCCATCAACCGCCCTAATTCCTTGATGCTGGTGGTATCTGGGCTTTTGACCTTGACTTGGTAGAACCTCTTGCCGGTTTGATTTGTTCCCATGCTTACTAAAGTGAGATAAAAGCTGGTGCAAATCAAAACTCCGATATCTCATGGGTGGAATGGATGAATGCGTGATGGAATGCATATGACACAGATGCAATCTAGGAATGCGGGGGTCCGGGGAATTTGTCCCCTTCTTAGATACGACGTCTAGGGGTAGCGAAATGCCCCAACGTACGTTTTTTAAGAAGGCGACACGGACCCTCCGTTGATTTGTTTACAGTAGGGATCAAGACAGAACCCATATGCAATGCCTATGCAAAAGACACAATGCGGGAATGTGCACAGTATGACAATATTTACCGAACATAAGCAAAAGGGTATATGATACTCATGCATGGCAGTGTAAAAAATGGCACGCAGCGTGTTTGCTTCGTGCCCCTATTTAAGGGACCTATAAGGGAGAGAACTAACTAGGCTTTTAGCAATAATCCCCAAGGTAGTTATATCTCTCTTGATGGTTTCTAGAGGTATCATCCCCTTTGAAGAACATATTGTAGCAGTAGGGACTACTAGCAACAATAGGTTTTCAAAGAGAAAAGCTCTAGATGAGGGTTCACTGTAATCAAGCAAGTCGGAGACCTAGCATGATCACAGATTCACCTCCACTCCTTATGCTCCCATGAACCCGGGTATAGGGCCCTTTTTCACTCACAGTGTGTGCAAATAGTGTTGGTGTTTGTGTGCATCAAATGAATAAATATTTACTTCATGCATACATTTAAAACGCACTAAAAGCAACAAGGAGTTTATATACACAAGAAGATAATGAAAGGAAACCAACAAAGGGGTAAGTCACGGTAAAACATTGCACAAAATTAAATGGCCTAACTCTCTAAAAACAATCCCCAGTGGAGTCGCCAACTGTCGCAACCTACCCTTCGGCGGGAGGGCGACGCGAGACTCGCGGGATGCGTGTTCCACGAAAGGAATACGCGCGGAGTCGCCACCAACGTTTATTTGAGGAAAACGTCGGAAAAAACTGGAAAAGACGCGATCTACGAACTTTTTAGTGAAAGGTTCGGGAGTTGTATTTACGCACGGGGAAGGTATTAGCACCCCACACGTCCGTCCCAAGGGACGGCAGCCTTTAATCGAATGTGCAAACATGACTTTGATTTTTTACGTTCCCTTTTATGTCCTTATATCCTTTATACCCTTTTTATATTTTTCTCTTTTTGTGGTCGACAAGGGTGTTTCCCTTTGCTCCTACGTATTCCTCAATTTGCGATGAGGAAATCAGACCTACGTAGTTCTTTCGGAACAAAGTGTTTGGTTAAGTTTGTTTTTGTCTTTTTTGCAAAATATGTTTTTATTTGAACAAAAGGTCATTTAAGGTGTTGGACCATTAAACGGTCTTTTGATTTTGAAAGGAGAGAAACGTTAAGGCGTTGGACCATTAACGATCTCTTGGGGTGGTCGACAAAAGCGGGGCTTTTGCTCCTACGTATCCTCAATTGTGATGAGGAAATCAGACCTACGTAGTTCTTGCTTATCAAGTGATTCTTTTTTACTTAAGTGGTGATCATTTTAAGGCGTTGGACCTTAAAAATGATCCATTTTACTTAGTGAGAAATTGAAATGACAAACTTCAAAAGCCTATTTTTGTGGACGAGCTTGACTAGGCGAGTTGATTTTAGCCTTAGTTTCACTTTAGTTATTAATCAATTCGATTAAGAATGAGAAATCCCAAAGAGAAAACGTCCGATTGATTTTCTGCTTTATTTTACTAAAAGATGTTTTTTTTTTATTATTATATTATTTTTTACCTCTTTTTGATTTCCAACGTGGTTACGGCACGACCGAACGGTCAGAATTTATTTTAACCGAAGTTAACGGATAATACAATTCAAACGTTCGATGGAAATTTATTTTATTTTTAAGTTAAGCGAGAAATGACTTAAGTAAAATGGCTTAAGCACGTCAAGAGGGGGTATAAAAAGTAAACAAAACGAGAATAAAAATGCACGAAACACAATGTGGACCACTACGGGTACATAGAATGAATCGAAAAGCTTGGTTCGAGGTACTTACCCGTTGAAGATCGAAGAACGATGAAGAACGTCGAAGAACGGTTGAAAGCTTTGCGAGATTCCTCACGGAAAACGTTACGGAAACGTTTCGGAAGCGCCTCGGCTTAGATTTTCTTCACGGAAACAATTTTTCCAAGCAAATTCGAAAGAGAGAGAAGTGCCTAAGGGGCTGAACCCCTTCCTTCTTGCATTCCTCCCCTATTTATAGCAAAATAGGGGAGCTGGTTGCCGCCCAGCTCGCCCAGGCGAGCTCAGCTCGCCCAGGCGAGCAGGGTTGCTTCCTCCAGAAGCAACCGCCTTCTGGAGGAATATTCCAGAGGGCCCAAGTGGGCCTGGGTGCTATTTGCACCCCCATTTTTACTAAGTACACCCCCCTCTACTGTTTTTTGGTGATTCTTTTTTCGTAAAGTTACGGAAACTTACGAATTTCGTAACGATACTTGTTTTCTTTCCGTAATGTTACGGAACCTTGCGGATTACATAATCATCCCCTTTTTGACTTACGGAATGTTACGGAACCTCACTTAATTATGCAACGATGCTTCCATTTGATTTCCGGTGTGTCACGGAAACTTACGGATTGTGCATCAATACTTTTTTTGGTTTTTCGGCATGTCCTGGAATTTCACAAATCGCCTAATGATGGGTGCCAAGCACCTCACGAGGACCAAAGAATGGTCGCACGTCATCGAGCAAAGGTCCCCGGACGAAATTAGGGTATGACACAAGGCGCTGCCAAAACAAACCAAGGATCATTCCCTACGTCGCTTCTCTTGCTAGCCTTGTACCCTGTGCAACAGTGGGTTAGTTCTTCTTCCTTTTCTTTTCTTTTCCTAAGGGTTGAATGTAATCCATGTACCCTTATGGGTCCTCTCTGATATTATGTATGTATTCATCTTCTCCCCTTTGTCGTTGGTAATTTCATTTTTATTTGTAAGGTTAAATTCTAGCCGACCACTAGTGTCGTGAAATCATTTTCTTTTCTTTTATAAAAATAGAGACTAATAAACAAAAAAAAAATACAGGAAATCAATCCACAACCAAACTTCTTTTATCAAATATCACTTGAGATCATTTCAAGGTCCAACACCTTAACAATTCTCTCCGTGTTTCAAAATTTAAAACGTCGTTTTAAGGTCCAACGCCTTAACGACTCCTTGTTCACAAATAAAATAAATCTTTCAAAAAACAAAATCAATTTAACACACAAAAAATTAAATTTGAAGAACTATGTAACTTTGATTTCCTCATCACACCTGGGGATACATAAGAGCAAGGGCAACACCCTTATCGACTCGAAAAAAATATATATATAATAAAATAATGTAATAAAAGCAATTTACCGCCCTTGGAAAAATAAATAATTTTAAAGTCACGTTGTGCACACTCGATTAAAGGTTGTTGCCACTTGTGACGGACGTGTAGGGTGCTAATACCTTCCCCATGCGTAAACAACTTCTGAACCCTTATTTTCAAAATTCGCAGACCTCTTTTTTGGTTTTCTAACGTTTTCCTCAGATAAACATTGGTGGCAACTCCACTCTTTTTCTCCCAAGGAGACGAACGTGCTTTTACTTATTTATTTTTGCTTTCGTCGTCCTGTCGTAAGCAACCTCACTAACATTATGAAGACAGATTTTCTTGAGCTAACAATCTCCCAAACTTTTGGTTGCAAGTTGACAACAAAAAAACATGTGGTCATCTGGTTAATGCATCAAATTTAAACCTTAAAATATGTAAATGATTCACATGATTGGTATATAGATTCACAAATATCGCCTGGCATCCATTCCAAAAATTTAAGGAATTCATCCTCAATTTTTTGTGATGATCTTATTTATAACTTCTCTTGGGAACAAGTAGTACATGGAAAATTATTGAACTGAAGATTATTTTCACTCTTTGATGAGTGTTTACATGAATTTTTAACTACTTTTCACGTCATAATAAACCGGAATGGCCAAACCATTCATGTCAAATAACAAACTTATTTTGTTTTGAAAACTCACTACTACATAAAAGGGATTTAACATCGGTTCTGGAGGAGTTTCAACTTCAGTTCTAGAACCAATGTTGAAATGGCCATCGTTGAAAGTAGGCATTTTCAACATCAATTTTAAAATCAATGTTGAAAATCATTATCTACATCGATTTTGGCTAAAACTGGTGTAGAAATATGACCAAGATTGTGTATTCTGAAGTGTTTTCTCCATTACTTTTAAAAAAATCGATGTTGAATATTGTATATAACATCGATTTTAGGAAAACCAATGTTGAATGTGCCTTTATAACATCAGTTTTTGACCAACTGGTATTATTTTTTGCAAAAATGTAATAATAATAATAATAATAATAATAATCTTCAAATTGCACAGTTTAATACAAAAATAGATTAATCTATAAATTAAAAAAAATTAATGTGTTTATACAGAAATAGATTAATCAATACAAATTAAAAAAATGGATAAAATATAAGAATTGAAATTTCCTTATGCATTAAGTAGTAAATCTGTAGCAAACATACCATAATGTTTGTACATATAATAAGTCCATAATCTCCATCCCATGAGCTACTATTCACCCAATTCACACACTTGAACAAAGTAGTTGTTCCTCCATAGCATGCATTAGTTGAATCAACATCTTCAATATCAATATTACCACTTGCTTGATTGTTGCATGAGTTATTAATATAAGATACAGATATCACATAAACACAAATACACATTTCTTTCCTTTTATTCCTTTCTAATTTTGACTCATTTTCAAAAATAAATAAATTAGATAACAATTTAATAGTCCAATATCAAAAAACCATCTCATTTGTCATTTTGTGTTCCTTTGGCAACGTCAAATATGTATGGACACAAAATAAGGGATTATATCCAATCACACTTCGGAATCTAGATTATCCCAAAAGAGGTGTGGAGATATAGTTACCTTGCTCGGTGGCCTTGTTGGCAAGGGAAGGTTCAGGGTAGGGGATGTTGAGGTCAAAGTAACCCATGGTTGTTGTTGTTGTTGTCGGTGACGCTTGCCCAGGGTTTAGATCCCAAAATAGATCAAGTTCTGCTACATAACTTGTGTGACTTGACCTATACAAGTGAAAACCACATGCTAACAACATTTCCAAAAGCAATCATTAACAACAATAAAGAATACATGAGTAAATTAAAGGAATGGATCCAGCTCCTTACACCATAAAGAAATCTCTCATGAAACAGAAAATACAATCCCAAAAATAAAGGAACGACAACAGGAAAGTAATTGGAAAGGGAGGTTTTGAGTTTTCATCTATCGAAGTTGAGAGCTTCTATATTTCAACATGTTATATTCAATTGTACATGTTTTGTTCAGTTTACATTGGCTAATTTTATGATAATAAGTATCAGTTCTCTATTTAATATATCAGAGTCCAATTGCTTGGATTTAGCATATTCATAGAAAAAAGTACCTCAAAGCAACAGATATTATTAGGTTGTCTAGTTTGTAATGGATTAAGATCAAAACCTTGGAGGAACACCGCAAACTATAATGGACCAAAAACAGAACAATATCTAGATTATAGCCATCAACACCAAGAGATAAAAGTTTTTAACTTAGGAGTTCTAATACGTCTAAAGTGTTGTGATTAAAAGATCTGTCATTTTTTCTGCAACTATGAATAGAAAGCAAAAAATAGCTTAAAACATAAATCCATCATCCTTAGGCGTTCAATTAAGAGAATCAAACACAAATCCTTAACAAGGAGAAAAAGCAGAGATGAGCACTGACCAACTGACCGAGCCAGGACGCTGACCAGAGAGCCTTGAGTGACATCAACGGTGGCTACAAAAAGGGGCCACGCCGGTGAGAGAAAGCCTTGAGCGACGGTCAATGAGCGAGTGACATGCTGAGAGCAACAAATATCCAGATAGTGATTTAAGATAAGTAATTTTTCTTTTATTATTATAATAAATTTTATCTAATATTTGTTAATCCTTTTACTTTATTTAAATAATATTCATACTTTTAGATAAAATAAAATATTTAATAAAAATGTACTTATATTATGATTATTATAATAATAGATAAAAAAATGTTAGAGTATTTTTCCCTAAATTGTTTGTCCCCCTAAATAGATTTAAAATGTTAAGTGTTTCCCTATAAATTAAGTGATTTTATGTCAATTAATTAAATTAAGTGTTTCTCCGAAAAATTATTATATACTAATCAAGCTGGGATTGAATTTGTCTTCAATCTGATTGGTTTAAATTTCTTTATAAATACAAAAAGAGGTGCATGTTTTAAAAAGAAAAGACATAAAAATGCACTGGGATCATATTTCTAATTAAATAATAAATAAAACAGATATGTATTCTAATTAAAACTGTTAGAATGATACTAGTATAAGTCAAGTAATGAGATAAAATAGTTACTTTTTTTTCTTTTTACAAAGATAAATAGATACTACTTTAAGAGAGAAAGACATACTGTGGATATTTAGGAGTAATACTTTAAAGACTGTTTTTCTTCATCAAATATGCACCTCTTTTTTGTATTTATAAAGAAATTTAAAGCAGTTGCAATCCTCAAGATAAATTTATTAGATTAAAAATCTTGGAAAAGAAGTACATTAAATGCACAATTCTGTCAATTCGTCATCACAAGACACACAAGGTTAAACACTCTTATGTAACCAATTTATAAATAAAAAAAAGAATCACATACATCTTTAAATGAAAAACAGTTCTATAGTAATTACAATAATCTACACATACAATAGTCTGACAAGATGGGTTTTGCAGCCAATTTTGGAAAGGAGTATCATTTTATGATGAATGATGTTTTTCTTCATGAAAACATTGCACTAAAAAAAGAGATAAGTCTACAAATCATAAACCGCGGAAAATCATATAGTTAATGCAAATTATGGAACATTTTTTAGTTATACTAAATCAAGGTAACTAATTCCCCTTTATTGGACATGTCGAGATTCCTAAGGTTTGTTTAGTTAATATTCCTTCCCATCTGTTCTTATTTTTTAGATTTCCCCTAAGAGGACATCTTATTCCCCATTCTTGTACCTATTTCATTACCTTCTCGAATGGTGCTTCTTCTTTTATTTGAAAACGGTAAAGAGTATCTCATATGCATTACAAATAAATGAATATTTAAAAAAAGTTTGAACAACTAAAACAAAAATAAAATATAAGAACCTAGGTCACCAAGGAACAACAAGCTCATGTTCCATGCACAGTTTCTCGTGAAAGCTTGATAGCATCATCACCTTGTCTTACTACAATTGCAAGGTGAGCTGAATGGCTTACATCACTTGTTTTCGGAGTTGCTTAAGCATGATTTGATCAACCTTGGAATCAACAAAATCTTTAGCTTTCCAAATAATGGCTAAACTATCATCTAGTTTGCAGGGGTGTGAACTAGGTTGCACACAATAATCAACAATGTTGAGGACAGAACCGGGAAGCTAACTACCAAAATGTTTAGAAAGGTCAGAAGTATCTAAAATGAACTTGGGAGGTTGAACAAAGGAAACTGAAAGTTCCTTGAGAATAAGGGACTAGTACACCTGCATTGACAAATAATAGCAAATGATACTTGTTGGAGTGTTTGGATTACTCTCTGAAATCAAAATGCAAAAATTAAACAAGAATGAGGGCACATACATAGTAGACAAACACTAACACTAGAAAGAAGAAAAGTCTTTGAGTAAGAAAATGGAAGTAAGAATGCACTTTAGTAGCACAGATAATTAGTTATACTTCTTTTTTAGAAATACCAAATCTTATAGCCACACTAACTTAAGAATAGAACCAATGCGGCTTCTCTCATCTGCCATCTAGCTTCTTTCTTGTGCAAATCACTACCTTAAGAACATAACTAATATAATGTGGTAGAGAGATTAAATGGAATATCTATGGCCCGTGCATCATCTTCTTTGGACCTATTGGATTCAATCAAGTCTCTCACATATCTCTCACTATTATACAAGTTAGGTTACCTTGAGGTTTGGCCTGTCCCCATTTCCTCAAGTAAACACATGTGATGGTAGTTGAGAGAAGAATCAAGCCAATCACAGTTGTAAAATTAATTAAAATGATCTTAGGTAAGGATAGTTTCCTTTCTAATTGATCGCTAATTTCCTTCTACAATATATAAAAAATGTCACTTTTGCATATATATATATATAGCTCACAACATTTTATGAAAGTTACAATAATGAATTTGCAGTTGAACAAGTTACAAATAATGCTTGGTTGAAACCAAGCATTATTTGTGATTTTTGTCAATATATTGTAACAACAACAATATTGACTAGTCTAAATATAAACAAAGTTTTAAAACTCCTCCCTTGCCATCAAGTCATAGGAAGTAAAATAAAAAAGGTTTAATTTGTTCTATGTAAAAACAAAGTGCATGATATGTGGAGGGATAAATGTTATACACTACAAAAACAAGCATATCTATCAACACAATAGATGTAGGTGGTCTAACAACAGAAGAGAGAATGCTC
Organism: Glycine soja; assembly: GCF_004193775.1. Lineage (NCBI taxonomy): Eukaryota > Viridiplantae > Streptophyta > Magnoliopsida > Fabales > Fabaceae > Glycine > Glycine soja. Next base: position 26,041,437 of record NC_041011.1, read on the forward strand.
GTGTACCTCATAACCTACATTCTCACTCCGAGGTCAAGCAATCATGCACAGGTAACTGACGATGATCTGCACATTGTGTATTGTCTTAAATCTGGTATCAAGATGAAATTGGTACTTTTGAATGAAGACATAATGTTGAAGAGTCGTCGGTTAGTTGATTATGAGTTTTTGTATGTTGTGCTTGCCTCAAGATTCATTAACTATTTCAATGTTGATGTATCTAATGAGGTAGTAGATTTCACCAAAGCGTCTAGTGAGATCACCGAAAGGCATCTCTAGAAGATTGGGATGAGGTTTGTTGACCATGAGTGGATTATGGCTAGAGAGCCACCAGCAGCAGGAAACATGGATATCAAAGGGAAGGAGAAGTTGAAGCTAAAGCTCCGCAAGAGCCTGCACACCAATGGGGTCCTTTTGAGTCTCTTGTGATTAAAAAAATGGATGTCATGCTTCACCTCCATCAAGAGCACTCAGTTGACATTCATAGTACTTTAGAAAACATTACTACTCGGCTTGAAAACATAGAAACTAGGCCAACCCTTGGTAACCTCCTTAACCCAGATGAAGATGAAGCTTAGTTATGTTTATGTGCTTGTTCCTATTGTTTGATGGTTTGTTCTGTTTTGTTATGTTATGTTTGTTTGTCTTTGTTTGATAAAAGTTATGATTTTGTTCAGTAGTTCTATGATTAAAGTTGTAATGTTTTATGATTAAATTTGTAAAGTTGTAATGTAAGGTTTTATTTCCCTTCAAATTTTGTTTGTAGTTTGATTTTGTGTATAGTTTAAACTTTTTAGCCTTGCTAATGCCAAAAGGGGGAGGACTAGCATATTGTTTTGTGGAAAAGGGGAGAATACACTACATTAGCATTTGCATCATTAAGATAGATATATATTGCACTTGATAATGATGATGATGATATGAATTGATCTTCTCTTAAGTGTTTAAGAATTTTCAAAATTGACTAAGAAAAGCAAATCTCTACTCTTAAGACTTAGACCCTCCAAATACACTGAATGGCCTATTCAAGTTTGGCATCATCAAAGCCAATAAGGGGGAGATTGTTAGTGATAGAAGGAGCAATATGAAGACTTAGCCTTGAAACTTGAAGAAGTTTTATCTTGTATGTTGCATCTTATTAGTCTATATCATATCATTTGTGCATCATGCATCATCATGTGTGAGTTAGAAGAAAATTTCTAAAGTTGGAAAAATCTTCAGAAGGAAAAACTCTTTGTTTTAATCGATTACAACCTTACAGTAATCGATTACACAAGTTGTTTAAGCTTGCAGAGTTATGTCTCATATCAGTTTAACCGAATACAAGCTTATCATAATCGATTACATAGTTGTTTTTGAGACAACAACTAATTTATTCAGGAGTCTCTACTTTAATCAATATCGATTGCTCCTCTTTCTATAAGTGTTTAAGAAGTATACAAGAAGACTTTAATCGATTACTTTGAGGATCTAATTGATTACATTGTTCTTGAGTTGTTTCCAATTTTTGGGAAGAATACTTTAATCAATTGAAAAGATAATCTAATTGATTAGTTCATTGAAATAATCAATTACATTGTAGATTTAATCGATTACAGGCAGTTATAATTATTTTCTTTATAAATAGTTACCTTTTGTTCTCTTCAAAATACAATGAAATGAACTTCTGAGTGAGCTTGAGTCACGTGTTGATATTATTTAAAGAAATAAGAGAAGAAAAATGCTTAGAAATAATGACTCACAACTTCTAATCTTTTGATTATGAAGATGTTTTGTGATAAGTGAGTTGTGATACTTTCTTGAGTTCAAGAAAACACCTCTTTCAGTCAAAGCAAGGGTTTGCGAAAAGGATTGATCAGGTTGTGTCTATCTTCACTCTAGTTTTTCGTGTATAGTTTTACACATTACTTGGTTGTGCATGAATTTCTGAAGACATGCTAGAATAAGTGTTTCTAGTTTAGGCTAAGGGTGAGTTTCTCTTAGGCTCTTACGCAAAGGACCCTAGTGTTGGGTGCCTAAGTCTCTTTTTCTGGGGTAGGAGCTGAGATTACTTATGATTGCTTATAATAATTCTATATGCATAGTGAAAATCCAATTCAGGTTTGGATTAGATAACTGGATTAGCTTCTCTAGTCATAGGGAGTGAACCAGTATAAAAATTTGTGTACTTCTTCTCTTGATCTTATCTCTCTTTCTCATTATGGTCTTAATCAGCTTACTAAAGGTTCAAGAACATATCTTTTTGAAGGAAAGAACTTTAACAAAGGATCTTGTGTAAAGGGTGATTGATTCAATATTGTTTATGTTTGTTTTATCAAAGTTTTGTGATACGATCCGCATAAAAGAAGTTTTTTTGTGACTCTAGTTTTAAAAGTTTGTTTTGTTTTGAAAACCAATTCACTCCCGTCCCCTTTTTGGTATGTGGGTCCCATCATCTTTTTCAGGTCCCTGTGAGCCAAACTAATATTAGCATAAGTGAACTTTACATCTTCTTTTATAGGCATTGGAAGCACTTTCTTCTTGGCCTTCACCTTAAGAAGCTTCTCCATAATTTCCAGAAGCTCACTCACAGGTACAAGGGGAGTATTCCCCAAATTAAAAACCCTATATGATTGTTAATGTAGGTGAAATCCCTCATCCCAGTTCCCCTATCAGGAGACTTAAATATCGTAATATGTTTCCCTTTGAGAATGTCCTTCATGGGTGATGAGGACGACGCCAAAGAGCAAGCAAAGGAGGGTGGCATCATTGAGTTCAGTGTCAATGACAAAGATGTCAACATAGTCAAGGAGGCATTGGCAGGTTCATAGTAGCAGTTGAAGTTGTCAAGGCCGAGGACGTCACCGCCATGATGCTCGAGGGAGAGGGAGACATAAGGGTCGACGAAGCCAGTGGCACCGTTGATGAGGACGAAAAGGCCAGAGGGGGAAGTTTGGGTGATAAAGGCAGAGGACAACGCGTCATTAGGCGACAATGACGGGGTGTTGAGGTTTGGGTTAGGCGCGAGAAGAAGATGAAAGAACATGAAGAGATGAGTAGGTCGGGTTTAGAGAGTAAATAGAATAGAATGAGTGTGAGTAAGTTTTAGAAAAAAAAGAACAACATTGGTTTTTTTTAAAAAAACAAACATTGTTAAAGTGCATTGAACAACATAGGTTTTGTTAAAATCAAAGTTGTCAAGCATTACACAACATTGATTTTCATAAAATTGATGTTAACGAGCATTAAATAACATCGGTTATAACAAAACCGATGTTAACAATGTTCATTTATTTACAAAAATGCCATTGTGCATTATTTAACATTGATTTTGCATATAGTTGATGTTAAATGCATATTTTCTAGTGGTGGCTTTTGGTTTACAATCGTATGTTTTTCAATTTTACTAATAAACATGTAGTACTATTAACGAGACATAAAAAATATATTTCAAACTATTTTTTATACTTCTTGATATTGCTCACTATAAAAGGCACACGTCGCATACCATGTATACATATTTATAAACCAATATAATTATTCAAAGAAAAACATTGCAACTTTAATACTTGTAAAAGCTATCAAACTATATGAAATCAATCATGTGTGATACACAATTTTAAAACAAATCCATATTTCTTTTAATCTGTAACAATAGATAAAAGGGATACCTTCTGCTTGGTCTCCACTTTTTTGGATACTTTTACCCTCAAATGTCATAACAAACTTATACGTTATCCTCTTTGAGTGATGCCTAAATTTGTAACTTACAATTTGTTGAAACAATGCTCGAAAACTAAATAATTGCATGTTCCTCACCTTTTGGTATTTGGTAACTAAACACTCCCCCATCTTTTTTTATTTTGTAACTACTTCCTCGTGTTTCTCTATCTAGCTTTTAAATTCCTTGCCTTTCCTTTTTCTTCCAACTCACTGCAACATACCACCCACAATAAAGCATTCACGGCCTCAAGTTGAAATCATTTTTTCTCTTTCTACATTCCAAGAATTGGAACTAACCAAAGAATTTCCCTATTGTTATAGATGTTTTATTTTTAAATTTAAAATGCAAGAAACAATGTTGAAGACTATGATATTGTTGTTGTTTTTGTTTTGCATTTTTTAACACTAATAAACATAGGTTGTTATGATTTGTAACCATCGTAAGTGCACCTCCCTTCCCTACACGAACAACTAAACATCTATCTTTTGTATTTTGAGTCTACTACAATTTTGAGAAGCTGCTCGAAATTCTGAGATTAATTTTCCTTTTATTTTCTTAAACATTTATTCTTCGTCATGTCCTTTTTGTTGTTGAATATTTATCTTTAAATTATACTATCTTCCTTCGATTCATTTGTAATTGAGATGGAGTCTTTCATATTAATGTATGTCTTTTTTCTTTTATTTCTGCACCAGCCCCTCTATTTTGCTTCATCTTTATCCCCTTTATTTTTTCATGTTTTATTTTCCCAAATTTTAACTTTTTATTTTTTTCTGATTTTGTTTATATGAAGAACCATTTTTTTCTTATTTAACCAAAAGTTAGTTTGTTATATACTTATCTCTAGATCATTCTTATACTTGAAATTAAGTAACGATCCTTATCTTTAAAATTAATCTCCCTTATCTCTTAAATTAAATTAAACATGTTTTTTCATCACTCAATCTGTTTACTAGACACTGCAGGGTGAGATTTGACATAGGGGAAGGAGTGGAAATTGTGGGGAATACAAGCAAGGGTTTTGGTGGAGTTTTTCTAATTTTTCTTTTTCTTTTATTTCCCAAAGTTTTTTATTTTGGGTTGTACATGTGAAATTGAATCCCATTTATGTAATTCAATTTGTTTGTCATAGTCAACAATGGAAGTTTCTCAAGATCAACATCATCTATGGGATTGATGCCCAATAAAGACACAAGCGACGAGGACAAAGTTATTTGGCAGTGGTGGCTTTGACCATTTATTATCTCCAATTATTTTTTGTATGTAGTTTTCATTTCAAATAACATAGCAAGTAAAATAGCCCATCATCTTATCATGAATTCAAATTTCTCTTCAAATGGAGGTGGTGCTTAAGTGGAAAGGGTTCAACCTCTTGGTCCAAGCTTTAAGGAAAATTAATATGGGATTGTGCTAGAATTTAGATTATTAACTTATTGTAATTTAATTTATTTTGGTGTGAAATGGCACTATGACATAACCATGGAACTCATCCCACTTCCTTCAAACTTCTATCCCTCTTTCTTTTCTTTTTTTGAAACTTCTCCTTTGTGGTTGAGTTTGATCTATGTTTTTTCTCATATCTATCCCAAGTCACAGGTAAGTTAGTTTTTCCACTCACTACTAAAAAATATACATTTAACATCGGCAGGTTAACATCGGTTTCCGAAAAAACCGATGTTAACAAAAGCACGGTGGCATACTTGTAATTAAGATTAGTTTATTAACATCGGTTTTATACAAAACCGATGTTAACACAAATGCGGTGGCAATGTTAACATCGGTTTTTTAAATAACCGATGTTAACATCCACTAGTTAACATCAGTTTTTTAAAACACCGATGTTGACATGAACTACTTAACATCGGTTTTGTTTAAAAAACCAATGTTGTCCCTTTCATAAGTACTAAAACCCCGAAAATCCATTTTCCCTCCATGCGTTCAGTAACAAAAACTCTTTCTCCATTTCTTCCTCATCGCTTAGGTTATTTGTCCTCCAGAAGTTGTCATTCCCGTTGGTGTTCGAGTTGGAGTTCGCATAGTTCCCGTTCGAGTTGGTGTTCGTGTTCGAGTTCGTGTTGGAGTTTGAGTTTGAGTTTGCAGCAATTCCCATTCGAGTTCGTGTTCGTCACTGTCGCGATTTAGGTATGTGGGCAAACCTGCTTCTTTCTGTGCTTTCTAGTCATAAATCGTGTCGTGATTTCCCCCATTGTAGAGTGTGAGTGAGCACCCTGCTTCGCTTCGAGTGACGTCTGCTTCTTCCTTTGTTTGAATGGTTTTCGTTGCAAGCTGCCTTTCTGATTTTTGCTACAAATTTTAAGCTAAAATAGCATCTTAATTGTTTGTCTTCGAGATTGATTATTTCACCCTCCTAGGGATTCAATGCTTTTTGTGGCTTTGTGTTTACAGTGACCCTGGACCTCAGCTACACTGTGCCTTTTTGGGTTTGTGTTTACAGTGACCCTGGAGCTCACCTACCAGTGAAGTTTCCATCAAAGGTAAGTACCACACTGTCCCTGAAACATTTATTTTCGTTGCATGATAGAAAAATGGTTGAACCCAGCATTTACTAATTCATATGGTACGTTGTCCACCTATTTTTGTGCCTGTGTTTGCCTTGTTGAATTTAGTTATCGGTTTAGTTCAATTCAAAATAGTTTTTAGAACTAACCTAGGTTAGGTATGCTAGGTCTTTAAAATTAGTTTCTGAGAATGATTTGCTGATAGATACGGGTTGGTATTACAAGGAATTGCTCGAGAAGTGTGAGTGGAACAGTGTTGCGGAGGTTATAGAGGCAATGGGAGAGGGACACGTGTTTCATTTGTTGAATCCGGATTGTGACAATGTTGTTTCCTTACTTGATCGAGTTGCTTCCTTTATCAACCATAGTTAAGGATACAGTTATGAGTTACTATGTGATATGTCTGTCTACACTTGTTACTTGTTATTGTTAGTAACATTCTTCCTTTACTTGAGGTTATTTATGAGAATTTGCACTTCCTGTTTGATGTAGCGTATGTCACTAACACTGACTATGTATGTTGAGCAATTCTAGCATCTGCTTGAAAATATGTTCTATTGAAAACGTTATATACATGGAACGAAACACTCCAATTAGACCTTTTTTGGTACATAGAAATTAGATTTAATTAATTATACTTAATGACTACGTGCTTGTGTAAAAATTGCTCTGGACTGCCAAACTATTTTACTTCAGCAAAAATCAACGAAATGGTGTGTTAGTAATATAAAATTAAAAGAATAAAGCATCAAGAACCATTTTCCTAATCACTGCAAAATTGGTCATTCAGGATAACTTTGTATTATAGGGTCACTCAATTCAGGATATAGTATTAGTCTCTTGTAATTCTTCTAGTGAATGGTAAATCTTTATGATGTATATTAAATGTAGTCTTGGGTTGTTTTTGACGAGATATAATAGTGAAACAATTTAGATCTAGTCTATGCTGGATGCTTACACATTTGACTAACTGAAAGTAAGTCTCAGTCAATATTTGTCATAAGTTTGTCTTTGACACTGCAGGTTACCTAAAATTTACACAAAAAACAAATTAGAAGGAGTAGAAGAAATTGAAAATAGATTTCGGTGTAATTTGTAGCATATAAATGGGTAAAGCTAGTAGGAAAAAAATGTTATTGTTGAAAATAAGGGACCTAGAACTTAAAAGCATTTTCGACATATCTTACATAGTTGCTTCCATCTGGAATTTTTTGTGAGCATAACACTAAGGTTTTTGAAGTCTGATCCTTTTGTCTGAGAAAATTGAAGAAAACATAGCTAAAACCTTTCTGAGCTAGTCCATATAGATTGAAATTTCTATTTCAATTACTTTGGGAAAACATCATTTTAGTGTATATACACACACAAGCTACTCCATTTCCCCTGCATACCTCTAGCTAGTGATTGTTCTCTTCCTCAACTTCTTCAAGCAGTGCTTGTTTTTGTGCTTCTGTTAGGGACTCTAACCGCTTCTACAGATTGAATAGAGGCAATATTATTGAACAACATCGTATACTCACAAACAATGTGAACACACAAGAAGCTGCAAACAATTTTCAAGCTTCAGCCATATGTTTAGAATGACTTTTTTTACCACACTACATCAGTCTCTCAAGCTTACTAGAAGAAAGGAAAGTAAAAGTAAAAGCTCAGTAGCTGAATTACTATTCCTCTGTTAGGTTCCTAATGAATTGAACACTAGCAGTTGCTGTTACTGTGTCAACAAATTCGTTCTCGGCAATTGTTGCTTCTTCTCTTAATCTATGCTCTATCACCTTTTCCCATAGCTTCATAGTGTGACTCATAAGTTTGATATCTTTGTAGTTAGCACAATTTTGGGTATGTCCTTGTTATTAAAAATTGGGACCTAACTTATTGCTTTCAATTCATAAGTATTTAACTTTGACTTAACATAAATAGGCATCTGACTGAAACAAGTATGCGAGCGTAGAATTCTGATATCTATGGATTCCTCGAGCCACAGTCCATTCAGAGGTCTGGGCAATCGCAGTTTAAGACTGAAAGTTACATAAAGAGTTGGATGCAGAGTTCAAAACGCGATGTCTATCTTAGAGCCTAACTGGATGGGTAAGTCACACAAAATAACTGAATTTAATTAATGTTTACTGATATACTAACCCATATTCATCCCCACAGTAGCAGACACTAGCAGATGGTGGTCATTCTGCCCAAGGAACACCTAGTTGTATGGTTTTGTTCATTGCATAATAAGCCAGACAACTACCTCAAGGGAATAATTAACAGGTCAGTATTTTTTTCAATGCATTTTCATTCAAATACCTTAACAACACCACTTTTTAATTGTTACTCGCCTGGAACAATGCTTTAAAAGGTCTTGATGATGCTCCACAGCCTAAATCAAAGGCTCCTGCTAGGTGGATTGTCGTCAAGGTACGCCATTTACATATATAAAACTTCCACTTATATATACTTCTTATCTGTCTGTACACTAATTGTTTAATTAATATTCAAATTTCATTATGTATTTAGTGTAATAAACAAAAAGGAAGTACTAAGTGCGACTATTATGTCATGCACTGGATGTCCACCATCATTTTAGGAAGTTTTAGGAATAATTGGGAAACGGTACATTTATTTCAAACAAATTTGATTTTTTATAATTTGTATTACATTATTAACTTATTATCATTTATTTTATCTTGCAGTATTTTAACAATGCTAGACCATTGGAGCCAGAGAGATTAAAGGCGCTGCGGATCCAGTGGGCACAGTATTATCTCTGAGTTAGAGATCAGAGCTAGGATTTAGGAACATTAAGTTTAGCTTAGTTTACTTTGGTTTAACATTTTTGACATTTCCTATGTAATTTGGACATTGAATTCATTTGTTGATAGTTGTTTATGATAAATCAATTATTCAATGTTTATTGTGTGATTAAAACTGCTTGAAAGCAGAGTAAAATGTTTATTTAGTGTGAATTGGATCTGAAATTGCATTTTACATGTACAATTTTGGGTTTATTGTAAAAACAGAAAGTTTATATAAAAAAAACTTGAAAACAACATCGGTTATTAACAAAAACCGATGTTAATAAAGTAAACAACATCAGTTATTTATAAAAATCGATGTCAACATGCACCTTAACATATGTTATTTATAAATAACCGATGTTAACCTGTGTACATTAACATCGGGTTAACATCGGTTATTTGTAAATAACCGATACAGCAAAATAAGTGTATGCATGATGAACCTTGACATCGGTTTTTGAGATGTCAACGTTCATCATGCATACACTTATTTTGTTGTAGTTCTTTGTATATAACATCGGTTATTTAGAAAACTGATGTTATCTTTTTTATGTTAACATCAGTTTTGAAAAACCGATGTTAACAATCATACATTCAACATCTGTACTTTCAACATCAGTTTTAAAATTGATGTAGAATCCCATAAATAACCGATGTTGAATGTGTATTTTCTAATAGTGACTTCTTAAAAAAAATTGGCAAATAGAGAAGACAGTTCATGTTTATTTTTCCTCTTTAATTTTGACCATGGAGTTTCTAATCCTCTTTTAACATCCTCCAAACTATTGATCCTTGGTTCTTCTTCATTCATCTTACACTTTGGCTGCTTTCACTTTATTTTTTTATATTTTCTTTTAATTATAAAAATGTAATTTTATTTTCACTTTATTTTTTGTTTACAAAAAATTATATAAGAAACATAAAACACATTTTTTATTATATTTTGTTTTTACATTTTTATACAATCTTTTAGAAATACAATTACAAAATATCTTTTTACACCTAAATGACTCTTAATTTTTGTATTTTCTTCATGGAGTGGGGGCAAAGCCCAAAACTAAACATGGATTCAAGACACTTGCTATTAAAGTTCTTTTCATATTGCTTAAGTCATGTATAATAAAATAATTGTTAAAATATATCAATTTTAGTAAAACAAATATGATGGCAAAATAAAAATGCGGACAAACAGGCACAACAATGTCTATGTTTCTGGTACTATATTATCAATTATGTTCATGATAATCAAAACAAACAATGATAGAAGATCATCCAAAACTAATCCACATAAAACATTTAAATTATAAGTAATCAATGTTAGACCAGCGGCCTCAAAAACTTAAGAGGGATAGACTTAGAATGCAGAAGAACAACAATCAATTTAATAATGTTCTTTAAACATGAAAGACAAAATTAATTGCAACAAAATAAATGAGATAAGGGAAGAGAGAATGCAAACACAATTTTTATACTAGTTCGGCAAAGTCCGTGCCTACATCTAGTACTCAAGCAACCCACTTGAGATTTTCCTTTCCCTTTGTACCACATAGGAACAACCCATCCCTTGTGTTCAAGAATCCTTACAACTTAAGAGACCCTCAGTGCCTTAATCAATCTCTTTGAATGAGAAGAAAGAAAGAAGAATTCTCTCTTGAAGAGAAGGATATTACAATTGAAGTCCATGGAAAAACTCTTAATGGATTTGCAAGTGTTTGCCCAAGAGTTTCTTTTGAAGGAGCATTTGGCAATGAAGTTCTCTTGGAATCTCTCTCATTTCCTTTTGAGAGGATAAGACATTTTGAACAAGAAAAACTCTCTCTCGTTGAATTTTGTGTCCCAAGTCACCTATTTATATCTTTAGCATCATCAAAATCATGTATACATATATTCACGTTCTCCCCTTTTTTTATGATGACAATCAAGTGATTTCTTTTCGACATCATCAAAATAATGCATGATCCACATTCTCCCCCTTTTTTATGATGACGCTCATTATCCAAGGCTTGATCTTTTTGACATCATCAAAATCTTCATGATTTACATTCTCCCTTTTTTTTATGATGACAACCACCTGTAGGTTAGGAGCAACAACAACAAAAAAATATCTATTTGTATATAGTTTTACTCCCCCTTTGTTTTGCAATGATTGCTTATATGAGACAGATGAAGATTTCATATATAAAAAATTGTCTCATAAAGATTTCATATATCTTTTATCTATCTCTCCCCCTTTGTCAACATAAAAAAAAATTATGAATAGAGAGGAGAAAAATGGTATCACTTGTTGCAATGTATGAGAATCAAGTGATACCAAAAGACATTAAAACAATTATTCAATATTAATCAAGCAAAAAAATGTACAATAACACATCAATCATCAAAAATTTCAAATCAAATTAATTAAATTGACAATCAACTTACTATGCACAATAATTTCTATTAAAAAATATTTAAATTTTAAATTTCAAATTTCAATTTTCAAATTTTAAATTTCAACTTCCAACTTCCAACTTTCAACTTCAACTTCCAGTAACTTCCCATTCCAACTTTCATTTTCAACTTTGAACTTCCAATAACTTCCATTTCCAACTTCCAACTTCCAACTTTCAGTAGAAGTTCCAACTTCCAAATTTTAATTTCAAATTTCAATTTCAAAATTTCCTTTTATAAATTTGAAATAGTTTTCTTAAAATATGAAACTAATTTGAAAAGTTTAATAGATTCTTTAAAGACAATCAAAAACTCAATCAAGAACAACCATCAAAGACAATCAAAACTCAATCAAGAACAATCATCAAACACAATTAATCAAATATAAAATATAATCAATCAATAAAACTAACAAACATTGAATATCAATCAAGCAAAAAGAAACACATCAATCAATCAGTCATCAAACACAATCAATCAAATTCAATCACAATCATCAAGGACAATCTAAACTCAAGTAGAAAACAAGCATCAAAAGTAATCAAAGACAAGTGACCTGTTGGTATCATTTGATATCACTTGTTGGGCTTGTTGATCAAGTGACCTTTGTTGTCTCCATAAATCACATATTCACTTTTCTTGGGGAGAAATGTGGCTTTTGTTTGTTGTCTTCATAAATCACATATCCACTTATCTTGGGGAGAAATATGAATAAACTTTTATGCATGTCATGTGTTTGGAGAAATTGCTATCAATGTATCGAGTTAGTTCTTCTCCATTTTCATAGTCTTTCATTATGATACCCAGACTTATGAGTTTATTCTCTGAATCACTTGAAGAATTTATGACATTATCTTCTCAAGTAATGTATCCTTTCTTTTCTTTCTTCTCTTTGAAATTCCTCTTGTCAGATTTTTCATTCTTCTTTTGAAGACAGGACAATTAAATCTCATGTGCCCAGATTGATCACATTCAGCATTTTGGGGCTAAGGAGGAATCTTCTTCTTTCTTTTTTCATCATCATCTTCTTTCTTCTCTAGTTTTTTTTTATGTAGTTGCATTTCTCTCTACCATTGTAGGAATAAAGAAATCAAATTTAATGGCTTCCCATATCTTTAAATCTATAGCTTCTTTAAAGATCTGCATTCGGGTTTTCCAATAATGATAACCTTCTCACCATTGAACATGAAAGGCCTATTAATAGATTTTCCCTCAGGAAATGGAAAGTTGGATGAGGCCATATCTATTCTTGAAGTTTTTAAACTTTAGACAAGAATCCTGCTCTGATACCACTTATTAGACCAGCGGCCTCAATAACTTAAGAGGGATAGACTTAGAATGCAGAAGAACAACAATCAATTTAATAATGTTCTTTAAACATGAAAGACAAAATTAATTGCAACAAAATAAATGAGATAAGGGAAGAGAGAATGCAAACACAATTTTTATACTGGTTCGGCAAAGTCCGTGCCTACGTCTAGTACTCAAGCAATCCACTTGAGATTTTCCTTTCCCTTTGTACTACACAGGAACAACCCATCCCTTGTGTTCAAGAATCCTTACAACTTAAGAGACCCTCAGTGCCTTAATCAATCTCTTTGAATGAGAAGAAAGAAAGAAGAATTCTCTCTTGAAGAGAAGAATATTACAATTGAAGTCCATGGAAAAACTCTTAATGGATTTGCAAGTGTTTGCCCAAGAGTTTCTTTTGAAGGAGCATTTGGCAATGAAGTTCTCTTGGAATCTCTCTCATTTCCTTTTGAGAGGATAAGACATTTTGAACAAGAAAAACTCTCTCTCATTGAATTTTGTGTCCCAAGTCACCTATTTATAGGCCTTTGATGACCATTCAAAAATCTCTTGAATAGATGTGACTCTCAGGAGTTATTTTCTAAAGAGTTGTGATTCTTGGGAGTTATTTTTTGAATTTATGAATTCTTGACTTGGATCAAACTTAAGAAGCGCTTATCTTTAACATCATCAAAATCATGTATACATATATTCACATTCTCCCCCTTTTTGATGATGGCAATCAAGTGATTTCTTTTCGACATCATCAAAATAATGCATGATCCACATTCTCCCCCTTTTTTATGATGAAGCTCATTATCCAAGGCTTGATCTTTTTGACATCATCAAAATCTTCATGATTTACAATCAATGTTAATTACACCTATAATAAATATTAATGAATAAAATAAAAATAAAACATTCAAACAATTATTTTATAAAAATACATGTGTCATTCACTTTAAGGAATGAAACAATATCAATCAAATGAGTCATGATTTTGTTGGAAGCCCACGTTCCACGTTCCAATTTTTATTCCCATTATATTATTTTGGAAAATTTTGTTATTTCTAAATCTGATCCATTTTTCATCCACATCCAACCCATATCTTTGTAACATATTTGCAACCACCTTCAGTAACAAATCACGTACCCATCCTTTATCTCACGTACTTAACTTCTGTTCTGATAACAAGTTAGTTGAGCTCTGTGATAGACAGACTCTATAAATAGGATGAGGTGTTCTCAGTTTTGTATCACCAAACCCACTTCTCTATTCAGAAAAAATACACCATCTATTCAAAGCGAGTAAGGGTATGGAAGAACAAAGTTGTCTTCAGGTTCGTGTATGCGCCGCTTTGCATTCGATTTGCAATGGCTGGAGGTACGCTCATAATATTTAATTTCTGCTGTTTGATCTGAATATGCCATTTAACTTAATTTGCATGTTTAGATCAGTACTTGTTAAATTTACAGATTTTTCATATAAATTTCATACCATTTTTTCATGAGTATATAAGAAATAAATTTCAAATGTTTCTTAAATTTTTTTTCCTTAATATTGTTACTACAAAAGCACATTAAAGATATGAAAATAGCATAATCAAAATTTTTTAATAATATATCTCGCATAGCGAAGAGCCTCTGGGCAATGGGGTACGAAGTTTTTTATATCTCAAAATATATACACAATTTTGCAAATATTTAAATTTAGAATTAGAATTGCTCAAAATAATAATCAAAATAACAAGCGTACAATTTTTCAGAATAAACATCTCATCGATATCAATATTTTTCTTAAATTAATATGAAATATACATTCTACGATATTGATCTAACTGTATTATAATAATAGATAATAATAAAATAAAAGGCATCATTTTCATATATAAACTTGAAAATCAATTATAAATCATCAAAATACACTTATGAATATTCAAGAATATCATATACAAAAGCACTGCATTATATGTTCCTAATATGCTAATTTGTCAATTCAATCAAACAATCAAATGATATAAAATTCATATATATAGACTTGCGTTATTAATTACTAAGTCACGAAACCTTTTAAGCCAAAATTATTTATTTTAATAGTGGGAAGGACAATGAATATATGTGAATCAACATAAATAAAAAAATAAAAACTATTTTCATATATAAGCCAAAAGCCTTTCAAGAACATTCCTTTCTTTTCACTTTTTGTATTGTTTTGTCATTTCTAGTGAAAGAACTAATATTTTTTTATTCACCTTATTGAAGAGAAAAAATTTCTCCCTTTCTCCTTTTTTTACCATTATTTTTACACTTTCGGAGAGAAATATTATTCTTTAATGTTTCTTTTTGTATTATTTTCTCACTTTTGGCGAAAAAATATTCTAAAAATGTCACTAATTCCAATTTTTTTCTTACTATAAGAAACCCAAAAATCATATGAAAATATATCATGGAAGATTTAAAAGAAAGTTATTTTATTCACTTTCCACACTACTTTCTCACTTCAGGTAAGGATAAAAATATAAATATTTTTCCACTTCCAATGAAAAAAATATTTTTAAAATTTCTTTCTTTGGACAGAATCTTCAAAACTTTTAAATGATGAATTTCATAGTTATATAAATAGAACATAAATATTCTACCAAACAAAAAGTATATATAATGAAATAAGAAAGGAATAATCTTTTCTTTTCACTTCTTGTGGAAAAAAAATTCTAAATTTATTTTTTTCATAAGATTTTCGGGACGTTTTATAAAAAATAAGGTCTTCAAGACCTTTTATAAAAATAATTTTAAAATTTCTTTATTTGATAGTGTCTTCAAGAAACATTACATTAAAATAAATTTCATAATTTATATGAGATTATTGAGAGCTTACGTAGATTGCATGATTTGGAGCAAAATCCATGCTTAAAACTAAACATGTAATTTTGTTCAAAAACGACAAAGTAATTGCAAAAAGATGATTCGCGAAATTGCTACCCAGACGCGAGCTATTTTTCTTCGTTTTTTTTTTTTCTATTTCTCCTTCATTGCTCAACAATTTTCAAAAATTATTGAGGGCTTTTGTAGATTGCATGATTTTGAAAAAAAAAACTCATGCTAAATGTGTATTTTTGTTAAAAAAATGACAGAGTAATTGCAAAAAGACCATTCACGACACTGTTGCACAAACCCAAAGGGTTCTTCTTCGTTTTTTTTTTTTCTTGATTTCTCCCTCATTGCTCAATGGTTTGCAAAGTAAATTGAGGGTTTTTCTTCCTCTAATCAGGACGACAAAAAATGCATGCTCGCACATCCTACTTCGTTTCCTGAATCAAGAGAATAATTTGGATCTTTTTGCAAGTCAAAATGTGACTTGTTTTGTTAATTCTGGATAAACAATTCCTAAGAATTTTTAACTATTTGAAAACATAATAAATTAAAATAATAATAAAAGTAATGTTACATGATGACTTAGTGGCCGAAGGATCAAAATATTAGACGAAAAAAATTGAGTACCAAAACCAATCTTCAAAAAGTTAAAAGACAAACCATAAAAATTGAAAAATTCGAGAATAAAAAATATAATTTACTAAAAAATTAAGTTAACTAAATTACTCCTGCCATGTTAAAAAATGTAAAATCACATTAATTGAGGGTCTTTTTCTTGGTCATAATGATGTGACTATACCTACTAGCTAGCTCTTTCCAAAATTAAGAAAGACTCATTCGACGGATGCATGGAGACTATATCTTGATACAAATGCACAAATATTCCCTACCAAATAAGAGTACGATATGTTCACAAACTGGTAGCAATATAAAGATTAAAGCACACATGGGAACTTCAATCTAGCTCGTAACCTTCTTCTTACCTTTTTATTATTATTATTTTTACCTTCATCTTTTTAATCATTGCTTTAAAACAGGTGATGGGTATCAACTATTGTTGGAATACGCACTAGCCAATGATTGGTACGTATAAATTGTTAATCAGTCATACATATATTTATTTTACCTTAAAATAAACATTTCTTAAAAGGTAATTATTATATTCAACCCAAAAGTATGGGTGGTAAGAACATCAAAAAAATTATCCCCGTGTCTTGTTGGAGAGAAAATAGGTGAATTTTTTTTTTAAAAAACGCCAATAATGAAATATTTGTTTGTTGATTGAAAAGAAAAGAAAAGTTAACCTTTATAAACAAAATTTAAAAATTTCATTTTCTTTCCAATTCAAATTTTTAGTTTTTTCTTTTTTTATTATTTTCTTTTCTTCCAACCAAGTGGATCATATATGTTGTAATTTTTTTTTTAATTCATAGCTATCGATCAAATATTGATGGAGTACTGTACGGCACAACAATGGACGCTACTACGTGACTATGTCTACGCTAAAGATCAAAATCCTGAATCCCACGTGTTGCATGTGGCTAACTAACTTTAGAGGTTTAATAAAGAGACATCAATTAGGATCTTGGACCGTTGAAAATCAACCACAAAAAATCTGCACCTTAAAAATTAGGATAAATAGTCATTATTTAGAATTTTTCGTCAAATGCACCTCCTTTTCTCCTATATGTTCTCAATATACATCACTTTCAAAAGTTAATTCATGCACCTCTTTGTAATGGTGGTATAATTTTCTTAAAATTTAAAAAAATAATTTTAAACTTTTTTAGTTAAAATTATAATTTTTATTTAAAATAATTATTAAATTGTTTTTTTAATATTTTTTTGCGTTAATAAAATAATTAAAACTTTTAATATTATTATTTTATTAAATATAATTTTTTATGTCATTTATTTTTTTAAATGATAATATTTTTTATTGAACAATTTATTTATAGAAGAATATATTACATCATTAATAAAATTTATAAACAATAATAGTTGTTTTAGGAAAAAACTGAAGATGAAGGTATGTTAGGATAATTTTTTGGCCTTGTTGTCGGTAGATTTCATACTTTTTCTAGTATCTTGTTCATTCCCTTCTTCATTCATCTAAGTAGGAATGAAACCGAACAATCCTTTGCATCCCTCATTCTCTTTGGATGAGGACCCCACTTATCTCTGGCATATTCTTGCCCACATTAATTCATGTGGAAACCAATGGAGTTGTCGTCTTAGACATGCGCAAAATGTTCTATAAAGTAAATAACGGTGGCACATGTTAGAATTAATGTCTCATGTGATAGGCATGTGACTTACGTAGGGACTAATAAATAAATAATTAATGATTAATGATTAAATTATAATTGGATTAAATAAGAGAAGTTTCTAAAAGTAAATGATAGTTGATGGGAGCAGTAGTTTGATGTAAGCTCCATTGGAGCTTGTAGGCCTAGGATCTTTTTCATCAATGGATTCCTTTGCTTCTTAAGAGATGAATGGCAGCGGAATAGAGAAGGAATAGAGACAGGTGACGCCACTTCAAGGAGAAGATGAGTCTAGAAGAAGCTCACCACCATAGGAGGCCATGGATAAGAGCTTGGAGGAAGAAGAAGATGAATGAAGGGAGAGGGAGAGAAGAACACGAAATTTTGTACTCTAAAGGAGCTCTGAAATCTGAAGTTTAATATTCAAATGATCAAAGTTAAAAAAAATGCACACACTTGACATCTATTTATAGCCAAAGTGTCACACAAAATTGGAGGGAAATTTGAATTTCAATTCAAATTTCACTTGAATTTGAAATTGAATTTGTGGAGCCAAACTTTGGAGCCAAAATTTTACTAATTATGATTAGTGAATTTTAGTTATGGTTCAGCCCACTAATCCAAGATCAATTCCAAGATTCTTCACTAAGTGTGCTTAGGTGTCATAAGCATGTAAAGCATGAAGGACATGCACAAAGTATGATTATATGATGTGGCAATGGGGTGTAGTAAGTAAATGCTCACCTCCCCCTCTAAAATTTAATTGGATTAGGCTTCTACCAATTCAATTAAATTTATTTCCAACCACACACATCAAATATTCACTTAGTGCATGTGAAATTACAAAACTACTCCTAATACAAAAACTAGTCTAGGTGCCCTAAAATACAAGGGCTAAAAAATCCTATATTTCTAGGGAGCCCTAAATACAAGGACCAAATATAATGACATCCTAGTCTAATATGTACAAAGATAATTGGACCCAACCTTGGCCCATGGGCTCAAAAATCTACCCTGAGGTTCATGAGAACCTTAGGGCCTTCTTCAGCAGCTCTAGCTCAATCCTCTTGGAGCCTCTTGCTCATGGCTCTAGTAACTGGTCCCTTCCTAGGGAGGATTGCATCATCCCCTTCCCCTTGAAGAGGATTTGAGCTCAAATCTGTTAGTTCCTCCTCCTCAATATCAGCTCCACCTGCAAAAGGAATTAAATCAGAAATGTTAAAAGTGGTGCTGACTCCATACTCATCTGGGAGGTCCAACCTATAGGCATTGTTATTGATCCTCTCCAAAACCTGATAAGGTCCATCCCCTCTAGGGCTAAGCTTGGATTTCCTTTTTGTAGGGAATCTATCCTTCCTAAGATGGAGCCAAACCCAGTCACCCTCATTAAGAACTAGCTCTTTTCTTCCTCTATTGCCTATAGTTGAATACACCTTTGTTTGGTTCTCTATTTGGTTCTTAACCCTCTCATGCAACTTCTTTACAAATTCTGACCTAGATTCCCCTTCTTTATGTATAAAAGAAGTGTCTAGTGGGATGGGAATGAGGTCTAACGGTGTTAGGGGATTGAACCCATAGACAACCTCAAAAGGGGACTGCTTGGTGGTTCTATGAACCCCCCTGTTGTAGGCAAATTCTACATGAGGAAGATACTCATCCCAAGTCTTATGGTTGCCTTTCAGAAGAGCCCTTAAAAGGGTGGATAAAGACCTATTCACTACCTCTATTTGCCCATCTGTTTGTGGATGACAAGTGGTAGAGAAAGGAAGTTTAGTTCCTAGCTTAGCCCATAAGGTTTTCCAGAAGTGGCTAAGGAACTTAGCATCTCTATCTGACGCAATGGTCCTAGGCAAACCATGGAGTCTCACAACTTCCTTGAAAAAGAGTTTTGAGATGTCGGAAGCATCATCCACCTTGTGGCATGATATAAAGTGTGCCATCTTGCTAAACCTATCCACCACCACAAAGATAGATTCTACACCTCTTTGGGTTCTAGGAAGCCCAAGGACAAAGTCCATACTAATGTCTACCCAAGGTGTAGAAGGGATGGGTAAGGGTGTGTATAGCCCATGAGGCATTACCCTAGACTTGGCTTGTAAACAAGCCACACACCTAGTGCAATGCTTATGGGCATCTTTCTTCATATGGGGCCAATAAAACTTTTCTTTGAGTAAGACAAGGGTCTTGTCTATCCCAAAGTGGCCCATGAGCCCACCCTCATGGCTCTCTTTCACAAGTAATTTCCTAATGGATCCTTGGGGTATGCAAAGCTTTCCCTCTTTGAACAAATACCCCTCAACCAAATAGAATCCATCTTGGGCCTTTTCCCTACAACTCTCATAAATGGGAGAGAAATGTTCATCTAAAGTATACAAGTCCCTAATATTATCAAATCCTAAAATTTGAGCTCCTAGGGAGCAAAACAATGTGTGTCTCCTAGAGAAGGCATCAGCTACCACATTTGTTTTTCCCTCTTTGTATTTGATAACATATGGAAATTGCTCTAGGTACTCTACCCATTTTGCATGCCTCTTGTTTAACTTGCTTTGCCCTCTAATGTACTTAAGTGATTGATGATCACTATGAATTACAAATTCCTTGGAAACAAGGTAATGTTCCCAAGTTTGGAGGGCTCTTATTAAGGCATAAAGCTCTTTATCATAGGTGGGGTAGTTAAGGGTGCCACTATGAAGTTTTTCACTAAAAT